>NC_139977.1:21687760-22277760 GCF_963993115.1 Abramis brama | reverse complement strand
AAAATGTAATCTCACTTAATGAACATAATACCATGATCAGATAAATATCATATATAAATACAGCCTATTTGAAATTTCGACTGTTTAACAGATGAGCTGATAACAAGCCTGAACATCCGCTAGTTAGCAGCTAACTAGCTAGCTGACTCTGAGACTTTATATGCCCTTTATATAAGTATATAACCAAAAAAATATTTGGATGCTCACATTTGCGCCACTACTTTCTGTCGAAAGGCTGGACTCCTCCAATCACTATCAGGACCTGGGACGTCCATAACTGTTATTGCTGAACAACGTTGAACAAGCAGCTTCCAGTTAGCGATGTCCGCTTCGCAAATGAATCATTCCACTGAGTCGAATCTTTTCAAGGAAACGGTTGAACCAGCTCAATCTGAAAGATTCGTTCAAGAATCTATATAAACTGTTCTCGAGTCGAAGAAATAATTCAAATAAATCCACTTGAAATATAAGTTTACGGCTTAATTGCTTGTCAGATTTATTAAACACACAACAGAGCTCGTTGTAGTAAACTGTAGGCCTATTTTATTAAAACGTGACAGTTTTTAGGTAACGTTAGATATATTAAATCAATAGTAGGTTTTACGCAAATGCAAATTATATGTAGGTTCAAAATACTTTACCTTTCTGAATTTAACCATATCTGCAACTAACTGAATTATTACACAGCAAATGATAATTCAGAAATAATAATAAATAAAAATTTAAAATAGAGAAAAAAGTGCAATAGGCTACTTAAAATAATCACTGAAACGGTTCATTGACATGAAAGAAATGAAACAAAAGAGCCGATTCGCAGAAATGAGTCTGACTTCCCTAAATCCAGGTTTGGATAAAAACTGCTGCTGAAAGTATTGCTGCGGATATTCTCAAAGTCTCCTCTAGCAAATCTGGAATATAAAGGGTATTCATTATCATTATTAGGCCTATTATTATTATTATTATTATTTGTAATTTATGTAGGCTATTATCGCACAGTTAAGTCTTCAATCAAATTTCGTTTGACGTCAATAGTGAAATAAACCTCTAAATGATGTATGGTTTTTAGATAACATTTGCAACCCCTAGTTGTTGTCACTAACCTGTCATGTGTCAATTATAGGCTATATAGGCCTATCCATAATTTAAATCATGCTTAAAGTGTATTTTGATTTCTTTATTGATGTGTACGTGAATAATTGCCATAAAACTGATTATTGAGATACTATTATAGTTGTTATTAGTATTGTAAATGTTTTTAATTCGTTTTTATTTTTATATTTTACATTTGCATTTTAAATGTGGTTACATTTTTAGTCCTTTTGTTGTGTTTTTGTCTTTTTTATTCGTTTTTTCATTTTTGAAAATATATATTTTTGTATTTCCGTTTAGTTATTTTAGGACATCAAGTTAAACTAAATGAGAACAATGAGAAATGTTATACCTTAAGTTTTGTACATATTTTATTTTATTTCATTTAATGTTTATCTTATTTATTTTATTTCAAGTGGCGAAAACTTATTTTATGGTTATTATATTTTAAATTATAATAACACTAACACGAATTCAATAGTAGTAACATATAACAGTTAGAGTTACTTTATCATTGCATTACTGACTTTTATTTTCATTTTCAGATGTGTGTTATAGGCTCTAGGGTGTGGTTATGAGCAGACATGGGTGACATGTCAGATGAAAAGCTTCTGCATTTCACACATCGGTTAAATGTTGGCTTCCTGCCCAAACATCATTGTTCTTCATTGAAAGTATTTTTACTTACCGGTTAATTACTGTAATATTGTTTTAATTATTCTTATTTTATTTGGTGGCCATAATCAGTAATGCTGAATGTAGATGGCAGGCAATTCAAGGCCTTGACAAAAGGCATGTCTCATATAATTTACCCCATGTTGCATCACTATAACTGCAGTTGACATTGTCTACTTAACAGTATGGCAATATAGACTATATTCTTATGATCATATTCTTGACAAACTGCTGCTAGGCAGAAGTTGCCAAGAGGACTGGTGAGGTCGGAATATGATATTAATAACAAAAAATTAAATAAAAAATGTTTTCAATGAGCACATCTTTGTAAAGGATGTGATGTAATAGTATCAGTGTGATGATTCAGTATCCTCTGGTTTAGTCTGGTTAAGTCCATGCACTGATCTCCAGAGTGTGTGTAATATTCATGAATTTGAGTAGGTCTATTAAAAGCTGGCCTTAAGTTCATGGGTTTTAAGGCAGTTTTGACTTTGATCTTAGACAGGTCTGGCAAAAGTGCTTGTATTTGTGCCCTAAATATAATCGTGTCTTCTTTTGTGCTGTCTTTAACATACCTATCCATGCAGACTGGTTAACGCCTCAGGAAGTGCAATATCATAATCCATTTGCCATATCCAGGGGATAAAGAACTTGACCAAAGGCCAGATAATATTAATATAACACGATAATATTATCTTTATTCAAGTGCTGTTGTTATGTCCTACTGCTTTAAGTACTCAAGCTCTTTAAAGTTGGATGGATCCTGATCAGCTGTCAATATCATTCATCAATTGAAAAAAAAAAAAAAATCTTCCTAAAAGTGATTCTAATGATATTATTTCTCTGTCGTTATTTGTGATGTGGACTTCCCTATTCCTAGAATTAGATCTATTATAATTGTATTTTATCTAAAACTTTATCATTGTTGTTATCGTACTTTATTATTTTTCTGTTGTTATCTCGGGACGCTAGTCTGGCAATTTACTAGAGTTCGTCAGCTCCAGTTTGTATCCAGCCTCTCATGGAAACTTCAGATGCCCAACACCCGTGAAGAGACGACTCGACGCTGGCGATATGTTATGCCCTAAATTAATACATGATTAACTAACTGTATTTTTCTATGTACATTTCTGAAATGCACTTTCTGTAAAGCTGCTTTGAAACAATATGTATTGTGAAAAGCGCTATACAAATAATTTTGAATTGAATTGAAATTTAATTGAATATTATGTATTGAGAAATTATAATGTAGCCTACATAAGTTCTACTGAATTAAAATACTTTCTGTTGTGACTGAGTAGGCTATACTTAACACACATTTTCAATAACAATATCAAAGCTTTTACTCCTTACAAGACCTTCTATCTTTTAAATACTTAAGTACAATAAAATGTGGAGACATTTTGGCTAGATACTGCATAAAATGTTTAGGCCAACACAATATCCATAATTTCAAGTAGTGAAGTAGTATTTTTACAACTCATGTCAATAGCCCATGCATGTCATCAACAGAGATGAGATGAGCCAACATGCCATCCAAAATGAGACCACTACTACCAGCACCTTACAACTTTACAGCATTAACAGGCCACTCGCACAATCTCCTAAGCAGTGTCTTATGTGTCTCATTATCGCGGTTGAGAGCATTTGAAATGCCGCGCCTCTGCACGCCACTCATCTTATTCTTCCTTTTAAGTAACAGCCGCTCGAGGCGTTCGTGACGGGTGATCAGGCAGACCGGGAGCGCGCGCAGATCCGCCCTCCAGACGCCATTTCTCGAACGGTGTGGGGAGCTAAAGCAGCTTTTACACCAATCCCGGGAAGGAACAGAAAACACAACAAACTGAAACATTTCTAAATCTTTTCGATCGTCTTGTCGCGTGGAAAAGTCGTGCGTCATATAGGGGAGCAAGGTGGGAAACTTTCTGCTGCGAGATTATTCAGAATTCGTTGTGTGTGAAGACGTGTTGCGGGCCGCCATTTTTGTTACAGCCTTCAAAGTCTGTTGGGAGTCTAAATAAGAGACAAAACTCATCCGTACTTTGGTGTAATACACGAAGAAAAACTCGCTGTTGGACGCAACTGATATATGTCGCCTTGAATCGTTATGCAAGGCGATTTATTAACATATTATGCTTCATCTTCAGCGGACGGTGACGGAAGACGGCTAGCTGGCTAACGCGTTATATTGTCTCATAAGCTGCAGCTACTTTCACGGAAGAGAGAGCGGAAAGGGGAACTTTGACTCTAATTACGCGTTTTTGGGTTCGTTACGAACTTTTGGGGTTGTTTAAACCTGTTCTACGCCCGTCGTGATTCTTGTGTTGGTGGAAAATTTAGCAATGCATCAAAGTTGGTTGACGCCAGTCGCAGCCTGTCTGGTCAAACGTCAGGTTGCGGTTCAGTAGGACTGTCGGGTCAGAAAGCGTTCGGTTCGCTTGTAAGAATATTCGTTTGCTGTTTTAATTTATTGCTCATTTCTGTTTTCTTTTCGAGTTCATCAGTTACAAGTGTATTTCGAACAAACATGTCGTCTGCACGGTTCGACTCCTCGGACCGATCTAGCTGGTATTTCGGGCCGGTTTCGAGACAGGAGGCGCAGAATAGGCTTCAGGGACAGAGACATGGGGTGTTTTTGGTGCGAGATTCATCCACCTGTCCTGGTGATTATGTACTGTCAGTGTCCGAAAACTCCAAAGTTTCTCACTATATCATCAACTCTTTGCCAAACAAGAGATTCAAGATAGGTGACCAAGAGTTTGATAATCTACCTGGACTTTTAGAGTTCTATAAAATACATTATCTGGATACGACCACCCTGATAGAGCCAGCATCAAGGTAAGAGCTTCCATTAGTTTTGACATCGTCACATCATCCACCCCTCTTCTCACTAATGCATTTCCCTCCCCTTCGTTGATATGGCAAGCTGTTTAAACATCCATTCATTTCAACTTACTAGGGTCTGTTTTTATGTGACTAGTTATTTTCTTTATTTTCTAGCAGGTTATCAAATAAATTGAGTATCTGACAATTCATTCCATACAAGTAGCCTGCTGATTTATAAGCTACTAGTACATACTGTTGTAACTAGTCACAATTTCAGTAGTGACAAATATTTCTGGTACTGGTTAAAGTTTTACTATTCGTCAGATATTGGTAATTATAATTTATTTACTAGTAACAATTGTTTTTGTTCTAGCGTATTCAGATTGTTGCAACTACTAGTTACATGTTTAATTGAGTAGTCAGAATTGACACTTTTCAATTAATCGAACTTGACAAGTAAATATCAATTGTGACTAGTGAGATAAGAAATGTTGCTGGAAACAATTGAGATAGATGCTAGTGTCTTTAAGTATTGATATCTAATGCATAAGTAATTATAAAACTGGAATAACAGCAATTTGTTACTGTTAATTATTAGTGACTGTTAAAACCGCTTGCCATAACTTTGCTGGTTCTTGTTAACATTCATTCTTATGCTTGGAGTTAAATATTGTCAAGGTGAGACGTGAGAGTGGTCAGTTAAACACATCTGTAATTCCCCTTAATTTCTTCCTTCCTGTATGTTCTCATTGAGCCATGTAGTAAAGAGAAATTAAGTCATTTGCATTCAAGATACCAGGAAGTTAACTGTACATGTGCAAAGTGTACATCCAGAAGTGGAATGGATATTACAAAAGACCAACTGCCTAGCAATAAGTGGATTTAAGCATTTCCTCTTAGTTATGCTGTTAAAATATGCTGTTTCATTTTGTTGTTGATTAGTCAATCCTAAAAACTCTTTTTATCATTGTCCTACAGGTACTCCAGTACCCCTGTGCCCAGTGGTCCTATTCAGCCATCCGGGGGACTCGGAGATGAGACCCAGGAGTATGTGCGAACTCTTTATGACTTCACTGGTAGCGATGCTGAAGACCTTCCTTTCAAGAAGGGTGAAGTCCTAATTATTCTGGACAAGCCTGAGGAGCAGTGGTGGAGTGCCAAGAATAAAGAAGGCAGAGTAGGCATGATTCCTGTTCCCTATGTAGAAAAGCTGGTGAGACCTTCGCATCATCCCGGTCAGCCTGGCCATGGTTCACGAAATTCCAATAGCTACGGCATACCTGAGCCAGCACACGCCTATGCCCAGCCTCAGACTCCATCGCCCATTCCCCCCATCACACCCGGCGCTGTTATCAACCCGCTGCCGTCCATGCAGAACGGGCCAGTAATGGCCAAGGCTATCCAGAAACGAGTGCCATGTGCATATGACAAGACTGCCTTAGCACTGGAGGTAGGTAGCTAAATGATGGATTCCCATAAACCAGAATTTGCATTTGTCACCAGCGTGGAAACGTCTGCTAGTTTCCATTGTTTTATTGATGAGGGATAATATGGGGCAACCTTATGTACGTTAAAATCTATTTATTTCCTTCAGTTCACAAGATTATTCAGTTGTTGATTATTCTAGGAATACAGGATGCAGTGCTGGTTGCCATAAACACTTAATGAAGCTATTTCTCTATGGTTTATAAGATTTAACTGGTTTAGTGATTACACATTTAAAGGGATTTTTATCCTTCATTACATTTGGTCAGATGGTGGTGATAGCATGGAAATGTAAAATGACAAATATTTTCTCTTGATGACACACTTGTCAGCTCAGTCCTGTCTCTGAGGGACTTTCCCTAGACAGACCTATCAACATATTTGTAAGTATATATATATATATATATATAAAAAAAAGCCTTGGGTTGAATATTAGAGAAAATAAATCTTCATATTCTCACTTCCTCTTTATTTTTATGCTCACTGACTTGTATTTTAGGATTTTTTTTAGCATTAGACCAATCTTGTTTTTTTTTTTTTCCTAGTTAGCAATTTGCATGTGCCGCATATCTCTTTAAGAAATGTTTGAGGAGAGATGTAGCGAAAAATAAGCACAGAGACCTCTTACGTGTTTTGTGTGTAATTCAGTGTAGTTCATTGGGTTGTTCAGGGTCTAGAATGAAATTCCATACTTAGTCATCCCACATGGCAAGTTCCAGCACCCCTTGCATTTGTTTCTACATGCAAGGCTTTGTCAATTTGTAAAAAGAAAATGACATAACCTCTGTCTTAGTCAGCCTGAGAATGTCAGTTGATTCAGCTAGGTACAAGAAAAAGGTAAAGAAACTCATGGTTCAAATGCAGATTTACTTGGTAATTTGGCCCCATTTTGTGTTTTTCCATCTGTCTGCTGTATTTTACATGTGAGTGAAGCTTGTGTATGGAAACGGGGATTATGACGCACAGTTTGTTGTGGCCTAAAGCAAAATAGTCTGATTTAGAACAGCTATTGCAGGAATGTTGAGAAAGTGAAGCTGCATGTCAGTTAATGTAGAGGATTTTGTCCTGAACTATGGTTTTAAGTTTTATAATGCTTAATATGCTTCAACTTTTTTTATTTTAATGGGTACAAACAAACCAGTAACTCTGTCCAGCTTAATGCACTCAAAGGATTTTCATGTCTTTGAAAAATATTTTGTTCCTTGGATCTAGTTTCTGGTGGGCAGGCCATTATCTTTTACCAAGGCTTTCCCTGAATTTTCTAGGTTATGTTTTTTTAAAATGTCAAAGCTTTCACTGTGCTTTTTAAAAAGCCAATAATATTATTTTCTCATACTAAACGTGAAAGTAAATGCCTGTTTTCTATTTTGTCCTGTTTTTTTTTTCTTCCTCACAGGTGGGTGACATTGTGAAAGTGACTAGGATGAACATCAGCGGTCAGTGGGAAGGGGAGGTAAATGGCCGGAGAGGTTTATTCCCTTTTACCCATGTGAAAATATTGGACCCCCAAAACCCAGATGAGAGCGAATGATCTGGACCATGCTCTGTCAGCACCCCGTCAGCTCGCCGGACGCCCCATCAAGTCACAGCTGGTATTACGCTTGCCTGCCTTGGGGCTCAGCCGTGGCGCATTTCTCAAGCAAAACCATTTGCGTGGCTTCTGACTGTTTACAGCTCCGAAATCAAACGGTTCTTAATCCCCCTCACCTGGTTACAGGCGAATGAGTATTTTTTTATTTTTTTTTGTCTGCCCTTAATATTCTGTTATTCCTCACATCTGCAATCTGTTCCTGTGACAAGCTGAAATGAGGTCTCCTACATTGACCTAAGCCTTCCTGCCACTTTCCTGCAGTTTTCTGCCTGTAGCTTTGACTTTTGCTAGCTGAAATATATTAAGAAAGGGAAATAATGATAATTATACCCTCTGGTTTGATTGCCAATTGTTTACATGTTTGGTCCAAAATTTGTCTTTTTTTTTGTGTCTTGTTACATTTCAACAAAATCCTAATGATACTGATCTGACCCTTGGTAATAGCTATGACTTGAAGATGAGGGTATGATGTTGCAGGATCTTAGAATAGCGACAACTCCACCACTCCTGATTGACCTTAGAAACAGACTCAATTAGTATGTGGGACTAGTCTACTGTAACCTTTTTATTTGTGCCATAACTTATCTGTAAATTGCAGTAGTAGCGTAGCTAGATGGTTGTGACTCGACTCTCGGGGGATCTTTTGAATGGTGAAGGGTTTGCCTGTGGAGCTTTTTGCATCCAGTTGTGATGCAAAATTGGGTCTGGGGAGTAAAAACGCACCTCATCTATTCCATTGGACAAGCTGGAAATGTCACCTGTGCAATCGTGAGCTCATCTCGTCCCCTCATCCTCTTCTACTCTGGTTACAGTAAAGTCTGGATCTTGCTCTTTTACATGACTGTTACATCACAAGGTCTCTGCTACAACTTTTGAGGGTTTCTGCCCAACTTTGATTCAGTAACCTGACATGCACACAACATTTTGGTTTTGTCCATCTGTAATCTGTTTCAAATTTAGCCAGATGTCGAATCAAGCATTTACTGTGTGTTGAAATAAACTGGCAATTTCTTAAAAGGGATTTAAAAAGCCTGCTGGTGGCCTCTGTGCATGACCTTCTGGCCAAGAGGGTTTTGCCTCTTAGGTTAAATGCTGCTTCATGTTCTGTTTTATTTGTCTGTCGATTTTTCTTTTTCTCTCCTTTTTGAAATGATCTCCTCTTTAGTCTGGTTTACATCCGTAGCAAGTTAAGGGTAAACATTCATATTAAGCAATAGACCAGCCCGTATCTTAAGTGCTCAAATAATTTAAGTTTCGAATGCATACTTTTTCCTTTATTGTTTTTGTTTTGGCTAAGGCTTTAACAGTATTATTGTTTGTTTTACATTACAAAATATCCATGTGGTCTCGTTTGTTTAAAATGAAAATTTGTGCCTTTTATTTTCTTACACCATTTACATGTTAATAATATTTCCCGTGGTTAACACCTGTGCTGGTATTACCCATTATGTACAGAAGGAGTAAATAAAATTTATGTCTACATCTCTGTGTGCATTTGACCAGCTTCCTGTGTATAAGGAGTCGCAGGATTGCCATGGTCATAGAAAACCTGGAAATATTAGGGGTTTAAATTTGTGATATATCCAGATCTGGAAAAGTTATGAATTTTAATAAACTTTTAAAATGTTATGGGAGTTTACATAGCGAATACTAATTTTTCCAGTTTTACTTTGCTCTCAATTGATTTATTGTTTACATCTATTTAAAGATTGACGTACAAATGAAAATCCACCACAGCAATTTCTGCTATAGTCATTCCTAAAATAAAACTTTAGAAATCACAAATGGCTGCTCATTAAATTAACTAGTCAAATAGAATGGGAACCCTGTATAAAGGGAAGTGCAAATATCATTCTGGAGACTTCTAACTCCTAAAGTGGGTCATTTTGAAGCCCATATTTCAACAGACATTTTGTTCAATAAAACAGTGATGTAACACCCTGTTTAGAGACAATGTTCTGTATCTGGAACAAGAGGTTGGTTACTCCATCTCCCTTGAATTTTTTATTAGCACCAGTTGTGATTGTGACTGTGCCCTGGAGAGAAGACATAATTAAAAGAATTTTAATGAAGTGTCCAAAAAAAGAAACCCTGTGCTATGATGACCTAGAGAAAGTTATGAAGGTCAAGCTTTGCATTTTTTTAATTCAGTAAATCAGGATCCCATCATTTTGGTTATTTGGCTCTGTGACCTTGATGTAATGCATGCATAAACATAAACCTGAACAGAACGATTGTGTGATTCAGTGCAAGAAAGGTTCCTCATGGCACAGGTTCTTTTCACATGTATTTTGCAAGTCTGAAAAGGAGAATTTGTGAATCAAGGCTGTGTTGGCATGGATTCATCATGACAGTCTGCCTCAGCTGCCTGTAGCTACTGGTGACAAAGTTATATTTGGGGGAAAGTCTGTAAACAATCACCTGGAGGCCAGATCATTATTTAAAGGTAAAGTGTGTAATTTCTGTGCCACTATAGCAGCAACAATAGGACTGCAGTCTTTCCAAGCTGTCACATTTACAGTTCGATAGATTCCATAGCTTGTATTTCTCATTCTAAACGCATGTTCCTGAATAAGCTGCAAACTGGACCAGACTAGTTCATGTTGATCGTCAAAAGAGTGACTACACAAGAGTAGCCAGACATAACAACATTGACTCGACCAATGGAATATGGGAGGAATGAAATTATGTTATGGTGGTGCAGAAATATACTTCACCTTTGAAGTGCATGGGCAAAATTTGCTCCATTTAAACTATGTAATCAGTCCTAAAAAAATACTACTATATAATGCTTTTTAAAATGGACAGTTTTTAGAGATTTTTCCAAATGCAAATGTATTAAACTGGGTTTTGTTAATGACAAATGCAGTCACTCTTCAAAACCAGCAAAATTGCAAGGCCTTTGCTCATGGCTTTTAGATGGTTTTGTTGGTCTAAAGATTCTTGCAAACAGATGCAGATAAGCTTGACTGCATCAACCCATTACCCCAGACTGTATGCGTTTTGGAAACCTGACAGAAACTGCAATCGAGGAGCTAAAAATAAACCAAATTGCGCAATTGTTGCTGGGCTTTGATATTTATATTTATTTTAGGGAGCTTGAAGAGGGAGAAATGTAGAGGAGCTCACTTTGATATCCGTTGGATATTGTCAGTTGAATCAGAGATACAAAAGTTAATTTTTTCAAGATTAAATTAGCAATGCATAAAATTAAATAATTTTTGTTGTTGTTGCTGAATGGCCAAAATTGCAGCTACGACACCAGATTTATGATATAATTTACTTTTAGTTGTTTTAAGTCAGAGCAGGTGATGTTGAAGGCTTAATACTATTATATTTGGAAAAGCTGAACATTTCTCAACACTAGTTGTGGATTTGAAAGCTTATTTTAAAAGCTTGATACAGTTTGACCACAACACTACTTACTTGAGGATTCCTCTTCATCTGCAAGTTACCACTCATCAGAACGGATGGAAATGGATTGTTTTTGAGAACAATCACTGGGTTTCTGAAACAGAGGTCAATGCAGGCCTATTTTAGCCCATTACCAGCTTGTCCCAAGGCTAATTCTGTTGCTATAGATTGAAACCACCATAATGAGTGGGTGGCCCAGTCTTAAAGTGACAGCCTAAATATCAGCTAAAAATGGCACATTTCAAACATGTAAAGACTAAACATGAAGATCTGTTCTAAAATCACCCACTCTAATACATCACAGTTTCTCTTTTCTATTAATTTGCTGCGAGGTAAACCTCATCTCACAGACAATCTGCAAAAACAATCTGTGTGTGCAGAAAGCCAGAGGCAATGCTCCTATATTTAGTCTTTTGATACGTTTCAGTTCAGTGAACCTTTGCCACATCTGTGCATTTTAATTGGAACAACCAAAAAAGTACATGCATCCTAGTAGACTATTATCTAATTTTAACTACTGAAATGATGGTAGAAGCTTGAAAATGTCTAAAATTGCAAAATATGCATTTATTGTTATTATATTGATTAATTTGTATTATTAAATACTTTTAAAATACCAAACTACCAATCTGTTTGGGGATGCTATTGGACAGAAATGACACACATTTGCCAAACCAACATAATTTACTTCTTCGGCTACTTCTGACACATGATGAGAAACATTTGAACAGTATATGTTAAATCATCATCCTGCTTTTAGCAGAGTAAATGTTATCAGAATGTTGTCTTTGTGTTGTCTAAATCAATCTTGAGCTCTTCCAGAATCTTCACGCTCCATTCAGTGGTGCTGACGATTAAACATTTACAGGACATACGCTGCTGCCTTCTGCTGTGGAAATGAGGCCATGTTGAGTTATCGTGACTCCCCACTTGCTCTCTATGGGATCTGGGTCAGATTTAGAGTCAGAACCGGGGCTTTATTCTTCTCTCTATACCCTGTGCCCTCACCTAGTAAGAAACTAAAATGAGTAGGTTTAAAGCACTATTATTATAATTCACAATGCAGCCTACTATTAGGCTATCTACTATTCAGTAGCCTACAATACATAGATAGCCAGTAACCATAAACATTATTGCTGTATAATGTATGCAACAGGAGAAATAACAGGCCCAGTCTGATGGGAGTCTGATGATGGATCAACTGGCAATCTGGCATCATCAGTTGTTATAGAATAACTGACAACATCTTTGTTATCTTGAAAATAATTCTTATCTAAACATAACATTTAATCACTTTACCTTGGTTGTTAAATATCATAAAACATTTGAGTTATGAACAAATAGGCCTAAATCATGCTCTAACATCATAATTTTGTATTCTAATTTTTAAACCAACTGTTTTTAATGGGTTTTTGAGACTTGTCATAGTGCATGAATAATGTTTTAGCAGGGGGTCAAAGTTTGGCTGGGGTAACTCAAGATGTCAAGCAAAATGTTATATATAGAAACACTTTTCCAACAGACAAATCGTGCTATTTTCACGTTTCATTTTTCTCTACTGCTTGACTAATCTTTTAGAAATGTGGCCATCTACTGGTAAATTAACATGCTCCATTCATGATTAGCCTACTACAACTCTTTTGACTAAAACATTTTTGCACCACATCTGATTTGTCATCATAAAATTTGGTTGGATCTATAATTTCTGTTACATATCCTAAGAGTTATATTAAGCATTGAGCGTCCAACATCGCTCAGCTTCTCTCATCTCCTGCACCCAGGCCAGGGTTTCCAGGTCTGTGTAACAAAATTATCCTAATGGCCAATCAAAAAAATAGCCCAAAATTAGCCCAATAACCATATCCCAAATATCAGAACTCATGCCATTGACATAGCCTACCTAAATTACATATTTTACAGTCACTGTTAATACAAAATGAAAACCACTATTTAGTGATCACAAAACTTAACATCTAGCACAGTTTTATCATGGGCAGAATATAAAATATTTCAATACAAGCATTTCAGACAAATAAGATTTATGAAATATGTCAAACCTTTAACCCGCGGGAGAAAAATCGCGGACATGGCAACCATGACCCAGACAAAATAATCATCCAAAGCACCCACAGCAATGGCATAATCAATCGATTACTTTGCCATGGCATAAAAAGAAAATATTAGATACTTTCTCTGTTATTAGGATAGCCTGAATAGATGTGGCTCTCTGTTTTTACAGCTACAAAGAGCACCAAGATAGCACATGTCTTTCAGATGTCTGCTAAAGATCTGTTAATCTGGAAAGCATCTGCTGTGTAAAAACATCTGATAAACGTCTTAGAAAAGGCAGTTTTACATGCATTCTAAATCTTAAAGACATCTTAAAGACATCTTCTAAATGCCTATATGACATTTAACAAGAAACGTCCAAGAGACAATGAGCAAACACTCTAAAAATTACATCTTGCATGCAGATGTTAATGCAGACATCAAATAGATGTCTCCGAGATACTTGTGCTATCAGGGGCATTTCTCTATAACTAAGCATGAGCTCTAAAACAGAAAATAAATGTTAAACTACATCAGTTAGCAGTGATATTTTATACAAGCTATCATGCGTGATGATCTGTTTTTATAGCTTTGTATTTCCATTTCGATTGCTCCTCTTCTGTCATCGGGTAAGCAAATGGTTTATTCCAAAGATTTGTCTCCCTAGAATGGTGCTAAATGATTGCAAGAATTCACTCTATTAATATTTTTGCTACTTTAATAATTGGAATTTATAGTGAATTACAATCTCTCTAACAGTACAATATTAGAACAGGATATTTGTTTCCATACTTTGAATTGAATAAACATGACAGAATACTGTCTTCATGTCTATGTAAGTGGTAGTGCAGGAATGTAAGTTGGACATGTTATGTGTGGTATTCTAAAAATATTGTGCTTACTGCACCTTTTAAAATAGTTCTTTTTCTCAGTATTTTTTGGTTTTTGATATATATGGATATCTGTCTTTCACAGAGGACTGAGCGAATGAGTTCCAAGAATCAGCTCAGCAGAGGAGCATGTTGAAACACCTCACCAGTCACCACTCCTGAAGTCAGTCAGCCTGACCCACAGAGCTGGAATTCTCTCTGTGCCTGAGCCCCGAGGAGAAAATGCATGCCCTGAACATGAATGACTCCACCTATCAAGAACGGTAAGATATTTTGGCCAGAACTGACTGGAAGTAAGAACTTATCAAGAGGAAGTAAGAACTGTTGTGGTTTTCTATGCAAACAATAACCTAAGAAAACATCCTCATTGTGTTGGATTAACTACTTAACAAATCACAAACATTATTTGGCCTAACAAATGTAGTTTCGTAAGACTCAAACAGAAGTAGACATTTGTACAGTATTTGGGTAGATGCCACTTCTTGTTGCTTGCCAATTAACCACCGTTTGCCAGTGTTTGTTTGGGCTCAGTAGTGTAACTGCCCTCTCTATAAACCAAGACTTTGGAATAAAACGTTTAAAATAAAATTTAGAATGAACTTACTCCCCGTAGGCTACTTTGTCTGTAGTTTCTATGGCAGTCCAGAATATTGTACAATACTATATGTTAAACGTTAGATGGCAGTATTGGGTTGATTTAGTAAAGCGGACTCTTACCCATACTCAAAAAAATGTGTCATTGCATCGTGTCACTGTTTAACAGAGTAGTATTTGCTCTTTATACTTTGCCCTTTATGGCACTAAGTGCTAAATATGCATTTAAAAGTTTGATGGCTCACTGATAGCTCATTTGTGTTAAGAAATACTTATATGCTAGTGACCCTGCAAAACTTCTTAGTTGGGCACCCAGCTTATTTAGAAAGACCATTTTTAACTGCTGAACAACATGGCAACATGATCGATCAAACCAGCAATAATAACCAACATAAATATCGAAATCAGGTTAAATAAATGCAAATACGGTATACACACACTCACAGGATACTAATCCTTTGGTAAATTTGAATACATTTTGTGTATTTTTTTTAAGTAATATATTTAGTAATATAAGTTTACATTTTTTGAGAGATAGTTATGCTATAGCTTACTCCATGCTGTCAGTGCTGAAGGTTCAACCTAAAATTAGTCTTCCTACATTATGAATAAGTTCCTCCCTGAGCAATTTTGGGGTACTGTGACCGTGTAGTTCTGACTTCGTCCTTTTCCAATCACAGACCATCACACATGCACATCCACACACACCCCTGTCCTTTTGTCACCAGAGAATCTGAGCTGCTGCTAATTGTGGTGCTGGCAGGATGCCGTAGCCATAATGGGCCGTCTGTGCAGCGGGCTCTCATTGAAAACTATGGCTAGATGAGCCGCCACTGCACCACACTGCGGGACAGCTGCCAAAATGAACTCAGCAACCTCTTTGGTGTGCCCTTTGGGTCAGCTTACACAGCAGCGTACCGTTCTGCTGAAATCCCTGAATTAATGCAGAGAGGGAAGAAGAGGGGGAGGAATGACTCAAGCGAAAAAGGAGGTACACAAAATGGTGCTCACTTTTATTTGCTGTGTCAGAGTGGGGCAGTCCAACACAAGGGGGTTTACAAATCGTGATGTAATGTGAGAATGTTTGGGGGGGGGAGGGGTGACAGTCATGTCCATGTCATGTGTTCACTTTTATTCAGTCGGTGGTCGTCAAACAGGCTTGGATCCAGTAGTGCGCTCCTTTCCTTTGTGTTTTGGAGTGTTTCAGTCTCTGGTTTTGTATCAGCTCTTCACTTTTTGACCTTGCCCTGCGCGGCCACTGCCTCCATGGCTTTGCGCACTGTTTCCTCGTCTCCCAGGAACTGCATGGGTTTGATGGGCTTCAGGTCCTTATCCAGCTCGTAGACGATGGGAATGCCAGTGGGAAGGTTGAGCTCCATGATGGCTGCATCTGACATGCCTATAGACACAGGTGAAGATCTTGTCAAATATAGTTCTTGGAGTTTTCTAAGCCTTGACTTTTCCTGACCTCTGTGACCTTTACTTTCTAAAGTGCATCTCTCTCTAGCTCTCTAGGGAGAATGCAGAACCTTTCTACTGAAAGGTTGTGCCCGTAACAGGAACCTAACCCCCTTCTCATCTCTTCTGTGTGTGAATGAGGGCTATAAATAGTCTCTGTGTCATTGGGGATCATTGAAGCCTGGTGGTCAGACACGTTCTATGTCTTGAATGCTAGATGTCCTTGTTCCTGTCTTGTTCCTTGACATGCTTAGCTAACATGCAGTTCTATTATATAACACATCACTCGCCCACTTGAGTCCCTGAATAGTCGTTTAACTTAATGCTTGGTGGGATGATACTCACCTTCTAAGTGCTTGACGATACCACGCAGGCTGTTCCCGTGGGCTGCGATTATAACGTTTTTGCCGGCCTTGATCTCAGGTACAATAACCTCATTCCAGAAAGGCAGGGCACGAGCAATGGTGTCCTTCAAGCTCTCGCAGATGGGAAGCTCACCCTCTTTCAGACCCTTGTAGCGCCTTGACTGGTAAAAAAGAGGAATGGAACATCATCAAACCTGCAGTCATCCCCACATAGGTGTTTACATGAGTGACGTAAAAGCAAAGTTTCATATATATACATATAATCTAATTCCTTTGTCTTACCTCACTGATGATCTTGTGGTATGAATGGTCCTTATCCATAGGAGGAGGGGGAATATCAAATGATCTGCGCCAGATCTTGACCTGCTCCTCTCCGTGCTTGGCTGCTGTCTCTGCCTTGTTCAGACCAGTCAGACCACCATAGTGACGTTCATTCAGACGCCAGGTGCGCACTACGGGCAGCCACATCTGGTCTGTGATCTCCATGATGGTCCAAAGAGTCTTGATAGCACGCTTCAGAACGGAGGTGTAGCACACATCAAACTTCATGCCTGCATCTTTGATGGCCTGAGCACCACGCTTTGCTTCCTCCAGACCCTTCTCACTGAGGTCTGCATCAAACCAGCCACAGAAACGGTTCTCCTGGTTCCAGGAGCTCTCGCCGTGGCGTACGATCACTAGACGATGAGCAGCAGCCATTTTGAAAGAATTTGTGTTTTACTACAGTATTTTCCAGACTAAGCCCACCAAACACAGCCCTCCTTGCTGTTGTGCACACACTCTGTGACAGACAGTGAGCCCTGCATGCCTGTGCTATTCTCTTTTTATAGCAGTCTGGTATGTGGCCCGTCATGAATGTCATATCTCTCCTGCTTTGAACCAATCACAATGTTTCACTTTCAGAATGACAGTTGAACATTCCTATTGACTCTTATGTGTAAGGGGGCGGACCGGATATCTATACTGCTCGAAGGGCAGAGGTCATGAAAGGATTCAAAATAGCAACATGACTTTTAATCTGAGAGGTGTGGAGTAAAAGTGCAAAGATCAGAGTCAGCCTAGATAGAGGCTAGTAAGAGGCCATCAGTAAATACTGTAGCTCAAATGTAGAGAGAGAGCATGAAGAGGCTCCATAATGTACAGTACAGCAGGAGTTTCCAAGCTTTTTCTATGGCTTAAAATATGTTTTACTTGAAATACCCCCTGAGGATTTAAGTAATGTTAGTTATAATGAACTTATCAAAAAAAAAAAAAAAGTATATATATAATATATATATATATATATTATATATATATATATATATATATATATATACACACACACACACACACACACATACACACACACATACACACACACACACACACACACAATTGTGTATTTGTGATATTATCAATATTATATAAACTCTGCATCTTTTTAAATTGTTGTAATTCAGCATTGGAATTACATTTTAATTAAAGAAATTAATGTATGTTCATGCAATATTTACATACGTGTGTATGTTTATAATAAAACATTCCATGATCTTAACTGCCATTTAAAATACAATTGAGTCTGCATAAGTAAAAACATTGACTGCTTTGTATTGTGTGTAATACCTCTCAAATCCAGCAGAGGCGATGGTGTGTTTCCACAGGTAAAGCACTGAAAATAGAGCTGTAACCATTCCTCACTTCTTTTCCAGATCCCCCTCCTCCCTCCCCTTTCCTCTCTTCCTCCGGCTTTCATCTCTTTATCTGCAGTGGAAACCATGTGCCTTATGTATTTATTTTTAACCTCTATGTTTCATAATTAAATTATGTTAAAATAATGTGACGATGCACAATGCAAATAATAATTTGCTTAATTTTAGCCTCTTGACCTTGGTGGCAGTCACAGAGTGTGAACTTAAACATATAATTATAAAAATGTATGATAATTTCAGAGCAAAAACCTCAATTTATTAACAAAATCGTTTTATACTTGTACTTGCACACACATCTGCGCATAGCTCTCTCTCTCTCTCTGTCTCTCTCTCTCTCTCTCTCTCACGCTGCTATTGATACTGCATTGTCAGAGTTTAGAAAATCACTTGCGTCAGAGCTTCTTTCTGGCTATATAAGCTGCACTGACTGCGGTAGGAGCAGCAGATCAGTGTTTGAAGGCAGTTCGAGCTGACTGTGGTACCGAGGCACAGAGCAGCTTGTCCTTGGAGCCATGAGTGCCGTCGGGTTTGACCCCTACTTCTCGTCCTCTTACAAGCGCTGGTATGTGGAGAGCAGCCCCCGGGTCTCTCAGCGTGGTCGTTCTCGCACCACGTTCTCCACCCATACCCCTTCTCTCTCCTCTCGCCTCCACTATGCCTCCCCCGGACGGAGCTCCGCCGGTCTCTTGCTGAGCAGCGCTGGCCGCTCTGTGGAAATGGACATCAGCCACGCTGCCCAGGTAAGCTCCGAATTCCGGACAGTGCGAACTCAGGAGAAGGCCCAGATGCAAGAGCTCAATGACCGCTTTGCCGGTTACATTGAGCGTGTCCATGAACTAGAGCAGCAGAACCGTGCCCTGGAGACTGAGCTGCTAATGCTGAGGCAGAGGCACGTGGAGCCATCCCGCCTGAGGGGCCTGTACGAGCAGGAGGTCCGCTCTCTGAGAACCGCTGTCGAGGAGGCCCGCATGGAGAGGCAGGCCGCGCTGAGCCACCGCGAGAGCATGGAAGATGCCTTGAGGAGCCTGCAGGCCAGCTACGAGGAAGAGGTGGTTGCCCGTGAGGACAGCGAAGGCAGGCTTCTGGAGGCCCGCAAGGAGGCCGACGACAGCACTCTGGCCCAGGTGGAGCTGGAGAAAAAGGTTGATACATTGCTAAATGAGCTGGGGTTCCTGAAGAAGGTCCATGAGGGTGAGATCTCAGAGCTGCAGGCCCAGATTCAGTATGGAGCTCAGATCGCCGTCGAGGCAGAGACCGTCAAACCCGATTTGTCCAGCGCCCTGCGGGACATCAGAGCCCAGTATGAGAAGCTGGCAGCCAAGAACATCCATTCAGCTGAAGAATGGTTCCGCGGGAAGATGGGCCACCTGACGGAGAGCGTGGCGCACCACAGTGACGCAATGAGGAACTCCAAGGATGAAGCAGGAGAGTATCGCCGCCAGCTTCAGGCATGTGTGCTTGAGATCGATGCCTGCAAGGGCTTGAATGAGTCTCTGGAGAGGCAGCTCAGGGAAGTGGAGGACAAGCAGAGTTCAGAGGTTGCTGCCATGCAGGTTAGTACAAGAAACCTCTATTTTAGTTATCTTATGCTCTCAAACCATAATTTTAACATCCATCCTTTCCTGCAGGATACAATCAGTGATCTTGAGGATGAACTTCGAGCCACTAAGGGTGAAATGGCGAGATACCTTAAAGAGTACCAGGATCTTCTCAATGTCAAGATGGCCCTTGATATTGAGATAGCTGCTTACAGGTAATTGCTAATATAACATCAGACATTTCGATTCATGGTAAAGGGATATTTCACAGCTGGAAAGATTAATGTGTATTTAAATTGGGTCATTTATGTAGTAGAAATGTGAAATTATTTTAGAAGTTGGTACCTTCTAGACTGAGAAAAGCCAGAAAATGTATTTTTGGCTCATGTGGATGAAAGACAACAACTCCCAGAATGCACTTGTTTCGCTGCCCTACGAGACCACTCCCAAGCCACGCCTACCAGTTACAGAGGGCAGTATTGGAAGAAATGATACAACTAGGCTACTAGTTGACTCGAAACTGAAAAGACGCCGTTTTATCGTGAGATCCCACCCCCTATGGGAGGGTTGAAAACATGCGGAACGAGCTCCTCCTACTGGCTGTAGTCTCTAGCCTCTGGCCAAAAAAGCCTCCAATGAAGCAAAATGACAATTTTTGCGTCATCTGAGGTTTTTTTCCAGACACACAATGCAGAAATCTCTCGTCTCAGGGGGACATGAGGGAGGGAAGCACAGTCATTCGAAAATACTACTGGGTTTCTACTGATACAAAGCTTATTGCTAATCGGTGAAGTATCCCTTTAATGCTTCTGATTTGTCATGTAATCTTTTGCAGGAAGTTGCTTGAGGGGGAGGAGTCTCGCTTCAATGTGGGTATGGGAGGTATGGTCGGAGCTTACTCGGTTGGTCCTGTCTACTCCCGGCCCATGTTCTCAATGTCCAGCATGAGCTCTGGAGTCCCCTACATGCTTAGTTCTCGCCTGGTCAGTGCATCCCTCTCAGCTGATGAGGCCATCACATCCAGTCAAGCTGAAGAAGCTGCAGCCAGTCCAACCCAGGAAGAAGAAGAAGAGGAGAAAGAGGAAGAAGAAAAGGAGGAAGTAAAGGAAGAGGAAGTAAAGGAAGAGGAAGTAAAGGAAGAGGAAGCGGAAGAAGAAGCGGAAGAGGAAGAAGAAACAAAGGATGAAGCGGAAGGTAAGATTCAGATGCAAGATTATAAATACAAATATTTTATTATTCTAAATGTTGACAAGAAGTGCATAACTAAATTACTGTTTTAAACAGGTGTTGAACAGGAAGAGGAAGGCGAGGCTGCAGCAGAGGAAGAAGAAAAGGGGGATGAGGTAGAAGAAGAAAAGGAAGATGCTAAAGGGGAAGAAGGTGACGAAAAAGAGGGAGATGGGGAAGAGGGTGAGCAGAAAGATGAAGAGAAAGCTGAGGAGGAGGAAGTGGCTGCAGAGGAGGATACTGAGACAGAGAAAAGTGAGGAGAAAGCTGACACAAGTGCTGATAAGGCCACAGAGGAGACTGAGACAGAGAAGGAAGACACTAAGACAGAAAAAGACAAGGTAGAGAAGGAAAAAGTTGAGCCTAAGGCTGAAAAAGCCAAAGAGGAAGTAGAACCTGAAAAAGCCAAAGAGGAAGTAGAACCTGAACCAGCCAAAGAGAAAGCCAAAGAGAAAACTGAACCTGCACCTGAACCTGAGTCAAAGGATAAAGCCAAGGAAGAGCCTGAGAAGCCAAAAGCAAAGGAAAAGGAAGAGTCAGAAAAGCCTAAGGTAAAAGACGATGGTGAGAAAGACAAGAGTGAGAAAAAGGAAAGTGTGAAGCAGGAAAAGGGAAAAGAGGAGACTGAGAAACCAAAGGGAAAGAAGTAAAAATGTTGTATCTATAACTGCACAAATACCAATAGCCAATGGTGCTCAGAGCAAAATGCAATACGTTTGAAACTAAAGTCAACTTATCAGCTTTTAAAACAGATGAATATTTGTCTGATGTTACTGAGATGATCTACATACCTGAGTGAATGTATGCTTGTGAAGTAGATTATATTTTTGAATGTAGCATCATCAGTCTTGAAATAGAATGCAATAAGTGAATCTTTGCTGCCAGTGCAATAAAAACTTGCTTCTTGATGATCAAAATGTTTTGCTGATTTATTTCATTGACATTTTTTGTGGGTGTAATCATTTTTAATAGATTCTTTATGCAGAAGTACCCTAATGTCTGTTTAGTTTGCTGAATACCTTTAGACTTTTGAAACTTTCAAATATAAAAGATATGAATCTGCAACATTTGTAAATGTTATACAAAAAAGGTGGTATATTTAATTGAAAAAAAAGTAGATGCAGAATGCCTAATTTGGGGAAACTTCATAAAGAGAAAATAGCATTTATTAAGATCTCTTCTCTAATGTCTGTTTAGTTTAATGGATGCCTTTAATTTAAATTAGATGCAGCAAATTTCATAAATTGAAAACGCCAATGAGAAATTTATTAATAGCCTTACTCATCATGTGATCATTAAGGTTTCAAAAAAGTAAATCCTTTAAAACAGTGTTTTACAGAAACCATATACATGTACATGTACATAAACATAAACATGCACATAGATCAGGAGATAGAATTGACAGTAAGAATAAAATAATAGTACATAGAAGACACCAAAGTTCAATGTAGCAGCAAAGTCACAGTCATTAATGTCAGTTAAATTTAGCATTTTTCCTTTAAATTTAACAGTAAATTAGATACAGTACAAAAACTACTGCAGTACTGAAAATTTTACCAAAATTACTAGTGAACCGTTATAAATTATTGCCCTTAGTTCATAACTTGTACTGCACAAAACTTGAGGCACACATTTTAATGAGCCCTTAGCAGTATCAGGGAACTAAACCCTGAGCTGTTTTTATACATAATTCTGTAAAAGTTATTGAATAGACAGAAGCACTTTTTTTATGATATACACCATATTTCATAAAATGTTGTCAGTAATGCCTTGAGCAGTCCAATATGAATGTTGTATTGCGATCACATGTATTTGTGAGCAGTGTTGGGGAAAGTTACTTTGAAAAGTAATGCATTACAATATTGCGTTACTCCCTATTAGAAAAGTAATGCGTTACGTTACTTTTGCGCTACTTTTTTTCACCTGGTCTGGGCTTGTTTTTTTATTACAAAAAAAGTTATATTTTGGGGTAAATGTAAAGACCCTTTCACACCAAAAGTGAAATAATAATCCTCAGGCTGAAGGAAATGCAAAATCACGCGTGTACAGTAGAGGGCGCAGCTCAAACAAACCTTTCAGCTGTGCTGCCATTCTGGATAACAGAAGAATAGGATGTAGGAGGAAAAAGTTTAACACTTACTTTACTTATAAAAACAAAAAAAAATCTAGTAATTTTTGCTCATGGTTTAACTGGATCATCGAAGGTCAGAAGCAAGTACAGGTCAATAAAGTGAGATTAAACATATTTTAACATATTTAGTCATTGGAGGTTTGCATAGTATTCTGATTCTGCATTTCACTGATTTTATTCATTTTGAGGAATACTGAATCTTTTTTGTGCAAGTGAGATAAATGCACACTCACATTTAGTCTAGAACTACAATAACCATCATGTTTACACACAACACCTCTGCACTTCGATTTGTCTCAACATGGGGACAAGAGAGCTGTCAGTCAATAAATGGGAAAACAAAGTAACTTGCATTACTTTTTTGAAAAAGTAACTCTAAAAATTTTAAAAACAAAATATCTAAGTAATGCGTTACTTTACTAGTTACTTGAAAAAGTAATCTGATTATGTAGGCTAACTCAAGTTACTTGTAATGAGTTACTGTTTATGAGTAATATGTATCATGTAGCTCAAACAGTATTTTGGCGCTTGCAACGCTAAGGTCATGCGTTCGATTCTCAGAGAAAGCAAGAACTGATAAGAATGTAAATGTGTACCTTGAAATGAAATGCAAGTTGTTTTGGATAAAAGCGTCTGCCAAATGTGTAAATGTATCTCTGATAAGGCACTCTGCCTGCAATGCAGCAATATTTTCTCTATAAAGTCTCACACACAGCTGCTAGTATTGCCTATTACTTTAATTTAAAAGCATACCACCGCAGATAGCCTACTTACACTGATGATTCTATAAAGCATTCAATAAAAATGACAATAAAATGTACATAGTGATATAAATAATTTTAGGGAGATCTTTAAGTTGTTGATCTTGACTAAAACAAAAAATCTGATGAATCACAATTTTTTTTTTTTGTTATCAAGATTTTAACAACAGCGACAAACAATAAACATTACCTGTTTTGTGAAAAATCAGCATTACTGTCACATTTTAACACCTGACCAGTCCAACAGTTAAAGGAAGTAGCTTGTGGTGTAGCTGATGTCTTATGTGTGAACTGATAAATAATTAGTTACGATTTTTTGATTGGCCTAGGGGAGGAAAGCAACAGCAAAAATGGATGGTGGTGAAATGAATGTGCAACAGCATGAAGCCACCCCGTCTCCAGACCCAAATAACCACATAATATTTCATGAAAGAAATGAGTTTTTATTTACAAATTAAGCAAAAGAGAGGTATCAGATTCAGAAGGGCCGGTATTGCCAAAACAAACATAATCAGTCTAACTCCTTATTAAGCTAAAAGAAAACAAGAGTACAGCAAAATAAGCTAACTCCCTTGCTAACATAAACAGGAGAAAAAGTCAAGTTCAAAATAAATGGCACCCACCTCCCTACTAACCTCACAAATAAAGAAATAAATGATTAACTAGCAAACTTCAAGTAAACCAAGAGAAAAACAGATGAATTCACCCATACAATGAATAATCATTGAAGTTAACACTCACTTCTGCCTTTTAAGTCTCAAAACTCTACTTCAATAAGTAGAACACAAATGAGGTAAAGATAAACAACAACACCACCACCATATAATTGTTTAATCTCTGGAAATTATTTTTGTAAAATAAATTGTTATATTAGTTCACACATATACATACAGTTGTGGTCAGAATTATGGCACCCCTGGTAAATATGATCATAGATGGCTGTAAAAATAAATCTGCATTGTTTAACCTTTTGATATTTCATTCAAAAAATGTGCAAATGAGTAAATGAATTGAAATTCATGAATTCACAATCACATTATGAAATAAATGCTTTTGTCCAACACACGTTGGCCATAATTATTGGCACGGCACCCTTTTAAAATACTTTTTGCAACCTCTTTTTGCCAAAGATAACAGCTCTGAGTCTACTCCTATAATGCCTGATGAGTTTGGAGAACACCTGACAAGAGATCAGTGACCATTCCTTCATACAGAATCTCTCCAGATCCTTCAGATTCAGAGGGCCATGTTGGCGCTTCTTCTCTTCAGTTCACCACACTCATTTTCTATAGGATCCAGCTCAGGGGACTGGGATGGCCATGGCAGAAGCTTCATTTTGTGCTCAGTGACACATTTTTGTGTTGATTTAGATGGGGGGGGGTTTTGGACCGTTGTCCTGATGGAAGATCTAACCACGGCCCATTATAAGATTTATAGCAGAGGATGTCAGGTTTTGATTTTTTATCTGTTGGTATTTGCTAGAATCCCTGATACCATGCATCTGAACAATATTTCCAGGACCTCCAGCAAAAAATAGGCCCACAGTTAATATATATAATATATTTAACTGTGGGCATGGGGTACTTTTTATGATGGCTTCAGATGGGTTTGCTGCCAAAAAGCTATTTTTTTTTAAAGTTTTTTTAGTCTTACAACTGAATATGCTGGAGTTTGTTTGTGGATGAGCGAGGAAGATTTTTCTTGAAACCCTCCCAAACAACATGTGGTGATGTAGGGGTTGTTCGATTTAAAAAAAAAATATAATAATTGGGCTTTCTGACCCCAAGTCTTAACTAATCTCTGCAATTCTCCATCTGTGATCCTTGGAGAGTCTTTGGCCACTCAAACTCTCCTCCTCACCGTGCATTAAGCCAAAATAGACACACGTCCTCTTCCTGGCAGATTCGTAACATCTTTAGTTGATTGAAACTTCTTAATTATTGCCCTGATGGTCAATTCTTTAGCTATTTTCTTACAGCCACTTTCCATTTTGTGAAGCTCAACAATCTTTTGCTGCTCATCAGAACTATATTCTTTGGTTTTACTCACTGTGACGAATGATTAAGGAAATTTGGCCTTTGTGCTTCCTCATATTTAAACTCCTGTGAAACAAGAAGTCATAGCTAGACAATTTCATGTTCTTAGTCCCCCTGGTGTGCTAAAAAATGTAAATATTAATGGGAATATACTTTAGAGAGATATTTTACTCATAAAATAATTCTAGGGGTGCCAATAATTGTGGCCAACATGTTTTGGAGAAAAACGTTTATTTCATAATGTGATTTTCTCCACACTTTCAATTATTTTACTTCAATGAAACGTTAGATTTTTGCACTTTTTAAGAATGAAAGATCAAAAGGATAAACATTTATTTTTTACAGCCATCTTTGATCATATTTAACAGGGGTGCCAATAATTCTGACCACAACTGTATATATATGTGTAATTTTTATATGATTTTATGGATTTTTTTTTTTTCATTTTTAATTTCTTGATGTTTTCACTTTTGAATTTACTTGCAGCCATTTTTAAAACAAACTTGAAGACATTTTTTTTTGTAACCACACTCTCAAATAATGTGCATTAAAAAGACATGCATACCAAATGCATTCCACATGAGGAAAAAAGACAACAGATATATATAGTGTTTTTTAATATGATGTTTATTGAGCAAATGCTGCTGAGAAATTCATTCAGATGAACAAAGACGTGGGACAGCAAACGGTAGCACCTCATTAACGGTAAGTAGTTGAATTCAAGTCAATCCTATGCATACAAGAATGTATATGCGCATTGACAGGTTTATTTTCAAATGCACTCATCAGGTAAACATAACTGACAACAGTAAAAAGCATGTTTAAGGCTTAGTTGCTTAGTTGCTTTATGTACTGAGTGTATATGACCATGGGCTATTTTCAGCATCGCCTTCGTCCTTTTTTTTATTGATTTTTTTACATTTTTGGCTCAGTTGGTGTCCTCGCAATAATAATATTTATAAGGCTACTTTGTCAGAAGAACATATCTCTAGGACCCTTGTTACCCTAACTTGAAGCAAATGTCATTCCCCACCACGCCGCGAGTATTTTATATTAGGGTGGTTATGATTCTATCTCAAAGAACGAGGAGTGCGCTCCCCCTGAGCTGGCATGCAGATGCCACATTCAAGTGACCGCCCCCCTCCCCCAGGTATTGCAGTTAGAACAAAAGTGAAAGTGAGTCCCCGGCGTCCCAGAACACATTCGCAGCAGAACCCATTTAAAGCTGTCACTCAACATGCATTTTTTTAGCTTGCCGCATCTTGTGGCTTCTCTCTATGCTTGTTTTTGTTTTAGTGTGGTTAATGTAATTAAGTACATCTGTTGAGCTTTATGATTTCTTCGCTATGTTCATTTTGTGTTGATTGCTTGAATGCTTCCTCCCCAGTTCCTCTTCAGTCGACTATAGCTGTACGCTCGGGTCTAATCGGCTTCAGTGGACTTCACGACCTTCTCTGGGGTTTTGGAGACCACTTTTTCCTCGACGCTCCCCTCCACCTCCTCTCCTTTCTCGGTGACGGTAACAGTTTTTGTGACTTGTTTGACTCCGCCTTCCCCAGTCGTGATGGTCTCCACCGTCTTGGTGATGACCACCCTCTGGCTCGATTCATCTTTGGTTGGGCTCTCATCCACTCCGTTGGAGACCACCTTATCGGACTCTTTCTTCTCGTCTTTCTTGGCCGTGTCTCCATTCACGGTTGCCTCTTTCTTTTTATCTTCAGGCTTTTTCTCTGGTTCACTCTTTTTCTCATCTGCTGGCTTTGGGGAATCTTCTTTAGTTTCAGCTTTCGGGGGTTCTGACTTTGGCGCTTCTTTCTTGGGTGGTTCTTCCTTAGGTTCCTCTTTCTTAGGACTCTCAGTCTTGGGAGACTCACTTTTGGGGGCTTCCTTTTTTGGAGTCTCTGTCTTAGGTGTCTCCTTCGGGCTTTCGATCTTTGGACTCTCACTCTTTGGAGATTCTGGTTTAGGCGTCTCCGTCTTGGTTTCTGTCACAGTTGCATTGTCTTTTTCAGATTTGGGCTCTTCTTTCTCCTCTTTTTCCTTCTTGTCTTCCTTTGCCGTTTCTGTTTCTGCTTTCTTAAGCTGCTCCTTTGCTTCGGCTTCTTTTTCATCAGTTGATCCTTTGTCGCTACCTGCATCTGCCTCATCTTTCTCATCACCCTCTTCTTCTCCTTCTTCTTCTCCTCCGCTGGCCTGCTTCTCTTCTGCTTTCTCACTCTCAGGAGAGGCCTTTGCTTTTGGTGACTTAGTTTCTTCTGCTTCGTCCTCTGCATCGTCATCTTTCTTGTCCTCCTCACCCTCCTTTTCCTCCTCTCCTTTCTCTTCCTCCTCATCACCCTTTCCAGCTTCTTCTTCTTGTTCTTCATCACCTCCTTCTTTCTCTCCCTCCTCTTCATCATCAGCAGGGGCTCCAGAGGCTACTTTGGCTTGGGTTGAGGCAACCACTTCCTCTTCTTCTTCCGCCTCACCTTCACCTTCCTCTCCTTTCTCTCCTTCCTCATCACCACCTTCTTCAGCCTCTCCCTTCTCCTCTCCTTCATCTTCCTCTTTGGCAGATGACAACTCCTCTGCCATCTCAGCCAAAGCCACATCCATCTCAGACTTCTCATCCTCCACCCTCGTCTCCTCGATGATCTCCTCCACAAACTTGTGTTGCACTTTAAGTTTAGGCGGCTCACTTTTGACCTTGGTGCCTTTGGTGATGGTCTGGCGATATGGGAAAGTGCTAAAGTGGCTCTCCTCTCCTTCAAGAAGTTTTCTACATAAAAAATGAAAGGCATAAAAGAAGGAGATACAATTGTGGTTTAGGCTATTTTTAAAACTATATGTAAAAATTTCTCTGAAATATATATTTTTTTATGGCTACAAAATTAGTCGAAATACAAATAATTGCATTTTAAAGAAATGCAAATTCTTTTCATAAAATAATATAATATATATTCTCATTTGCATGGTAAATAAAATATTAAATGTTAAACAAAAAAATAAATATAATAATAACAATACATATTTATCAAAATTGTTAATAAATAATAAATATTACTCAAAATATTGAAATAATAAAATGTTATATATTATATAATATCAATACATATTACTTAATATCAATAATTATAATATTATTAATATATTAATAAGTACAAATAAATAGCATTTACGCCATACTCATTTGCAAAATTGATCCCAATCTTACCTGTACGCAGCAATTTCAATATCTAGTGCCATTTTGACATTCAAGAGGTCCTGGTATTCACGAAGATGCCGTGCCATCTCCCATTTCGTGCTCTTGAGTTCATTTTCCAGTTGGTGGATGGTTTCCTGGTGAGTCAGACAAAATATTGTGACAGCTTAGTCAAATAAATCTATTGCTGAAGACTGAAAGAAAAAAACTGTTATATTCTCAAGATAATCATTTGTTTATGGATAGTCTTAACATGCTACAAGGAACTCTTTGTGGGTATGATGCTAATGCTCTCACTGCACCAATTACATTATAATTCACAGCATCACTGTATGGCTTCAAGGACAATCAGTAGGTGCATTGAGTTTATGTGCATGAGGTGATTTCAGGACACAGCCAATGAGCGAACCCTGCTCTGACTCAGCAAAGAGCGAGGAGAGACTGCATTGTGGGTGTCTGCCTCTCCTTAACCCTTTCTAACACCATTCCACTGCACCTATGATGTAATGAACCATCATACGCAAATCCTCTGGTGAATGTCCAGTCTATTTCTCGGCTTTTCATTCTCTACAATAGTGAGCTCAGAGGAAATAGCATTAACAGTCATGCAGACTTAACTGCGACTTGATTTTATTATTGTGGAGAGCTGCAACACATTTTAAAAGTCAAAGTGATTTATGAGGGACTACTGCAGCAAAGACTACAACCATTGTCCACCACAATGTTCAGAGTAGTGGTCTAACAATATTAGTTTTTAAATGGCATATTCTTAAATTGAAGAACATTATTTTAGATTAAAAACACACTATTAGATACGGTAATGGTTTTCACCATTCAGTGCACTTTAAAGCACTTATAAAACAACACGCACATTTGGATGATCAGACTTGCATATTAAACTCCCTTTTTGTTGAAATGCCAAAATTAAATGTTGATTATGTAGCCTACCTGAAGGCTGGAAAGGTCATTGTTGTGTCGGTCCTCTATGTCGTTCAGCTGCCTCTCCAGAGACTCTTTGGTTCCTCGGACAGACTCCAACTCGATGGTTTTGGACTGTAACTGGCGGCGATAATCTGCGATCTCGTCCCGTGCGGATTTGATGGCGCCTTTATTTTGCTCAGCGGCCTCCGTGAGTTTCGAGTAGCGGCACACGAACCAGTCTTCCACCTGCTGGAGGTTTTGCGTAGAGTGGCCCTCCAGCTGCGAGCGAATCTCTCGCAGCGCATCGGTGATATCTGTCTTCTGGTAGTCCCTCTTCTCCACGGTGATCTGCGACGCCTGAACCTGCGCTAACAGATCGCTGAGCTCCTCTTGGTGGTTGTTGCGAATAAACGCGATCTCGTCCTGCAGGGACTGCACTTTCTTCTCCAACTCTGCTTTGACGAGTGCTGAGTCACCCATGTCCTTCTTCAGGGCACGGACGATCGCTTCCGTATCTTCCCTGATGCGGGCTTCCTCATCGAAGCGGTCCCTAAGGCGCTGGATGTCTACTTCAATGTGGTCGGTGTCCAGTTGGATCTGCGCCTTCTCGTTGTGGACCTGTTCCAGCATGGAGCGCAACTCCTGCAGCTCTTGGTCGTAAAGTTCGCCCAGCTGAGACTGCGACACCTGCTTCTGCCGCAGTGCCTGGATCTCCGCCTCGATCTGCTGGTTCTGCTGCTCAAGAAAGTGCACCTTGTCGATGTAGCCCGCGAAGCGGTCGTTGAGTCCCTGGAGTTGTTCCTTCTCATTGGAGCGCTTGTAGTCTCCATTGAGGATGGAGGTCTGAGTGAAATCAAGGCTGTCAGTGGAGCTCAGAACCGTTGAGCCGTAAGCTCGCGCCACCGGGACGTTGAAGGTTCTCTTGTAGGAAGAAGAACTCGGGCTTGCCCTCGACCAGGTCTGGGAGCGGAACCCGCTGGAGGGGCTCGAATAGCTCGTCCTGGTGTCCATTACCCTCCGGTAGGGACTCCCTATAGTGTCTATCGAATAACTCATCCGGACGGTCGGGGTGTGAACTTGCAGATGAACAGAAGTGTGAGGTAAAGTAGTGAATATATAGTGTGTGTGGCTCGCTCAGCGCTGGATAGCAGCTCTACCTGCCTTTATATAGTCGAGGCGCTGTTACGAAAAAACTCAGGCTTGTTTTGACTGGACCATTGATCCGACGATGTGGGAGGGTCCTGCTTGCTACTCTTATCTTTATCAGTATTTCAGATTCCTATAGTCACACATAACGAGTGCTTGGGTGGCTAATGACCTATAAAAATAACTTTCAAAAAATATTTTCTGTTGGAAATTACTTTTAAAGACTTTTTAAACAAGACACTAAAAGTTTGTGATGTATTTGTGGTGTTAATCATATAGGCCTATAATAAAATTGCTAAACTATGAGTAGGCATAATTTTGTTTTATCATAGACAGTGATTCCCGCATCTCTGTTCGCTATCGTGCACATTTAGCCCACTAAACTTTTGCGGTTATACAAATGTTTAAGAACTCAATTAAAATTTATATAGGTCTATACACTTTTTTGTGTAAAAATAAATAAATTTTAAGCTTACTTTTAAGACGCTCCCTTTAACCAACATTTTCTGTTAAAGCACCATCCAAAAGTGGATGTAAAAAGTTTTAAAAGAACAATTTCTTACAGAATATAATATACGTTGGTTTCGATAGAATTACAATATGATATCACGTCTTTCTTAGGCTATTTATTATGATGTTATAGGGCTACAGTTCCACTCGACGTGACATCATTGGTACTTGGACAGAGTCTGATCACGCAGCCCAATCACTGACTGAGCGTCCACAGTCAGCACCAAGGACAGCGGCCCGGATCTCAGACACATTCAAGGGCATTTAGCTGTAGTGTGCTAAGTCAACTATGAAATGACTATTTTCGGTAGCACTTTATTTTTAAGGTGATGTTACACATGATGCATAACAGTAAATTATGCATAATTTCAAGTAACTAACCCTAACCATATAGTAAGCGCATATTATTTATTACTTATTTGTGTAATCTAAATACACTGTAACAATGTCACTTTAAAATAAAGTGTAACCCTATTTTCTTTTGAAAATATGGCATTGATGAGTTTATTGATTTCTTATAATCTAAGAGAAACATTGAGCAGACGTGCCTTGCACTGTAAAAAAATAGATTTAGAAATAGAAAAATGAAGGCAACAGTTTGCATGGCTTTTGATCTCAATTCATTTATTTGCTTATTTAAAATAAATGATCTATTTATGACCTATAACACTACATAAAAAATCAATTTTTTTGCAGGATGTGGGTAAAAGTTTAAAATTGCACAGTAACATCAACAGTGAGAACAATGTATGTTGTTTTCATTTTAAACAATAGCATGCATAAATTTTGGCATATACTTTTATTGTGTCATCCTTGAAGTTAGGAAGCACCGCTATTAGTGCAAATCTGAGGTTGGGTTTTTGTGCTGGTTGACAAATGACTTATTTTTTATTAACCAGAATCATGCCGTTTCCGAATAGACAAAGTATGCAAGTCATGCATTGGACTGGGAGGATGTGTCAGATAGTGCTGACTTCCTCTAACAGAAAACCTGCTGTTATTTGCTTCACATGGCAAGGATATGGATTTATAGAGTAACCTGAAGGACATATGATGCGTCGGCTATCTAACCTCCCTCTTTCTAATGAAACCTGAGAAAAATGAGCAGAAGGGCTGCATGTCAACAGGCTCATAACATGCCAAAGATGTGCATCGTTTTTTAGCAACATTTAGCAACGTTTCATTATTGTTATTATCTGTTTGAGCATACGTTTTAAAGATACTTCAGTTAAGAAAACGCAACCCGAGAGTGTTGAGATGGTAATTGATTGATCCAGAACTGCAGTCGTTATAGATAATTCAACCAAAGTGCTTCATTCGGAGCTACACAGTGCTCAAAGTCACTCTGACCTTATACAGACATCTAGCATTAGCAACTGCTAATTTCCTATAGCCTATTTTCTATTGCTCAGCAGAGTTTAATCATATCACCAGAAATTGTTCCAAGCCATTCCTATTGAACCAAGAGAGGACGATGAATTTGTCCCTTTGAGAGGACTAAAATGAGAAATTTCCAATTAATTATAGGCCTATTTGCTTTGTCATTGGATTCGCTGTGTCTGAGCACTGAAGCCAGATTTAGCCAGCGTGCAATCATGCAGAGCAGCAGAAGAAGAGCTCCTGAACTCAATGACCTTATGTCTCTACTGTCCACTCTGCATGTCCAGCCCTGAGAGAAGACCATCCATTTTAAATGTGCAAATCATCCCTGAGGAGCAGGACGCCTGTCGCTCAAGGTGCTTTTGTGGCCATGCAGAGCAGTGCGGTTTAAAATTCAATGCAGGCCACCAGTAATGCTGCAGAGCACGCCCTTACAGTACCAGCCCACTGTGATGTATTATTGGAGATCCAGCTATAACGTAACGATATTACGGGCAGTGAACTCAGAATCAGGTGATGAGGCACGTACGCAGTCTGTGATTTATTAATATAGAATGATTGGGGGAGGTATGCGGCGCATTGATGGAGGCAGACGCTCATGTAAGTGACTTTCAGAAGAAAACGTCTGCCAAGAACAGAAACGTAAATCGAATGGGATCTTTTAAAACTTGTCATTTGGTGCAAAAAAAAAAAAAAGTGCATACAAATGGGTTGCAAAAAATGTGGGTTGCAAGATAAGCTCTGGTACAAATGCAGTGCATCAGTGCATGAAGGCTTGATGCTGATTTAAATCTCTGGAGGATACTGTTGTTAAATCAGCCCTGAAGGGATTCTTTTGCTTGGTTCCCTCCCCTGATGAGCCCGGATGACTCAGCAGTAATCTGTAGACAGTGTGAGAAGTTGACAGATCTGAAAGCATTTGGAAATACATTGATCTGCGTAATTTGTGACTCATTTAAGGTTCCACCTTACTTCAACTAAACATTTTCCATTCCTTGCCCTCTCAGTGTGTTTTTATGCCAGCAATGTTTTATTCATGACAGAGGGGAGAGTTAGAGAATGGGTTAATGCATGTGTGTTTGCAGTGTATGTGTGTGTAAGAGATAGAGAGACCCCTGCTGGTCTCTTTTTTAGCTGTGATTCATCATCCCCCCCATCCCCCCCACCCCCCCCCCCCCCAAGGTGGTTAGCAGAACGAAGATGTTGGGAGTCAGAATATCGACGTGGAAGAAGAGAGCAGCATCATATGAGCAGAGAGCCTTAATGGTCCATGTCATGGACATAATCCAACCTCATTAGACACTCCTACAACATGTGTGTATACTCATGCAATCAATGCACTTAAGAGTTGGAGAAGTAAAAAAAAACATGCTTCAACATCATATCTCCATATACTCTGCAAGAGGAAAACTGCAGTAGATGTTATAAGGATCATGAGTAATATGCTGTAAATATATGAGCCTGATAATAGCATATTATCATATGCATTACCGGAACTAAGAATAGGAAACTATTTGAGGGAACAGCCATTTGTAGTTGTGTCTGAAACCATAGTGGACGTTATCGGGTGCACTCATTTAATCCCATAAAGCACAGCAATAGCCTTTTTAATTGATTATTACATTGTTTGATTAAGGATTGTACATAGTTTCTATGACAGAGTTCAAGATAAATCGTTTCATTAGCCTACTATTTGAGCTGCTAGTTTGCTAAGTTTCAAGAACAACTGTTCACAGAAGTGGCAGCCTTTCCGGCACACAGTGTCCGAATTCGCTCACTCGTTTTCATTCACTCCTTCATGTGAACTATATTAGTGGACTAATAGTGAATGAGGGCATAGGGCCATAAACTGGGAATTTTCTGAGAGCTTCAACTTGTACCATGTGACTGCTGTACCACCCGAATGCTGCAGATTCATGCTGTGTTCATGCCGTCATAATTACCGTAATTTCGGTAAGGAGGCAATAATAAGGAGGCAAACCCTCACAGGTTTTTTTGTGTGTTTAGAAAAAAAATATATAAATCAAATGTAAATTCATTAAAGTTACATTTAATGCTGTCACGTTTTCCTAGTTAAATAAACATTACATAAAAAGAGAAATGTAAAAAAATATATATTTTTACATTAACTTACTGTTCTATTTATTAAAACCAAATATAAATCTCATCAAAGTTAGTGTTTTTACGCATTTTACATTTATTCCAAAATAATAACTAAAGGCAGTAACAATTTAAACAATATATTTAATTTGGTTAAATATTGATTTAAATATTTAAATACATTCAGCTGTTCTTTTTTAAGTCAACTTATTTTCATCAGTCATCAAGCTCGGTGACATATCCACAGATGGTCACAGACTGGTCATCATATCCAACCATTCATCCAGTCATAACTATCCCCCATTCATTCTCAATTACCCCCCATCAAACCCGCATGCTAGTCTGTTCTCAATGAAAACTCAATGGGATCAGGGGAGGCAAGAGAGACGCGGCCTCCTGCTGTAACTTTACCTGCTGTGTCGCTGTTGAACTTTACTTTAGAGAAACTAGTGATTTATACACTTTTAAGGCCACATTTTGTAATATTTGCGTTGTTTTATTTTTGTAATATGGGTAATTTTATAATATGGATAAAGCATTGCCTCCCTTGCCTCCTCGGAGGAAGCGCCCCTGGTTTTCATGTATTGTGAGCTGTTCCTTTAAACTAAGCAGAGGTGGTAAGACTCTTGACATTATCATCCATTATTATCACCAGCTCAATTCTCTCTTTCTCTCTCGCTCTCTCTCACTCTATCTTGCACTTGGGTGTCACAAAGCCAAACAGATTTGTTAGATCTGAATGCTTGCTCAAAATTCCCAGGAGAGGGCTTTTTATTGGGCAAAAATGATGACAGGAGAAACTGTGTTCATTTAGCTCACCCCCAGGATGACTAGTTGCAGTTTTCCTCACAGTTATTGAACGCACTCCCTCACCCCATGCATCCAATGGATGAGTAGCTCAAATCCACTATCTCTGCATTTCAAATGCAGGACCCTGGGAATCAGTGAATGATCGAAAAACTATAGATTGCTTTAGTCTTGCTTTTTAAAGCCTCAACTGTCATCTTTGTCATCTTTTTGAGTCGACTGTCATCTTTGCTTTTACAGCATATGTGTATGAATAGGAAAGGGAGGGGTTAAAATGAACTTTTCAAATTTAGATTTTGTTTTTATTGACATTACTGTTCAAAACTTTGGGGTCGGCGAGATTTTATATGTTTTAAGAAGTTTCTTATGCTCACTGAGGCTGCCTTTATTTGATAAAAAATACATAATATTGTGAACAATTTTACTGCTATTTTATATTTTAATATGTTTTAAAATGTAATTTATTCTTGTGATGGGAAAGCTGAATTTTCAGCATCATTACTCCAGTTTTCATGGTCACGTGATCTGTCATTTGCTTTCTCATATTCACAACATCTTTACTTTTACAGCAAATGATAGATTTGAGAGATTGGACTGTGGTTGAGTTTTAGGGTTGACAAATCTTACAGGGGGGCAAAGGCATTAGTCTTACAGTAGGCTGAGTCACATCTCTCTCTCTCGGGACATCATCAGGTTGGAGGATGTGATGTGATGATGTCATAAAGAAAGCTTCGTGTATGGATAGGAAAGGGAGGGGTTGCCCAGGATACGCAGTTTATCTGCAATGCATCAGCAGCTTCCTCTTGCATTTTCCTTCTTCCCTTCTTTCTGATTATCATACCTGAACTATTGATAATGCAACAAATAGCAATATTACAATTAACATCCTAGAAATTCAGCATTATTTTGTGTCATATCTGCATTTTTTTGGCATCTTATTTGTGTCCCAAAGTTAGCCTGCTTTGTGGGTGGATCTCTCCATCATGTGATCTAACAACTAACCAATCCAAACTTGAGTCCTTCATCAGGTGATGAGGTTCGAGGAGTGTCATCGTATCACTGATGTCTGTGTCGACAAATTGTCCCTCTCAAGGGACAGGAAAGGAGACTGCTTACCCTTCATAGATTAGATTAGCCAACAAAAGATGACTTTCAGCAGAAAAGGACCAGGATACATGCATGCACACACACTTGCATGGACTCGCAAGCTCTCGCTAACAAGTCTATCTTATCCTTGTGATGTGTATGCAACCATCTAAATGATACTGTAACTGTGTTGTTTATGATTGCACCAAACATTTACACCTCTCTAATATGGCTCTAGTTGACTTAAGGTGATCAGTCATCGTGTCAGAAGACTGTGGAACGCTTGCTTTACTTTTTGACAAAAGGATTTTACCCAGCAGGATAGCCAGAGGTGGACAGTTTACTTGTCGGGTTGACGTCAGAACATCCAACGTCGGACAGATGTTGGATTTTGGTTTGGAAATGAAAGTCGGGTTGAAAGTCAATCTGTCGTTGGATTTTGACATCAACCTGATTTTCATTTTCAGCGTCGGGTTTGGTCTTCTAAATGCGAATTTTGTCATTGTTTCGGAGCACACTAGATTATAGATAACAGTAAGGCTAGCATATTCATACTAAAAGCCAAAAAACTTTTCATAGAGACTTTAAATAGGGCACTATTTGAGGGAACAGCCATTTGGGTGTCCGAAACCATTGTTATTGAGTGCACTTATTCAATCTCACATTCAATCCTACTGGAACTGTGTTCTAGAAATAAATTTGATATTGATATGAGGGTATAGGGGTGATTTCGGACACAACCAATATCTGATTAACGTGAATATTATTAACGTAATGTAATATTATTCTTCTCGACTAGATGTCATCCTTTTTTTCTTTCTTTTTTTACCTTGTAGGGTGTTACAACGGGGTCCCTGATATAGCAATATACATTGATAAATGAGAAAGAAAGTCTACAACATAAATGTCCTCTGTGCACTGAGATGTATAGCCTCAAAACTACATTCTGTCGCACATGCTATATATATATATATATATATATATATATATATATATATATATATATATATATATATATATTATTTTTTATTTCTTTTTGAATGTAACATATTGCATATTTTTATTATAATATATTAAATGTTCTGGTACACATGCACTTATACACTGCCTAATTTCTGGGTACAGAATTGTTACCCTGCAACTTTAAATGACCATGTAATTGATTCAACAACTCAACTGCAACTATGCCATAATAAAATGCTGAAGAAGAGCTGAACATGTTCGTTTCTGATTTTCAGTGTCAGGCTACTATTCAATGTAACTGTAATATGAAGCCATGTTTTTATTTATTTTGAATCAAATAACCCATGAAATAGTGTAATTGGAGAAGGTCCACAGATAGCAAGTATTTCACCTACTTGTCAGATCTGCTATACCAGGATCAAGTTCAATACACTTGTCCTAGCAGACAGTCAACGACAAGCTACCACATCACGTCTTGTCATTGTTGGACCAGAGCCTCACTCACCTCTCAGAAACCAAATTGCTTCTACAGCTAATAAGATTCATAATTACTATACTGAGAAAATGTAAACTATTGATTATACAATACAGTCATTTTGTTCGACTCATTATTAAACCACAAAGGAAGGCATAATAAAATGGTGGGGACCATCAATCTCTCACTCTTTTGTTTTAAATGGGGGGCACAGACTGCAAGCAGACTTAAATATATGTGAGGCTAAAGCAGGTAATCATCCAAACAATAAAACATAAGATAATCAATCCTTTAGCCTTAAATGCATATAAATTATTCTTTACACCACAATCATTTATGTCAGTAGTTAGCGGGTGTGTGACCCATATTCATAAAATACTCCATATATTTCTCCAGTGCAATCTTAGATTGTAGCCTAAAACAATATTCTGAATTGTTCACTAATTCAGTTATAAAATATTCAATCCACAGCATAAGCCTGAGGCATGTCCAATATTTTACATTCTGAGCTATAGCATGCTAAATCATGTTAATAATCAGAAATGGTAGCAAATGAGCCTGAGGAGCTAACTAACTTAGCACACAAACTTGGTCTTTGCAATTTATCGAAATATACACTTTTACAGACTTTCAAAAAACAAGTTTGTTAGGATTTCAGTTATAAAACAATATATGGTTCAAATATGAGTCGATTCCAGAAAAATGTATTTTCTCGATTCTTGAGAAAAAGGGAATATGATATGTTAATTAAACATAGAGTGCTGCAGTGATTGCGGCTGCATCCAAAACTGCATATTTGCCTATTATATAGTAGTCAAAAACCAGTATGTGACAAAAGAAGTATGTCTGAATTCACAGTACTTATAAAAAAGTAGGCAAAAAGTCCCAGCATGACCTACTACTTCCGGTGACATTTTAAAAAGTGCATAAGATGGACACTTTACTATCCCATGAGCCCACGGGAAAGGATTTATAAATGGAAGTGAAGCGAAGCAATTGACGCTGGTAGGTCACATGATGATGACAACATGGCGAACGTAGGATGTCCGGATTACATTCATACTACACACGCATAATAGAACATACTTTTTTTTTCTTTCTTATAAGTAATTACTTATTCAAAATATATACCCACTCAAGAGAGTATGCAGACATTGCCTACGTATTTTGTAAGCCAAAAACCTGGAAATGAGTTTACACTACTTTTCACTACTGAAGTACAATAAATATCACATACTTTAAATCTTTTACTCAAGTAAGTTTCTAAACAGTGACTTTAACTTCAACCGAAGTAATTTTCTGGTAAGATATATTTATACTTTAACTCAAGTGTGGCTTTCAGGTGTATATGTAAGGGATAATGTAGAGCGAGGCAGTTGTTATAGTGAATACAACCCCGACAGGCTGATCAGGACCCCGACGCGAAGCGGAGGACACATTCATACTACATGTGTGTAATATGAATTTAATCCGGACATACTGCATTCGCCATGCTGTCATTATCATGTGACCTACCAGCATCAGTTGTGTCACTTCACTGCCATTCACAAATCCTCTCCTGTGGCCTCATGGGATAATAAAGTGGGTGCTTCTCAATACTCAAATTGATGCTTCCTTGTTTCCTTGCTTGCTCCTCCGTCCTCCAGCCCGTGACCCGGAAACCGATCGAATTCAAACATCTCAATTCTGTAATTGCACCGCGAGGAGGCGAGGAACAGGGAGCGAGGAAGCTTCCTGAAGAGTCATGAGGATACACAGGTGTATCCTTCCCTTGCATCCTAAGAGGGTTGAGCTAAGACGCGAGGAAAGGAAGTGAGGACAGGATACGAGGATGCACAAATAAGAAATGAGAAGCACCCAGTGTCCATGCACACTTTAGAATCTCATCGGGGGTAATAGGTCATCCGGGTACCCTTTGCCTACTCTTTTATGAGTACTGTGAATTCGGACACTTCTTTTCTCGCATACTGTTTTTCACATACTATATAGTAGAGAAGTATGTAATTTCAGATGCAGCCACTGTTCCCTTAATGGAAGTTCTGAAGCGCGAAACAAAAATCACAAACAAACTCACTACACATAATGACACGCAATGAATGTTTTTTTTTTAAATACAAAGCATGATTTAATTATATGTCAGCATAAACATACATCGCTAGACCGGTAATGAACATAATCTAGCAAACATTTATAATTTATTTACAGCTGAAATGTTGCATGTATACGTAACAAACAGTATTTATCATAATGTACTTTAAATAACATTGAAAAAATATACAATAAACATATCAGTTCTGCTAGCCTACCAGTAGTGATGTTGTACAATGAGGACATTGTCATGTTGCCATAACTAGACTCACCAGTGTCCCAATGTGTAGTAAGCCATCATCCTTACTGTCCTTACAGTGCCCAAATTCATGTACACATTATGGTTCACGACTTTAGTTCAGATCAGATTCAATAAGTGTAACACTATAAACAAATATGTTTTGGTCAACAGAATCAAGTGTGAGTCACTGGGACGAAGCAGAATTCCCATAGCTTTTACAGATCTACTGAGATATGTAATAATTTGGTAATGGAGTTGTTCTGTGAACTTAGTCATTTGCAGTCGATACTCTCGCAGTGCCTCTAAAGCAAAGAAATGAATCATTTTGGAATCGAATCTCAGTGCTTTATGAGCCACTACCAAACAGTTGAGACGTCCAATGGTAGAATTGATTTCTTCATTCTGCATTGACCTGCATCATTTAGATGAAATAATTAGTTTTCCATTTAAACATTTCTTTTATCTAAAACAAACTTGGGAAATTGTAATATTGGAGAAATCAAACTTACTCACGGTAAACAAGATAGGCCTAATATTTTATCTCATGCAATGACATTCATTTTTGGGGCCACTGTATTATGCTGTGTTTTATTACACTGCATTGCTATAGTACTGTGCAGTTTTATGGTGTCCAGGATTGTATTGAGCTGATGTGTTGCTCTTTCTCTGTATTATATTGTGCTGTGCTATACCATCCTGTGCTTGGCTCTGCTGTGCTGTTTTCAGGCTCTTGTAAGGGCTCTCTGCCTGCTTGCAGCTTCTAACAGTAGACAACAGAACAGACGGTTTCCCACACATTCCTCTCAGTAATTTGCTTTTGTCTGTGCTAGAGCCAATTAGACAATAAATGTTTACACAGACAAGCTCAATGTGCCAGGAGTTTCTGAAATGCACTTGGGTTTTCTTCAACTGCCTCTGCAGGATCATCAACTTTTCTTGGCTGCCTCTATTACATAAAAACCACGTCAGAATTCAAAACATACTCGTATCCGTGAAAGAAATATCATTTTGCAGTATTTCCTCAGGAGCAGGAGAAAATTAGATCTCTGCAGAAACAGCTGAGGGTGGAGATTGAAAACACTGATTTTTCGATAGGTTGATGCCACTGGATGTCACTGCACAGACTTTCAGATATTTACATCCTCTGTCTCCTTCCTGCAGGAGCAGTCTCTGATATTTAATCAAAAGCTAATGCAATGCTGTCTCACCTCGCAGGGTGAGGGAGATATATGGATGTGATTAGTTTTATGGCAGACAAGGGCAGCCAGCCTGTCTCACTGCAGCCCTGAGTCACACCCAGAAACCCCGTCCAGCCCACAGCAACATGCAGCTTGAAGAACAAATTGAATCAGAGAAACTTAATATGATTTAATGGCATGTGAGTCATGTTGCAACAAAGAACCACAGATAAACATGACAATAACTATAGCCACCTCATGCCTGAAAATGCATCTATCTATCTATCTATCTATCTATCTATCTATCTATCTATCTATCTATCTATCTATCTATCTATCTATCTATCTATCTATCTATCTATCTATCTATCTATCTATCTATCTATCTATCATCTCTCAACAAACACTTTTCACAGACATATAATCTTTAATAAACAATTAATATAAATTTACACATTTATATAAAAAGTCATATTAAATCATTTTATATGAGTAAAATATTATTTATATATAGTATAATATAGTAATTCCTAATAAATACATCTTAAATATATTTAAAGCTATTAGAAATTACTAAGAATCATGTGACACTGAAGACTGGAGTCATGGCTGATGAAAATTCAGCTTTTCGTCACTGAAATAAATTCTATTTTAAAGTATATAAAAATAGAAAACTTATTTTAAATATCAATAATATATTATAATAATATTTCACATATTTTTGTATTTTTGATCAAATAAATGCAGGCTTGATGAGCATAAGAGTCTTCTTTAAAAACATTTAAAAATAGTAATATTTCAAAAGTTTTGACCGGTACTGTATATGTATATAATTTAAAACATATATATAATTATACTGTTATATAGTGTTTGATTGTGTTGGAAGGCATTCCAAATGAAGATGAAAATGTAGTAAAGTGAATTACTGCAGAAAGTCCCTGCATAGGGACCCTGTGAACGGGAACACAGTTGAGGTTTCTGCTGCTGTTAGCTCTGGGCTGAGGGAAATGTGCTGCGTCCGCAGGCCCGCTAGCTGATATCCGATGTGAGATGGAGGTGTAATTGATAATGGTGCAGCCTCTTTTCTGCACTGCAGAGCTGCTGTACTTCCTGTGTGTTCATCTGAGCGTGTGTTTGTGTGTGTGAGTGAGTGAGAGTTTGTTTTGGTGGTGCTATATTACATCCAGCTACAGATAATATGCTGCCCTCTGTTGGACAGAGAGAACACAGGGCATTATAAAGTGCTGACTCCCAGACTTGAAAAATTCTGCTGAGACAGCTGCATAGGAGGAAGGTATACTGGCTTCATCTACAAAATTGTTTCTCAATACATAGATGCATTTTTCTCATAAGAGCTATATTGTGTTATCTGTGGGCAATGAGTTGATTGGAGGTGACCTTGGGAAAATGCATGCTGTGTAAGAATGGACAGGGGGGAGGAATATTGTTTAGTGAAAACGTGAGAAACTGAGAGGAAATGGGAGGGAGAGGCAGAAAAAAATAAAAGAGGATAAGAAAAAGTTACTGACTAACTAATTATTAAGCAATCCTTGTGTCATTCTATCTCCTTGCTTTTGTACTCAGTATATAGGTAGAGCCTTTTTTTAGTGTGTGTGTGTGTGTGTGTGTGTGTGTGAGTGTGTGTGTGTGTGTGTATAAATGTATTTATTTATAAATCAGTAATAATAATGATGATGTTATTATTATCAATAATAATATCATCAATAAATAATAATACATTATTATACAATTATTATTATTATTTAGTGTTTTGAGCTCATTTTTGACAAAAGAAAATGTTTTCAATATTTAGCAACACTAGAATGTCCCTAGAACTTTAACCAACAGAAATATAAAAGTAATTTTAAATACCACAAAACCATGGACTTTGAACCATGAACCAAAGTCTGAGACCTTTAGACTATGTTTAGGTTATAATTTGAATAATTTAAGTTTCTAAAATCATGACAAAAACGTGTTATGAAAGGCAAAAATTTAAGTGAAAATATGTATATGAATTTCAGAATTTCTCAGTATTTGTTTTGTTTTTAAAGGGATACTCCACTTTTTTTGGAAATAGGAAATTTTACTACTCCCCCAGAGTTAAACAGTTGAGTCTTACCGTTTTCGAATCCATTCAGCCGAACTCCGGGTCTGGCGGTACCACTTTTAGCATAGCTTAGCATAGATCATTGAATCGGACAGGACCATTAGCATCTCTCTCAAAAAAATGACTAAAGAGTTTAGATATTTTTCCTATTTAAAACTTGACTCTTCTGTAGTTACATCGTGTACTAAGACTGACGGAAAATGAAAAGTTGTGATTTTCTAGGCTGATATGGCTAGGAACTATACTCTCATTCCTGCATAATAATCAAGAAACTTTGCTGCCGTACCATGAGTCCAGCAGGCGTAATGATATGACGCAGCGCCTGAAAATAGTCCCCAGCTCGGTAACTTCCAACGTGACCGGGATTAAGTTTGTCTAACCTATTAGACCTATTTTCAGGTGCTGTGTCATATCATTCATTTTTTTGAGAGAGATGCTAATGGTCTTGTCCGATTCAATGATCTATGCTAAGCTATGCTAAAAGTGGTACCGCCAGACCCGGAGATCGGCTGAATGGATTCGAAAACGGTAAAACTCAACTGTTTAACTCTGGGGGAGTTGTAAAATGAGCCTATTTCCAAAAAAAGTGGAGTATCCCTTTAATGACAGCGGCACTCATCCAGCATGATTTGAGAATGATGCAAACACCATCATGAGTTTCAATAGACGAACATCTGACTGTCTGTACAAAGAAGTTACAATGTCAATGTCACTAATTTACTTATGTCAGGTGTGGGTTAAGAATTGTGAGGACTTTAAAGAATTGTGAGGGCTTTATTTTATCAAAAAAATAAACAGAACTATAATTCTATAGTCTATAGGCTATAATTCTGAACGCTGGAACATGTTGAAATTGCAGATTTTCTTAATTATTCATATGTATGCAGTGTCATAACTACATCTCTGACGTTTATAACAAACCAAACCGTTTGAAAATCGGTAGAAAATTGAGCAAGTTATGGTTATTTAAAAGTACATGCACCATTAAAACACAATGTTACGAGTGAGCGAGCTCCCTGTGGTAAGATGGCCGCCGTGTGCGGCCGTCGACCTCCATTGGCCAGCATCGCGGACGAGACATCTAGCCTTTATTATATGATATCTATGGGACCAATGCTATAAACTAAAGGACAGAAGCACACAGATGTCAGGACCCCGACACCGAAACTGAACCAAGACTAGGCTGAAGTGTCAGGATCCAGACACCACGCCTCGAACACACAAAACACAGACATGAGAGCACAGAGAACAACCCCAAAGCTGTACACTCACTTAAACACAAGACAAACACATTACTGTCAGGATCCTTCCTGTCACCAAACTAACAACAACCTGACAACTTATTAACTTATTGTTAATAATCTTAGAACTTTCCATTCCTTCCCAGGTTTACATTAGATTTCATTCGATTTTGGACTCAACAGTCTGACTTTGAGCCTCATATTGCATCACTAAAGAAATGCGCTAGAGTTCTGAAACATAACGATATAAATAGGAGCTTCATTCTAAGGAGGAGTTTCTCTCTTTCATCCCACATAGTTTATATGCTGTTTAATTCACTCTGCACTGCTTTGAGATCAAAGACACGGGAGGATCACAGGCCATGGAGCACTTCTCTCTCTCTCAGGAGAGATCTAAGCTTTGTGCTCCTCCTCTGAATGTGTTTGGCGCATTTGGCTAAACCTCACGAGATCGGCCCAAGTCCTTGATGAAAAGCTCTTTCCGAATGTCCCATCTCCTGCAGTATGAATGCAGGACTCTACTCTAGTCTCTGCAGATTCCTCTCATTAAATATTTAAAACTCTGAATGCAGCTATTAGTAATCGAGATACGAAAAGATTCCCTTTTCCCTCACCAAACACCTGCGCTGGTAAAATCCACCAAAAAAAAAGTGGTGCAGAAAATGTCATGCTGCATACAGTTTAGAAACACTATTGCATAGTTGAACACGTAATAATAATAAAAAAAAAATCTTTTTTTTTAAATATTACAAATATTACTAAATTATATAATATTTTCGTCTAATGCCATGCTAACTGTTGTTTATTTACGCAATTTTCAATAATAAATCAATTTTTCTGACATTGTATAGTTGAAGTTGTATACAAGATTATTTCTGATTGAGTATTTATTTATTTGTTTGTTTGTTTATTTTTTAATTTTAATGCTTGTAATTTATTCTTCAATACCATGCTAATTGTTGTTTATGCAATTTGCAATAATAATAATAAAAAACATTCTGACAGTGTTCCTCTGAGACCATCATCTGTAAGGAGTGTTTCATCACAGTTTTGAGTTTTATACAAGCTATTATTAAATATAAGCTATTATAAAGGTAGTATTTATAATTTATTTATTCATATTCATTTATGTATATATTCTATATTTTTTTAATTAATTATTCTTAAATACAATGCTAAATCTAATAATAAACAACTATTTATGAAATCATAGTGTGCATCTGAGGCGATTGTTTCCCATTGTAAAGTTCATTTCATTAAAGCTTGAAGTGTTTTTTTTTTTTTTTTTTTTTTTTTTTTTTTTGATCTTTCCAACCACATGCTGAAGTAAATATTTGTATAAATGTGATCAGTTTGCTATAGCTTTATTTCATTTTATTTAGGCTATTACATGCATCTTGTCCCATAGTATGTTAATGGTTAACTGATAGCACAAAGGTGAAAGAAGTCACTGAAAATCATCAATAAGCAATTAAATGCTCATTAACTGTCAGTTGCAGTCTTTTCACAGCAGTCCTGAAGTGTTAATACAACCCCTCCTTAGCTTTTTCTATCTCTATTTCCCTCTCACATTAAATCCTTCTTGTTTCATCTCCTCTTTTACATTCAGTTGTTCCACAGGACCTCACAATCTTGCATTACTCTCCTCAAATTCACAGCCAACGCCCAGCTTCTGCAGTACTGCAGTCTCTCCTTTTCCAAAAGTCTCACCCCTCCTCTTGATCACTCTCTAGTTATCTGCAGTGAGGAGGAGGGAGAGGAGGAGAGAGGCCGTGAGGAAGAGCACACCTCGCGACTCATGCTGCTGCAAGGATCAGTTCATCACAATTCATTGCACCGACAGTCACTCAGGCACTTAGAGGCTTGTACATTTACACGGGAGCGTAATTCATAACCCACTGCACGCTCTCTCTAGCGCCGCTTGCATGACTGTCCTCCCTCAGGCCTCTCATTAATCCGAGCTCTATATCCCACTGCCCTCTCACAGGAGAAGAGGCATGGTTCTCGGATCTTTATACTGGGAAAAAAAATGTTTGACCTAAGCTGGCCTATCACATCACAACAGTGTTGCCCAATGTAACTAACTCGCATGAAACATTAAACAAGGCTAAACTGCCACTTGCTGCAAAAAAATATATCTTTTGAATAATTCTACCCTTTGATGGTTCAAGAAGAATGGCTTGAATTCATTGATTTATTGAAGCATAAACTTGCATAAAACATTAAACGAGGCTGAATTGCATCTTGCTGCAAATGTTTTTTATTTTATAATATAAATATGATTTATTTATAATATAAAATGAATATTATAATCTTCATATACTATTAACATATCTTATTATATTACAAAAACATAAAAAAAAATCACATAGAAACAGTGTCATTTTAGTATTGTTTATATAGTATTTATTAATAATTTTAATTGCAATGTGCTGCATTTACATATTTAGTGTTTTCATTTCATTATTTTTTACTTGATTATCTTATATTTACATTTATTTGTTTACTTTGATGACCTTTTTTGTACTCTTAAAGTGGCCTAGGATAAATGTGCTAATTTTTTACTTTTCGTGCGACTATTTATTTATTTATTTATTTATTTAATTTTATTTTTTTGCAATTGTGGTTGAAAATGTTGTTGTGCTTTCTGCTAAAGTTGGAAAATGTTCAATAAATATAGATTTTGGTAACGCTTTAGATTACAGCCCGGAAAGTACTGAGTAATTAAATCGATTTTAAAGTGTAACTTTCGTTGATTATAGTGTACCTATAAAGTACTTACATGTAAGTATAAGGGAACAATATGTAATAGTTTGGAGAATAAAGGGGTAACAACCAGGAGAATTAACAAATTATTTATACTGTAAGTATTATAGAACTAAGGGGTACTTATTCCACTATTATGATACAACAATCTTACATTTGGGAGCAATTTAACAAGAACATACACTGCGTACCTTTTTGTAATAATTTGTATTTTTTTAAATTACAGGGTACATCTAAAGAATGCATCTATAAAATCTATGAATTTATTCAGTAATCTTTTTAACAAAAGTGCACTGAAATATGTATTGTTTCATGTAGTGGTGCTTGTTACCCTCTTGTTCCATGTAGTTACAGGGTAAGTACAATAAAAATACATACACGCAATCTTATATCACTGATTTGGAAACCTTTATTTGAAAAACAACTTAATTCAAAACAGATTTACAACACTTCTTTTTCATTTAAAAGTGCTCTTTTTAATCAACAATTCTTTTCAAATGCTTAAGTCTTTACAGAAAGTAGCACGTTTTGTCCCCACTTTGCTTCTTCCTTTTGTTCCTCTTCTTCTTTTTATTTCTTTCCACTGATGAATCTGAAGAAGAAATCATGTCTCTTGGTATTCTGTATTATGTATTAAAAGAAAATGCCATACACCCAGAAATACTTCCTCACCATTTTCTCATCTTTCACCCTCATGCCATCCAAGTTGTATGACTGTCCTTCCTCAGATTAACACAAATGAAGGTTTTTAGAAAAATAAAAAATATATCTCTGGGAATACATATAATGCAAGCTCATGTGTTCCTAAAAGTTGGAGCATCAAACAGCACATACTGCAATAACTGTAGTAATCCATACAACCCCAATGGATGGATCAATGTCTTCTGAAGTGAAACGATAGGTGTTTGTAAGAAAAATTACAATATTTTAAACTTTAGACTGTCGCTTTAGACTAACTATAATAAGTTGTTTTTCAAATAAAGGTTTCTGAGTCAGTGATATTAGATTGTGTGTATTTTCATTGTACTTACCCTGCAACTACATGGAACAAGAGGGTAACAAACACCACTTTAATTTACGGCCCGCAATGTCACACTTACCCTGTAACTACACGAAACAAGAGGGTAACAAGCACCACTTACCCTGCAACTACATGGAACAAGAGTATATTTCCCAGTATTTAAAATAAATTGCAATAGTTATAGCTTTACTTGCCTTGAAGCATGTAAGCCCAAACTTAAACATCTGCACCTTTGCTATAAAAATAAAGTATGTATTGGTACACCATTATTTCAAAAAGGTACCTAAATTGCTCCCAAATGTAAGATTGTTGTATCATAAGTACCCCTTAGTTCTATAATAGCCTACTAGTATACATATCTTTTAATTATCCTGGTTTTTACCCCTTTATTCCTCAAACTTTACATATTGTTCCCTTATACTTACATGAAAATACTATATAGGTACACTATAATTACCAAAAGTTACACTGTAAATTCGTCTTAATTACGCAGTACTTTCCGGGCTGTAATCTAAAGCGTTACCGTTATTTTTAAAAACCACAGTGTTTCGGGGTAGCCTAATGCATTATAGCCTAAGTAACGCGAATTACGTAAACGGATTTTTTTTTTCTTTTTTTTTTCAAGTAACTAGTGAAGTAATGCATTACTTTTAAAAGTACAACTAAATATCTGATTTACTTTTTCAAATAAGTAATGCAGGTAACTTTGTTTCCCCGTTTAGGCTACTGACTGTCACGTCTCCTGTCGCCATGTTGAGAGAAACCTGGTGTGAGGTGTAGAGGTGTATGCGCTGATGATTGTGTAAACATCATGGTTATTTTAGTTCTAGACAAAATGCGAGCATGTATTTACTAATCTCACAGAAACAGATTAAGTATTTCTCAAAATTATTAAAAACCGGCAATAATTAAATGCCATAAGACATACTTCATGCATTTAATCTCACTTTATTAACCAATGACTTTGTTGCTGACATTCGATAATCCAGTTCAACCATACTAATAAGCAAAAATTACTTTAACTTGTGAAAGTGTTTAATTTTTTTCTTGTGGAAGTAAAAGTGGTGAATTTTCTTCCTCTGTAATCCAGAATGGCAGCACAGCTGAAGAGTTTGAGCTGCGCCCTCTACTGTACAGGCGTGAATTTACATTTTTTTTATTAATTAAATTTTTTGGGGTGAAGGGGCCTTTACATTTGCCAAAAATATAACTGTTTTATTACAAATCAAACAAGTCAGCCCAGCCCAATTGAGAAAAAGTAACGCAAAAGTAACATACCACATTACTTTCCATAATAAGTAACTAAGTAGCGCAATTAGTTACTTTTTTACGCATTACTTTTAAAGCAACACTAAGGAACATTTTTTACCTTAAAATAATGTTTCCAAAATCGTATCAGTGGCTCATCAAGTCGTAACAGGGTGAAAGGCACTTCTGGATTCGCTTTGCAGCCCTATATCTGCTATAACCACACTATGCAAGTTTGCCAAACCGGGTCGCGTTTCTGTAGTTCGAATGAGACATAGGAAAACTACAAATTTGACTTGCTTTACGTCAAGCGTTACAATAGTCATTATTTAGTTTTTCTTCGATTCTGATGTCGCAATACATCATACTTTCATGAAATCATGCAACATACTCTACCTTGTCTGTGGACATTGTTCGTTCCAAAGCCGGTGCTAACAGCGAGTGTGCGTGCGACAGTAGCTGCGGGCGACAGCGGTAATGGTCAATTCCGCTTCCAACCTGTAGGGGGACCGAAGAGGAAAAGTTCCTTAGTGTTGCTTTAAAAGTAACTTTCCCCAACACTGACAACAACAACACCGTATAGAACTGTCCATCTAAATCACTAAATAAAACTCTCTTGTCTGCACACAAATATGTCAGTTTTGTGACAAATATGTATTTTTTATTTGTTTATTTTATTTTTACAATTTTTCTTTTTTATGATTATAGGCTATATTATAAGTTAGAATCCTGGGCAATTGCACTTAAACTGTCACAAAAATGACACATGTGATTGTGTTTATTTTGTGATTTTTGTCATTTTTTTCCATGTTGTTTTGACAGGTGGCATAAGTTCACCGTCCTCGGATGCACTACCTCTATGGAAAGTAACTTTCAGATTGTTTCAGATTGGGCCTAAATTGAATCAGCAAAATAAAGAGCTATCATTGGAATGGAAAAATGCTCAAGATATTTCAGATGTGATTAGAATGGATTGTGCAATTCTTAGAAACTCCTACCTGATAAAGACGCATACATTCGATTATAGAAGGTTTCTCTGGAAATATATTGAGGTTTCCTATTTAAGAACAGGAGCATGCAAGAAAAATGCTTGGGCAAGTAAGAAGAACAAGGTACAGTGAGGATATGAGCAAGCAGAAAGTAATGCAACGTCACCATCATTCAGATGTCCAATGTATAGTGAAATACTATATTTATAGTAGAGAAAAAAAAAGAGATTTTATGAGCTCAGCATATGAAAGGCTTAATAACAAATGGATCAATATATTGTTGTCGCACTGAACAAGACTGTGCAAGGCTAACAAATCTGCTGTAATGTAATGCTGGGTACAAGTTGACCAGTCGCAGCATTAACATCATCCTGAAGTGCTCTGGAGTTGTTCTCGAGGGGCGTCGTAATTTAACCTGCATGTGAGCTTCAGCAGATTTCCGAGCAGGATACAAGAGAATCGGTTCGATACTGCGGAGTGAGAGGCTGGGTATAGGCCTATACGTTACCTCTGTGCAGGTAAAGGTCAGCAAAAACATAAGCATCTTAATGGGAACGACATGAAATTCTCCAATGTGAAGGCTTACCTGCGCCACTGACAGACCGTTGAAACCCACCATCTCTCACCCTGAGAACAAACGCACTGCATTAAGGAGTGGAGACAGTTGTCTGACTGATGAAGCAGTACACTTGAGTGCAGTATTCATTTCACACACAGAGGGAAAAATGATGGCATTATTCCTCTTGACAGGAAATATGGCTGTAATATTGAGTTTTTGACTGTGGCTACACATTTCATAAAGGTTTGCTGAATTCTTGCCCAGTGCTTTGTGCCAAATAAACGCTTTGACTGATGCAGTGGCTGCCGCATATAGTCTCATTTTCCAAAAGAATAGCCAACTTATGACAATGGGCAGTTTCATCATGAGATAAATGAACAATTAGCCTACCTCTTAGCACATTTTTGTACTTATTTGTACCGTTAAAGCTGTCTTGATTATTATTTATTTCTCAAATAAAGGCCTATTATCAATAGAATACATGTTAATGATGATCTAATGCTGGAATGCTCTGATAAAATGCTCTAAAATGTTAACAAATTACTGTCATGTTATATTTGTATTGTATTTATTTTTATATAAAGGAGTAGTATAGGCTACTACTGGAAAATACAATTGGAAATGAAGTGTCATGTTGAAGTCTTCAATATATAAAACATAAACAGGCGTTCTGACAATATGCCATATTAGGATGTATTCTAGATTGCATGGATTGAAGGGATTAGGGTTTGAAGCTTTGTTAAGCCTTATCCTATCACACCACATGAACAGTGCAGCACATTTTGACGAGATATTATTTTATGTGCTACCTACACTTTTTCAACGCATTTCACACTACTACATCTGGCATATTCTTTTGTATATATATATAAAAAAACATGCTACCTATGTTTTGGACAGGTCTGACTGAAAAAATGACAAGTTTCAGCACAAGTTTCTTATCATTCGGCATTTAGTCCTGTGCTGCCATCTAGCAGGGAAAGAAGGGGAAACATTTCAATAGGTCTTTTATGATGATTTTTTTTAAATGACTAAATCTTAAATGTATCCCCTATACATTTATGTTTATTGTTATTCAATAAATAGTTCAGCCATTTTATATAGACTATTCATACATTTGAAAATTACATATTATATATTTATTTGTTATTTTGAAGATTTTTATTTTTCAAGAATCCTAGTCTAAAGACAGTGCTCTGGTAGCTCTAAAACATTTTTATTTTATTTCAAAGGCAATTATAGCCTACATTTTCATGTATAAAGATTCAATTTATGCTGTGAAAAATTAATATCATATATGTGTAAAAAATATTTAGTTCCTCTTGGCTTTTATAGTAGCCTACTGTATTGTTAGATGTATTTTTTATTTAAATCAAATTCATTTTATTTATTTTTTTGTTAGTTTAATCTTATTTGTATTATTTATTTATTGTTTTACACACTTTTCTCTAAACTTTAAACTATAAATGTACTCTAAATTGTTGTATTAGAGTTTTCAAAGAAAGCTTAAACCCAGTCCCAGACTAAAATGCATGTTTGAGCTGTTTTAACTGATAGCAAATTACACTGGCATATCTTAAAATATGTCGGTCATTGTTTTGTCTTAAGATGCACACCAATAATGTTTTTTTTTTTTTTTTTTTCAAGGCATGTTTATAAAAGCTAATTGTCCTAATTGAACTAAGGCCTAATCCTGGCTTAGTGAACCACTTTTATTATCTTTTATTATTTAATTAACTCTATTGTTGTCCGTTTTATTATGTCCTGTATAATAAAGTTAATTCAATTTTAATCCTAAACTTTTTAAAAGGTTTAAGTTTAATCAACGGCTTTTAGGAGAAATTTTGTCATTAAAACTCATTTGAAATGGACTTTACACTCAACAATACATTTAAAATCAACTAGATTGGACAACTTGTTATTTATATCCAGTCTCTATTTGGAATGTTATTCCCCTCCATATTTTACCGATAGCCTTGTTTGTAACTTTGATATCAACAAAATACCTGTGAAACTTTCTGCATTTCATCATCATGCTTTTCTTGGAGTTTAATTTTCAAAAAAAAAACAACTTTTCACCTTTCAAACACTTAATCTGGAACAATAAAGATGTTTTTTTTTTTACTAATGGGGAATTTTGGCTAAATATAATATTCCCATACCAGCAAGTGAATTTGCAACTGTGTTTGGCACCATTTCTTCTGGCATATTTAGTTTGAACAAAACAGATTAGATTACCTGCAACTCCCTCCCCTCTCACAAAAACACTCCCTTGAAGGACAAATAGGTTTCTCCTTTCATTGTAATAATTATAACAGATCAATAAGAGCACTTTTCCAAAAAGACACTGTTTCACAACCATATTTAATTGCATTTTGGAGTGATGTTGACTGAAATTTTTTTTTTTTGACTTTTGTCCAATTGCTATCTCTTAACAAACAAGGTCAAAGAAGTTCTCCTCCACAGAATATACCCTGCTAAACTTTATTCAAGCTTTAAAAAGAGATGAAAGCTGTAGCTTTTTGCAAGCAGGATGTTCTACACTGTAAAAAATGATTTTATGTCAAAGTAAATAAAACAGGAAAAATCATGTATCTTTTGCTAAGAATAATTTTGTAAAAATGAAAACTTTAGTATATTAAGTAAATCCTAATTATATACTAATTTTTTACTTGTAAATATTAGACATCCAACAGACAAGTGAAATTGACTTCTGACTCTCTGGCATATTTACATGCATTAATTAAGTACTTGAAGCAAATTTAAAAAAATCAAGTAAAATTTAGTCCTTGAAGAAAGGAATCTGCGCATGCGCAGAAAGAAGAAAACACGCGATGATTGAGGGATTTCGAATCTCCACTCCAACGGCTCTCGACAGGTAAGCAACAGTAAAAAACTGCATTATATTACGGATTTATAATGATTTTTTGATTAATTCAACGATTGTCTTGTCATCACTTCATGCTATACATTTGAAAAGTTTAGTGTTCTTAAGTTTAGAGACGTGCTCCAGAAAAAAGTTAAGGGAGAGGCAGAGGCAGAAAGCACCCTGTTTATTTTCTTTATTTTACAAAAGCACAATGTTTTATTTCGATTGAAAGTGGAAAAAGTAGACATTTAACAGTTTATTTTTTCATATTTCTTAAGTCTGTAATCTTTATGACCAAAAATGACGGAGTATAAGTCTAATTTGCTGCTACGCGCGGGCGCTTTTGCCGACTCAAGAGGGTTAATGACGAGTTAACTTTGTAGACGTTAGCCATATTTTTTTTTCAGTTTTAAACTTTACGTTTTACACGATTTATCAGTAATTACGCCTAAAAACCATGAATATGTCACTTAAATCATGATCTTTTTGTTTAATATTTATTTTGTGTGCAATTTTCTTTATAGATGACAAATATTGGCCACGAATTAACAATAGGCCTAAGTGAGAAGGTTCTCGTTCCCTCATCGTGCACAGTATAATTCATTTCCTCATTCATTTGCTAAATCGTGCATACTATCTATTAAATGGTCCCTGCTTTTACTAAATCGTAACCACGTTGTAAATGACAATAATTCGTACTCCCAAATTCCTAATTCGTAGCCTTGATATCTGCTGTGTGTCACATGTTAGCATTAATGTGTGTAAATTGACTATGAGAGTAAGGTCATGCAGGATGTTTTTAATGATTTGGTTTAAATGAAATGAATAATGTGAATGCAAATTAATTAACTTTTAATTTAAAAGTATTAGCTGTTTACTGATTATTGTTTTTTTCTCTCTCTCTTTTCTTAATTTCAGGATATTTCTCAAATGCATTCAGCCCTTTGTGCCTCCGTTGCTGTAAACCGGTTGAGAGGGACAAAGAGAGAGACCGAACACACTGAATTGTTATTATTGTCATTATAGGTTTCTGTATATGCTTATTTCTTAATAAATTACTCTTAACTGCACATTGTCACAGTATTATTTTGTCACATTATAAGAGTAACATTTAATTGAATTTAAAATAATTACCAGCACTGCATAAAACAAGTAAAATGTATTTAAAATATCAAGTGGTTTTACTTAATTATATTAATTATATCAGATTTGTAAGTAAAAATTACTCAATATAATTTAACAGGCCAAGTTATATGTACTTATTCACTTTGTGAATTTTACTCGGCTTAGTTAAGTAGATTTACTTAATTTCCATCATTGTGAAATTTACTTGAAAAAAATTTGTGCAAAAACTTGCCTTATAAAAATTGAGTAAATTCTACTTATTGTTTTTCTCAGTGTAGCAGAAGGGTATGTTTCATAGTATTTAAAAGTGAAGTGAAGCATTATACTGAGTCAATATTGCCCTCAAAAAACATGTGCACTCTTATAGGCCGAATATTGCTCATACCTCCCCCTAGCAGTTGGAATTTTGTATTGTAGCCTAATTGTATTGTTTGTTTTGATTTCTGATCAATAAAAAATATTTATAAATTGGTAATATTTTTTATTAATTTTTTTTATTTTTTTTATGTTATCATTATTTTTGTATACATTTTTTTGTTGTTGAAAATAGTACGGTATTATTTATTATTGTTTTTTAATGTGAGCCACTGGGCGGCGCTACCGCTTTATCAAAGCGCTCGTTGCTACAGATGACGTTCCACGAAGAAGCAAAAACGGATTTGTTCTCCCAGAATGCCTTTCACTTCCTCTTCCCTTCTGCGGCCTGAGAACGTAAGTGCCCATACGAATCCCACTGCAGCGATGTTCAAAATAATCCCTTTATATCAACACCATCAAAGACTTTTGCGTTCAAATATCACATCGACGTTTTTACTTATGTTGTAATTAGCATTCTCAGAGAATATGACTTGTCGCCGAAGATAAAATCATAATGTTTTGTTATGTGAAAGATGATCGCCCGTGTTCTGCCATTTTCTAGTCTCGGACAGGGACTCTTGTCTTTATATGAATGTAGCCGCATGTGCTTTAGAGCTTACGAATGGAAAATATGATTGGATTGTAAACTCATTACATATTAATTGTAGCCAGACATAGCAATTTCTGTATATGAATCGATGTATATATCATGCGGTGGCCACACTATTAGTGCTAGTATCCGTGTGTTTTATTTTTGTGGCCTGTCATTAACAGTTGTTTTGTTTGTTTGTCGAGTTTGGTATCTGGTTTTCGCCTGTTCTTCTAACCGTCTGGTGTGATTCGTTCTCTCCGTAGATCTCTGAAAATGGTCCGCTACTCTCTCGACCCAGAGAACCCGACTAAATGTGAGTTGGTAGCTACTTTGTAGTCTAATGGCTGTGCAATATTGAACATGGAGTAATTGCTTTTGTATTTTCCAGCATGCAAGTCGAGGGGCTCAAACCTTCGTGTTCACTTCAAGGTAAGACTTCATGCCACAATATGAGTGATTCAAGACACTGTCATTCATTGATGCTTCTGGAGCTGATAATGTCTGTGTGGACACACTTAAAGTACTGCTCACAGGTTATATTTTTAGCAACCTTAATAGGAGCATTTTCCCCATCCCAAATTTTTTGCATTAATAACTTTTTTTATTGCTTTGAGTTCAAATAACTATGTGGGTACAAATGTTGGTTAATTGGCATTTATAAAAATTAATATTTTAAGCTAATTGCAAAATCAAAAATGTTTAATTGAGGCAATGGCTGCATCTGAAATCGCATCTGGGTTATTTTGGCATACTTGTAGGCTGCATCTGAAATCGCATACTTCCCTACTATATATTAGGTGAAAAAAGTATGTCCAAATTCATAGTACTTCTAAAAAAGTAGGTAGAAAGTACCCGGATGTCCTACTTTTGCCAAGATCCTGAAGTGTGCATATGATGGACAGTTTACTATATCCCATGAGGCCACAGGAGAGGATTTATGAATGGCAGTGAAGTGACAACTGACGCTGGTAGCTTGCATTATAATGACAGCATGGCGAATGCAGTATGTCTGGATTACATTCATACTATATAGAACATACTTTTTTAGTGGTGAAGTAATTACTTATTCAAAATAATACCTACTCAAGAGTGTGGTTTCGGACACAGCCTTACTCTTTGAGTACTGTGAATTTGGATGTACTATTGTCACATGCTGTTTTTTCGCCTACCATATTTAGGTGTGAAATAAGTGATTTCAGATGCAGCCAGTGCTTTATTTCTTTTGCTGTGACTTAAGTTTCCTTTGTGATATCGGTGCATTCTATTAATGCAAATAGCTACTTCATGATCATTAATGGTGTTTCTTAATTTAAACGCAAGGTTAGAATGACCTATCATTAAATCTTGGCACTCGCACACAAAAATGAATGGGATTCTTACCTGTCAGTACTTATCAATTGCACTCCATGCCTGAATAGAATAGCAAATGCACTGTGGCTGCGATGATGACTACTTAGGACACCTTTTTATTAATCATGAAAAGAATCAAGTATATTCTGAGTAGCCACATTTGTAGTTTGTTAAAGTGCTGATGGGCTGATTTACTTGAAGTGGACTTTTATTAATCGATGTCTTGCTGTTCCCCCCTCAGAACACCCGTGAGACCGCCCAGGCCATCAAAGGCATGCACATACGCAAGGCTAACAAGTACCTGAAGGATGTGATGGTGAAGCACCAGTGCGTTCCTTTCCGGCGTTACAATGGCGGTGTTGGCCGTTGTGCTCAGGTGAGGTTTTGTCCCATTCATTTAAAGCTGCCATTCAAAACTATTCCATCCATGTTGCAATGATGACCATCTTAGGACACCTTTGGAGTTCACTATGAAAATTCAACTTATTCTGAGCAACATGTACAATAACGTTCAAAAGTTTGGGTTCTGTGAAAGTGTTACAAAAGTGTCTTATGCTTCAGGTTGCATTTTAGTCAAATTGGTAATATTGTGAAATATTACAACTTAAAAATAATTATTTCTATATATATATTTTGATGTTGATGCTCATACATTTAATGTTAAAAATGGATGTGACGCTAAATTTGTGGAAACGATATTTTTTTCTTTAAATAGAAAGTAAAAAAAAAAATGCTTTTCAGAAATATTAATCTTTTTTTTTATTATAAAACCTTTACTGTCACTTTTGGTATGGTCACTGTTCACTTTCACAAATTGAATACATCCTTACTGAATAAGTATTAATTTCTTTGAAAATCTTACTGACCCCAAACTTTAGAACAGTATTGTAGCTCAGTGCGTTTCAGTTTAAGATAACGTTTAAGCTTACAGGTGTTGTCGTTATTTTCTGTTTTTTAGGCCAAGCAGCATAACTGGACTCAGGGACGTTGGCCCAAGAAAAGCGCAGAGTTCCTGCTCCACATGCTGAAGAATGCAGAAAGCAACGCTGAACTCAAGGTAGGACCTTATGTACAATTACACTAATACATTTTCAATTCAACTTAGAATTGGGCAGCATTTTGGCTTCAGTTTGTGACTGTAATTTGGCTTGTATGAATGCAGCTTTACCGCTATTAGGGTGTTGGCTTTATTTCATCCCACATTGTGATTCTTGTAGGGTTTGGATGTGGATTCTCTGGTGATTGAGCACATCCAGGTGAACAAGGCCCCAAAGATGCGTAGGCGTACTTACCGTGCCCATGGACGCATCAACCCCTACATGAGCTCCCCGTGCCACATCGAAATGATCCTCACTGAGAAGGAGCAGATCGTTCCCAAACCAGAGGAGGAGGTGTCTCAGAAGAAAAAGGTATGATTGTTAATGTTCTTCTGACGTAAAGTAGTTCACTTGGCTGTAATGATGACCACTTAGGACACCTTTGGATTAATGATGAAAAGAATGTACTTTTCTGAGCAGCCATCGTGCATTAAATGGAGTTGTGTGGAGTTTCTTGTTGAATGCACATTAACTAATATTTGTTTTCTCATTGCAGATTTCTCAGAAGAAACTGAAGAAGCAGAAGCTTATGGCTCGGGAGTAAATGTAAATAAAGTCCAACGTTCGTACTACACATTGACTCTGCTCCTTTTCTTGTATATTCAGTTTTTTATTTTACTTTAAGGCATGATGCTAATGTCATTTTAAAAGGGGAAACAATTGTCTAAGCAGTGTCAAACTGTTCAAATGGTCCACTAGTGCCAAACAGAAATATGTCAGTACTAAGCAAAACTTGGGTTATTTGACAGGCAGAACACTAGAATTTAGTCAAATATTGTGTAATAAACAGTGCATTAAACAGACTTCATTCAATTTAAATCATTCTTCAATGTGTATTGATGTGTGTACTTTTATCTTGTGAATCAAGATCTTTGAGTGTCCTTTGCCAAAAAGATGTATTTTAGTGATTGGCTTGGTTGTTGGTTAAGAACCAGTGTTTGATATGAACCTTGATGGTTTAACTAGATAGTTAACATCCTTAAATAGTTCAATTTAATATTTGTTTGGTTGTCAGTCATTTTTAAATACTTGTCTAATCAGATGTTGACACATTATGCAGTCAGCGAAATATACAACCAGAATATGCATAGATATATTTTATATAACAAAACATATTGACTAAGTATTTATAGTTAATTAAAATGAGTCTTGCCTCATTTATAAACCGTTTTGTGTTATTGGCACGACCTCCGTGCGCTGTAATACCAGAGGACATAACGCTAGGTTCAACATTAGAGGGCGCTGTAGCATCGCAAATCTGTCCGTGTGAACAAAATAAAGGTGGTAAGAGCTTTCTCTTGAGGAGGGACTCAGTTTAGGTCATGTAGGCTGTATATGGAGGTAATACAGAGGAATTAAAAAAAAAAATTCTGGATTTAATTTTAAAACGTGTGAATTCCTCATCTTGGGATATTTGCTATTTCTGAGTTTATTATTCCTCAAAAAGCACAATTTAATAGAATTATATAGTACTAATACGCGTTAGTATATAAATATTTGTAACTCAGTTTTATTTGTAACAGTAAATCTATGAATCTCATTTGTGTAGATTTTATGCAACATGCAAATCAGGTAATTTTTAATGCAACAGGAGGGTTGCATTAGTCGCCACATCCCAGTATGCTATTCCACTCTTTGACCACTAGATGCTGCAACACTGCAGTTTACATTAGGTTATAAACCTTAGATGGAGTGAGATAGAGAAAAGGATACATCATGACACACAAAAAAATGTTTCCCTTTGGTTGTTTTGCTTAACTTAGGCTATTTAAATAATATTCTGTAACAAGTCAGCCTCTGTATCTTTAATGGACTACTGATATTTTGTTAACTAGATTAATACAGCATGTGGCTTATATGCACAGAGATCTACAGAACCTTTAAGACTGCAGCTGTGAGTTTCTAATATTTCACTTATATTCAGTTGGCGCTTAGTTAATTCAGAAGAAAACAAATAATACAATAATATTTGCTAATAATAACAACTCCAATATCAATTTGAAGAAAAAAAGTGGCGGAAGGTTTTGATGAGAAGGTGGGAAATACATGTAAGCCTACCGGGTGGAGCTCAAAGTTGTAGTAGGCAAGTTTATTTATATAGCACATTTCATACACTAGGCTATGGCAATTCAAAGTGCTTTACACAGAAAGGAATTAAAATCATCACAAAATAAATGCAAGGAAAATGAAAACAGTTATAAAAGGAATTAAAAGAGATAAATGATACAGTTATAAAATGAATTAGGCGTAAGGAGTAAAAATATGATCCATATATAAACTTCTCATCTGGCAAAACACCGGTGTATCTTAGTAAAATGATAGTGTTTATTCAAGCTTCATCCTTCTGTGATTGTGTTGTGATTTATCGGAGTGTTTAAGCGCTGCATGTCCACAGAGACTTTTAAGCTCATAAGATATCCCACCGCCTCACATGACCGGCACGCATGCAGATGTCCCTTTATTTAAGAAATAGATCTCAAATTGACTACATTGATTTTGTCCCCTTTTTGTATTTAATAGTGGGTCGGATGGCAGCTCTTTTAATGTGCAAATGAGAACCAATGAGGACATACTCCTAAATTCAGTTCAGACAGAGGAACTCAGCTGACACGGAGCGCGTCACCGCCGGGCTCAGCCAATCACGTCCCACCGAGCCCCTCTACTTTCCCAGGCACGCTCTCAAAGTTTTGACTTTTTGCAGCAAAAGACAGCAGGTTGATGAAAATGTTTTATTATCTTCCAGATCTTCATGTGAACTACCCAGAAAGACTCTCTTTTTATTTATAGATTTCAAAACACTCTATCTTTTAAAGGACGGCTCTCTGTTGTAGGCTATCATGCCATATTTGCAAGCTCTGAAAGAAGGGAATGGATTTTGCCACCAGAGGAGATGGGTTTGAAGCTTCAGTACATCTGATTGGGATTTTTTTAGAGAAATTACTTTTTGTCTGAAGGCTTGAGATTGTGAGGTAGCCTAGCCGGGTTTTGTTTTTCTTTTCGGTAGGCTATTCTACGTTTGTGTTCACGTTTTTCTCCGGTCTCCACCGTCTTGCTTCTTGCGCAATATTTAGTTAAAGTTGTAGTTTCTTGGTTATGTTAGCGGTGGGGCAAATGGACGGGTCTCGCCAGAGCGCTTTCCTACTCAATACCCCACCTTTGGCTGCTTTACACAGTATGACCGAAATGAAGACACCCCTTTACCCAGCCTACCCGTTATCTTCCACTGGACCAGCATCCTCCACTTCACCGACAGCTACCTCTCCGAATCCAGGTGGTATCCCCGTGTCGTCCCCGGGGATCAAAACATCCAGTGGACTTTCAGCCCTCGGATCACACCATCAGTCCGCGGTCGCCACCCCTCACGGAATAAACGACATCCTCAGTCGCCCGTCGATGGTCACCGGAATGGCAGCGGCAGCGGCGGCATCTTCTCCCGCTGGGATCTTGTCCGGACTGCCCCGTTTCAGCAGCCTGAGTCCCCCGCCGCCTCCAGGGCTGTATTTCAGCCCCAGCGCCGTGGCGGTGGCTCGCTATCCGAAACCACTGACAGACCTGCCAGGCAGAACCCCGATATTCTGGCCTGGAGTCATGCAGAGCCCGCACTGGAGAGACGCCAGATTTGCATGTTCACCACGTAAGTGCGCGATTCATTCGCGATTAACTTTCTTGAAAAGCTGTTAGCGGTTGATTTGGCTACTCATCCAAAATATTACTTGATAACAATAAGCACAAACATAGGGTGTAATAATAACAATAGCTGATTTTTTATTTTGCCCTCCTACAGATCAAAACTCAGTGCTGCTGGACAAAGATGGAAAAAGGAAACACACTCGACCGACGTTTTCCGGGCAGCAAATTTTTGCTCTGGAAAAAACATTCGAGCAAACGAAATATTTAGCAGGACCCGAGAGAGCGCGGTTGGCCTACTCTTTAGGAATGACAGAGAGCCAAGTCAAGGTAAGACAGTCCTAATAGTTTAGTTTATGTATGAGAGGGGAACACCTTGACTGGCTTGATTATTCATTAATTCAATAGCTATTAAAAAAGAGAATTCAATGTGGGATCGGCCTAATAAATGTGTTTATTCATACCTTCCTACATCTGTTAATTTATAACTTTTATGCATAGGTCTACATCAATTTATTTCTCTAATGTAGGCCTCAAAAATGAAAAAATATTTTTATATAGGCTATATTAAAGTTATTCAGTCATGGAGTTATCGTAAAACAAATAATTTTGTATAAGATTGCAATGTGCACCACTGCAATTTTTTGTTGTTGCAATCATTGCTTTAATACAATTCAATTTAATACCTCAGAAAACTGGTCGAATTTTATACCCGTTGATAGGCTATTTGATTGAATATCTTAGCCTATTTATTTTCCGATTGGAATATTCACTTGAAGTGAAATTAGGAGGTTAGGATACAGATAGGCTATTTAAAGAGCTCTGTTCAAGTTAAATAGATAAATCAGCATTTTCATGCAGGAAATATCTGTTTAATTTGTTTGACACTGAAAAATGTTTTTGGACGACATGCTAGGCTATATAATTTCCACTTGGTATGCTGATTTTTTTGCTGAAGATAAATCATAATTTCTGTGTGGATTAAAATGCGTTTGTATCTCTTTTTTTAATTGTAAAGGTGTGGTTTCAAAACCGAAGAACAAAATGGAGAAAACGGCACGCGGCTGAAATGGCCACGGCGAAGAAAAAACAAGATTCAGAGACCGAAAGGCTGAAAGGGGCCTCGGAAAATGAAGACGACGACGACGACTACAACAAACCTTTAGACCCAAACTCGGACGATGAAAAAATAACGCAGTTACTGAAAAAACACAAACCAAACTCAGCTCTTATTATTCACACATCGGAAAACGAGAGCTCGTAAAGCGGAAGCGGGAGATGGGTTGTCAAATTCATCAAGAAGTGTCAAAAATAATACTGTAGGCTACTGTTTTTCACCAAGTTTGAGCTCTGGTTTGAGAGGAAGGATGCAAATCAGAGGAATATGCACTATTGGTGGAGCTGAACGTGCATCAGTGTCTGCAATAGACACGTTTCAACGTAAAGACAACGGTACATTTTTTGTAAATTAACAGCGTGAGTTGTATCGCATAGGAATTATATTACTGTGAATATTTATGTGTAAAATATTTTGAATAGTAAACATGGCAGAATTCGTTCACTTCGCCTCAGTTTAATTTTTGGTTTAGGCTTTGTGATTTGCATTTTCATATCATTAATTTGTATAGGTGCTTATCACCCTGAGTTATTTTTATTTTTATTTTTTTTTGGTCTATGGGTATAAGTTGCCTCAGCCCTTTTGTTCCTTAAAAAATAATCAACCATGGAAATATAGAATAATTTTCAGAGTTGACCACTGATGGTTAAAGACATAAGCGACAGACTGAAATGAGGCTCAGCCAAAAAAGGCCATAACAAGTGTAAATATAAACAAACACCTAACCATATATTTGTAATATAATGCTAGTGTTCGTCTCCCAATGTTAGAATGTTTCTTTAATTTTTTTCATGATTAATTTATGATATTTTAAGTTTGTAACAGTGTTTGAATCCTGCAAAATGCGCCTTGCAGGTTGTGTATTGCACTTTTATTTAATAAAATGTTAAACATATGGGATATTTTTTCTTTCTGTTATTATCAAATCGAATATAAATATTTTGTGAATAAACTACAACGAAGTTTTCAAGCATTAATAAATATGCTGGCCGATTCTTGATTAATTATTGAATCTTCGCTTCTGCAAGAAGTTGTCTCACTTTTAGTGAGTTATTGACGTGGCAACTCTTATTAAAATGTATTTTATATATAGTCCTATAAATATTTTGTATTATTATTCGTTATTCGACACAATATCAACACGGTGATCTGTTTCATTTCAGTAATTGAATAAACATGTTCTGTTATTGCTCTGTGTGAACACATTTAATTGTTTTAAAGACAATTACTCCTAGCTCTTATTTACTAGATTTTCGATGTATTTTCGTTGATTGAGAAATGTCTTTGAAAAAAAGGACATAACTGGAGGGAAAATGAAAGTAATAAAGCGTTTGGTCTTCAGCTGATCGCGTCACAGCTTCAATATGTCAGCTGATTCGCGCGATTAGATCACCATGTTCTTTGGAAATTGAAAACCACTCAACCGATTTGTTCTCAACAAACCAACAGAAATTTTTAATTTATAAGGTGAGATGATGCACCGTGCACCGTTGTACTATCAGAAAATATTTTGAGCTGGTATTTTTGAAGGACAGCAGGTCCAATACTTCTCCAGGTTATCAACCAATATGAATTTTTTTTTTTTTTTTTTTATGTAGCATTTTCTATTATGTTACATTTATCATTGTAGGCAGACCTACAGTTATACGAAAAAAAAAGAATTAAAAAGACACTCAAATTTTTTATTTCTACACATTTAGGCTATTCATTTTACTCATTTAATTATTTTAATGCGAATAACATTAACGGTCCATAAAGGGTTGCCAAAAGAACGAAATGGTTTAAAACTTATTAATCTGGGGGGGGGGGAATTTAGCCACATGACAGCTTTTAGATGTTCAGCATTTTGCACGTTATCGAATTGACAAAGGCGACTAACTTAATCTCATGCACTTGGCAAGGATGTGTGTCTCAGTGCATACAAATAAAATCGTGTTTGAAATAAAACAATTTAGGCTGAATTTATAACTGAAAAAGTTAATTCTACGACAAAAAAAACCAAAAAACAACATTTAGCCTATTTTAAAGATATGTGTCATCATATAAAGAAGCAGAATGCCTGATGATTTGATGCATCACAGAATGGAAACTGTCATGGTTCTGTGATGAAATTGCATTTTAACAACTTTTCTTTGATTTCTTTGAGCAAATCAAACGGTTAAAAAAAAAAATCATTCCCTAAACATACAATAATTTTGTAATTTACACGCGTGACACGTAAAGTTGGAAATCTGTGTCTAATCGAGAGCGTTCCAGAATCTGACCAATTTGCAAATGTAGAAAGTTTTCATTAATACAATAAAATAAAATTGAACATTCTTTCTGACACATGTTGAATTTTGCCTTGTTTTTTCCCCCAGCATTCCAATACTGGGCTTTTTCCATTTTAGTATTTTTTCTGCAATTAACCATTTTTCAACTTTTACAACATATTCTCTTTTATTCGGTGGTCGCGTCAATCAAATGGCCTTCACCCAATAGGCATTTGACTTTCCAATAAAAAAAGAAAAAAAGAAAGAAAAAAAGAAAACAGAAATTAGAGAACTTTTTCAATACGAAAACTCATACTATAAACAATACTATAATCTCTATATTTTTTTTTCTTATTTTCTATATCCGTGTAACGGTTCGTCTTGTTTTACAAAAACATCCATGTTATTTCTTATAGGCTCGAGATTTCAGCATGTCAAACTCTAATGAATCTATCCTTATTTTGCTACATGTGTAGGCCAATGACCTGATGTCAATAAGGTATCAAATTACTGTTGAGCGAGAGCTTAATGAACTCTCATCTACAACAATTAATCTCTGATTGCTTCACATTAAAATACATTCATGAATATGCTCATTAACACTATACTGTACAAAGCCATTTCAAATGAGCACATCACGAAATGAGCTAATGCAAAAGAACAAACAATGCTGAATGGCGACTGAAAATTAGATGATTTTGAAAACACCATTATTTAGTAAATGAACAATAATAAAGAAGTTGATTTATTTTAATTTTTCTAGTTATTTTGTTTATGATTATGTATGAATGATGTAGTGGGGTTAAACTGACACATTCTTTACCAAATCCTCTTCATTTATTGAAGCAAGTGAACAATACTTCATTGTAGATGTTATAGACAAATTTCTATATTATTTTCAACTCAAATGCATATAATGTCCCTACATTTGTAAAGTGCAATGAAAGAGGCAGAGCAGGTGGACCAGGCATATAGGCAGGAAAGACCCGGTTCTGCAGGCTTGCTCGTTCCCCTGATCTGAGTAGAATTATGATCCATCACCAAGGTCCAGGTGTGGTGAACATGGCGTCTGCTCCTCAGGGGAGATATCTTAGCATCTGCTGAGTGCCTGCTGATGTACTGCTCCAGGAACAGTGCTGGGGCTGCAGCTGGCCACATGATCCTGGGTCAGTGCTGCTCTCTCATCAGACACTTGTTGTAAGCGAGGTTAATTAGTTGAGAAATAGCAGTTGCCTCTCACAGCCCTAAGATGACATGCATATTGGAAATGTACAGTTTATCACCAGATTCAGAAATTAATTTCAAAATTTAAACTGGGCTGCAAACAGGATGCATTAAAATGAATTGAAATTCAAAGAAATTCATATAACCATGCAGACATTTTAACTTGTTTGAAAGTTTTGAAAAAAAAAAGTGAAAAAAAAAACTTTTTGGATATAGATAGATAGATAGATAGATAGATAGATAGATAGATAGATAGATAGATAGATAGATAGATTATTAAGTAAATAAAATGTATGCGTGATTGAAAAAAAATATATAATATGGAATTGTCAAGTTCACATAACTTAATTTTTTCAATTACGCATTAAGTTTATTTACCTAATAATTTTAAGGTAACAGGTTTCTTCATTTTTTTTTAAAGTTAAGTCAACTGTTCACAGTTTACAGTGTAATGTTTAATGAATTAATGTTTGTAGACAAGAACACTTCATTTCGCAGAATGCGTTACCTGTGCTTAATTTCTCTAAATTACAATGCAGTACTTCCTGTTCCTGTCATTCCAGTTCAACTTCCTGTTTATTATTTTAATGCATTAATGTGTTTTATATTTTAATTAAATGTAAGTATCTCTTTCATATCTTGTGACATTGAACAGGAGAGAGAGAGAGAGGATTATGGGAAAATTCCTGTTCTTGTCAAATTTAAAATTCTGGCTCATTAATCGGAAGGGAGCCATTCTTATTTTTCAATTCTGGTTTCAGTTTCTATATATATATATATATATAAAGGGTAAATAAAAAGATTAACAAAATAATCCACCATTGGATCTCATCTGTACCGCAGTTCCCATTCTCAGTGTTTTACTCCACACATATCTTCATCCATGGCACTTAAATGTCTTTTGACATTTAGTGATGTGACTAATTTGCTGATAACTGTGTGTTTTGGATAAAGAAGCCCATTGATGTGCTCTCAGTTGAACATGTACTACAAGAGATTACATACAAGACTGTGTCACAAGAGGCTGCAGCCGTAGAGAATGAATGCTGGCTTACATGCGCCTGAGGCCTTATCTATTTCTCAACCATTTGGAGAGTCCTGATAAAGAGCACCTTGGGATCCCCTATTATGAAAACCCCGGTTGCTTGTCACAGTGCAATGAGCTTCATGGGAGGTTTTCTTGCATGAAGGATTTTGCTCTTATTATACCTTTTAACTCTTCCCTTAATGATTACATAGTGTTTATTATAATACACTCTATTCTTCTCTCATGTAATATTAAAGCTATTTACCACACATTTCTATTAAACAGGGAATGTTCTCAGAACGTTAGCTAATGTTGTGGCAAGGTTCTCTCAAAGTTACAAATGCTCTTCCAATAATGTTAATAAAATATTATCTAATGTTCTTAATCAGTTAGCACAAAAACATGTTATATATAACATATATGTTATTTAAATATCATTCATGGAATGTTTTTACCGTTAAGTTGGATTTTCACCAAACAGTTTTTAAATGTAATGTTCAGAGATAACTCAGAAGTAACGTTCCCATTATGTTTCCAAAATTATAAAATGGAACGTTGGCATTACCAAGAAAAACGTTTTTAGAACGTTTAAAAAACATTCAGAGAACATGTTCTTAGAACATGTGTTTGTTAGCTGGGCATCTGCTTGGTTAATTATTGCTGTTATTAAGTATGTATGTGCAGGTGAATGTGGAGTTTTGGGTTTGAGGTTGATGTGTGGTCTCTTGAGTATATTTGTATTGTTCTCCAGGAGCTGAAGTTTCGGGGGGCATCCTGGGTGGTATGAACACACTCTAGTGTTTATAATCTTCTGTAATCTTGTCTAATGATGTTCTCATAATCTGTCAAAGCCTTTAGTTGCAGTGGCTTACAAACAAATCCTGATTCACAATCAGATGGTGGTAAACAACCAAAGATAAGCACATTTAAACTAATCTGACGGAAGGACTCGTACACTGTGGAAAAGGGGATGGGTTTATTGAACGCAGTTAGTGAAACTTAATTTCTATATATTATTATTTTTCTCACAAATGTTACAAGAGGAGGTTTTTGCAGTGACGACATAGACATTTATGGTTCCCCAAAGAACCTTTCAGTGATCAGTTCATAAAGAACCATTTTTGTCTTAGTGTGAAGAACATTTTAAAAATCTAGAACCTTTTGTGCAATGGAAATATTCCATGGATGTTAAAGGGGTGGTTGATTATGATTTAACTTTTTTAACTTTAATTAGTGTGTAATGTTGCTGTTTGAGCATAAAAAACATCTGCAAAGTTACAATGCTCAAAGTTCAAAGCAAACGAAGATATTTGTTTTTAAAGAAATCGCTTTTTAAGGACTACAACAAACGGCTGGTAGGGACTACATGACATTCCTCCTGGGTTAGTGACATCACCAACCCTAAAATTTACATAAACCCCGCCCCCGGAACAAGATTTATATATTATCAAGACAGAAAATACTAATCAATGACTAGAAGATAACTACACATAAGCTACATAAATTCACCAACTAACCATTCAGAAACGTCCTGTTGCATTCTTCATGTTGTCACGTCTTCTTGAGTCTCTCCATCACTGTCTGAATCCGGTTTGAACATAAAAGGCTAAAAGTTTTTGAAATTTTCAGTGCATGTCTGTGTGAGTTCAAGCTGTTGAAGCTCTGCCCTCTGTGCCGGGAGCAGCAGCTCATTTGCATTTAAAGGGACACACACAAAAACGGTGCGTTTTTGCTCACCCTCAAAAATTGTCAACTTTAACATGCTATATAAAAATATCTGTGGGGATATTTTGAGCTAAAACTTTAAATACACACTCTGGGGACATCAAAGACTTATTTTACATCTTGTGAAAAGGGCATTATACCACCCCTTTAAAGGTGCAGTAAGCGATTTCTGAAAAATGCTGTTGATATTTGAAATCACTAAAAACAAACACGCCCCTAGCCTAAAGTGTCACACCCCATCTCGATAGCTCCACCCCCAAATTCACGAACAGGCTATGCAACCTGCTGATTGGCTATAAGTGTGTTTTGGCGCTTGGTCCAAACCACTTTCAACAGCGTTTCTCAGAAAATGCTTACTGCACATTTAAAGGTTCTTCATAGAACCATAGATAAACCAATAAATAACCTTTATTTTCAAGAGTGTATATATTACAATTTTGGGGTAAGATTTTTTTATGTTTCTGAAAGAAGTCTCTTACGCTCACCATATAAAATAACTTCTTTCTATTTTAATATATTTTAAATGTCATTTATTCTTGTGATGGCAAAACTACATTTTCAGCAGTGTCAAATGTTCCTTCAGAAATCATTTTAATATGCTGATTTGGTGCTTGAGATTTTTTTATTTTATTATTCTCATAGTTGAAAAAGGATGTGCTGCTTAATTCTTTTTTTTTTTTTTTTTTTTTTGTGGGAAGAGTCATTCAAAACCCATAAAGCAAGCCAAGCCGTTGACATTTTGTTTAATGCTTATGGTGGTGGGGGTCTAGGGGAGAATAATGTCAAAATGAGCACCTTCAATAGACGGCTCAGGCCATGAATAAACTGCCCTCATCGGCCAAGTCCTGAGTCCTGCATTTTATTAGCACTAGCCATGCTAAAATAACCTGCTAACACATAGCATAGTGCAGCAATAATAACCTCCTCAATCATATTTTAAAAGTCACGTCAAGCCAGGCCTGTATAATTCATCTCTATGCAAATACATCAATGTCAGCCCATTAGTGTATTGCTAAAGAGGTTTTATATTAAAATGCATTCTTGCTTTGTCCTTTTTCCTTTTTTTGTCTTTTTTTTTTTACTCACTCCAATAAAACATGAGCCCTATTGGCCAAGAATTATAGCAACTATTAGAGTAACATATGGACAGCATGCACTCTGAAAATAAAAACCAACAGATAAAGTAGAGGGTCATGGTAGGGTACAAACACTTAGGAAAATGGCAGCGGAGTAATAGATTTCTCCCTGGCTGGCTGAGGAGACCCAGCATGCCACTGAAATCAAAGCCTTATTATACATGCATTTAGGGCTGTATTGTGTGGCAAGATGCGTAGCCCTCGCTCTCCGGGAGAAAAGTTATGGCCGACACAAAGAGGACCAGTGCGATGAATTAAAAAGACAATAAAAAGGTGATAAAGTGCACCCTGAATGTATTATATCTTTTAATGAAATGAAAGTAGTGGACAAGCTGTGTCACGTCTCACATCTTTCAGCTATAGTGACATTGAGCAGGAGAGAGAGGGAAGATTATGGGTAGAGCAGGAATCAGCTGATAGTGTACTTCCTGCTATTGGAGGACACAGAATTGAAGCCAAGTGTCATCCAGCTCCAAAGGTTTGATCAAAAGTAAGTATGAGGGGGGAAAAAATAAAAATACTTAGGTGATTATTTTCAATTATATATATATATGTATATGTATATATGTATATATATGTATATATATACAGTATATATATATATATATATATATATATATATATATATATATATATATACAGTATATATATATATATATATATATATATATATATATATATATATGTATATATATATCATGACAACTCTCTGAAGGTTTTTAGCATGGTGGATATGACAATGTTGATGTATTTGGTATTGGCGGAATATATCTGCTACGCTGCTGCTGAATTGCTGCTGTTGATTATTGCTGTTGTAGATTATTGCTACTGCTGCAGAGCAAGTACTGGAACTTGCTTCTGCCAATACATACAGATCTATACAGGTGGAGCTGGGGAAGGTGGAGGGTTTTAGACGAACTCTGAAAGCGCGCTGCAAACTGCTATAGGGAATGGTATAGTATGGTATTAAACATCCATTTAAATGTTGAGCAGCAAGCTTATTGGCTGCAGAAGTGACCAATCAGCTTGTGTCAAGTTGTTAAAGCTGCAAATGTCATCAGCTTACTTTAAGGACCAGTCTGCCATTTATAGTTTCATGACAGAACTAGACAAATATATATATTATATATATATATAGCCTTTATATACGCTAATATATAGCCTTTACTATATATATATATATATATATATATATATATATATATATATATATATATAGGCTATACATATATATATATATATATATATATAGGCTATATATATAATGATTTATAATGATAATTTAATAATTTATTAATGCCATATATGGCATTAATAAATTATTTTATAGATCTACGTATTGTAGGCTATAATGTTATCTTCAAATAAGGGGTGTGTCGCGATTCTGCCTTCTCACACTCACAAAAAATATTTTACAAATATATGTAAACTATATGGCTATATGTAAACTATATGGCCTAGTTCAAGTTAAGCTCTAAATTTATATGTTTTTACTCATATTTGTAAATGTACTTTTTCGACCATTTTTGGACGTCTCAGGGGAAACCATGCTAGGGGGGTAATAATTTGGCGGCATGTACAAACCTGTACAAAACGCAAGAAGGTTAGTGGCTAGAAAAATGTTTTATGAACCGCACATAGTATAGTGAGAATGGTACATTCCCTGCGCCGTTTGCCGTGTTGTGTTTGGCTGGATGTTGTGTTTTCAGGGCCTGATTACCCCCTTATAAGTTTAATGCTTTAGCAGGGCCAGTGGATCCTGTCATGCCTGCGTGAACAGTGGATTTTTCTCCTTTATGGTGTCATTAATTTAATGCGGATCATTAGCTCTCATACAAACCCATGTTTTGACAAATGTAAGCAGTGAATTATGTACATAATGTACCGCGCCCGTTCGTGAATGAATCACATGATAAACAGGAACTGCCCTGGCATATTACCCAAATGTGTTTCAGGGGGTGTCTCTCCCCAGACTCGTCACTCCATTACAGAGACAGCTCACTCAATAGCGGCTGTGTGTCTGACACATGCGGCCAATGACAAGCTTTTCATTGTGACCGTCGGTGCGTTCTGGCTAACAGCATTAAATATTGGGTCTGATGAAAAATGATGAAAAAGTGAACATGGAAATGATATTAGGCTACCTTGCAGCTCCGGGTGGTATTCTGCCCCGCGTGCTCGGTTCTTGAAATGTGGAATTTTAAACTAACTCGCAGCGTGAATTTCATTGATGAGCTCGGGCATATCTTTCTGTCATTTGTCTGAAGTGATGTCTTTCTTTTTTTTCTTTTTTTGCTAGTGGTTCAAACTGATATAGCTATACTATAGGTCATGATACTGCGATGTGTTATCGTTGTAGAAACATTGCTGTGGGAAACTCAAACCTGGCCACTACAACATAGCCTACTGTGGTCGACACTAAATATTTGACTGAGAAAATAATGTTAATATCATTTTATTAATAACTCGCGATTTAAAAAAATGAAATGTTAATAACCCAAATAACATCATCAGACACAATTTAAATGATGACCAATGCCACAATTTCAGTGATAAAGAATGAACTATTCACAATTTAAAATTATTTGAAAATCTAGGGCAAAATAACAACAAATCATATTAACAACCATAACAATAAACAAATATTATTTTTAAAAAATCTGTTGTTTAATTAAAAAGACAACAGCAAAGCAAAGAAAAAAAGCAAATCCAAAAATAAATCAATAAAAAATCAAGTCAAAGAAAAGCAAAAACAAGCACAGCAAAATAAAATTAAAATATCAACAAAGCAAAGACAAAAGCAAAGCCCCAAAACAAAGCAAAACAAACAAACAAACAAACAAACAAACAAACAAACAAACAAAAAGTTTAACTCAAAGACAACAGCAAAGCCAAAAAACAAAACAAAACAAATGAAAATACTTTAACTCAAAAACACAGTTGTTTAAAAGACAACAGCAAAGCAAAGAAAAAAGCAAAGCCATAAACAAAACAAAAACCCAAACAAACAAATGAAAATAATTTAACTCAAAAACTCAGTTGTTTAAATGTCTATCATCTGTTGGAAGAGACTATTATCCAGCCTTTTTCTTTCTCTTTCTACCTATTGAATTTAGATGATTCATGTATTCTCAGTTTTATTGTTAGGGCGAGAGCTTAAGTGAGAGACCAGAGCATGAACTCTACGCAGCCTCTTGCTGACCGGCGCTAATATCTAAAATGCTTCTTATGACCTACTTATGAAGTCAGTCTTTGAGAATCTATTGATCTGAATGCCAAATCTGAGGCCGTAGCCTCACGCAAGTGCATGGAGGACGACGGGCAGCGAAAACGTAAGTGCATTGCTCTGACCTCTTGCCTCTGATTCACCACATGACCAGAGCCCCAGACGATCCTCTCTGTCAAAAGTCAGAGGTCAAATGTTCCACAAGAGGTCATTCGCCATCAGTACGGCCCGAGCTTAATTTAATATTTGGACAATGGAGTAAATACATAAAAGAATGAAATGCTTTTAAAGAGGAAGAATTTAAGACAGGAGGGACACTAATTGAATGGACTCCCGATTTTACTGCCAAAGATGTTTTGGTGTGTATTTAATCAATGCTTAAGGCTCATAAAATACCTAGGTCATAGTCAGGCATATTTCCATAATCAATAATGACGAGACCTCAAGTTCAGCAGGCTGTGATCCTATTCATACCTCTTTATTTTTCATGGATATATTTGTCACTATTGCTGTCACTGAATATTGGAAGCACTATAAGAAGCTAAAAAAATGTTTTGGGCATCTTACAACCTATTCTGAGTAGATGCTTTGTGTGGTAAATAACCCTTTCAGAGAAAGGTTTATCCACTGGCTCCATATCGGAAAGGAAAGTGTTGTGCACATCAAGTTCACCTGCTGATCTACTGTGAAGCAGAACATTTTGAAACAGCAATGAGATCTATGACAAAATGATGTTTGAGCATGTTAAAGTGATAAAACTAAACAGGCCATTGCTACCATTTAATCGCCTGAGGTTAATGGTTCTAATTTTTTTACTTGCCATTAGGTTTGAGGTGTTTCTCATCTCATTTTTATTTTACTTCATTTTGTTTGATTTTATAGGCATCTCTTTAGCACACATTGATGCTCCGAGCTGTTAAACTCTAAAGAGCTTCAATAAAACACCTCTGTCAGTGGCCTGCCAATAAAAAATGAAAACCCATTTAACTCTAAGGAGGTACAACTCTGGTCTGTGGCCAGTCAATAAAACAAACACAAACCATGGGCTCTTGCTGAAATAGACATTGCTGGTTTGCAATGGAGATTGCAAGGTCAAACAGACAATTCAAACAAAGCAAAAACAAAGACATTTTGGTGAAAACCATTGAAAGAGGTTCATGCACATTTTGAATATAAAATCAAAATAGATAAACACACAGCTGGTTATATGTCTTTTGATTTGAAGTTAAATCAACAAAAACACCCTTCTGGGAAACATGCTAAGAAACTATTTACTTGATATGCTTTTTGAACGTGCAAATCCCGTGTTTAGATATCTATCATCAAGTAAATCGGTCATCTAATGCACCAGAAATATTGGCTGAACGACAATAGTAAGAAGTTCACCTCATGGACGAGGGCAAAATGTCAAGTCCCCCTGGCTCTGGACATGATCGTCACACTGGCTTCAGTAATGAGGCCAGCATCTCCTTCCTCGAAGTGTGTGAGGAGAATCTGGATGAGGCATCAGAACCATTGTTTACACTGGGAATGATTCCATCTGAAATGAGCCCCATTACGTTCTCCTCAAACACCATCAGCTGTACCACAGTGACCAGGGGTCAAAAGTTTAGACTGGAAAGGCTGTGTCAAAGCTTCTGAGCAAACAAAAGGCATAGATTATAAATGAACATTCCTCGTCCTGTAGCACCATAATTTAGAGCTAAAAGTAGACATTCACTTAACTGAACTCAGTGGTTCATTTTGGACTTGGTCTGAAATATGGCTTATTATTACACAGGCCTCTGAAATACTTTTTTTTTTCTGAATGGTCAAACACGCCATCTGTAGTGGAATGAGTATAATTCTTAATATTCGTTGTCGTCCGTGGAAACACTGTAAACATACATATTTTTTGGGTTTTGGCAAATTGGTGGCTAATTTGTATGAATTCGTTCAAACTCATTCATACATCTGTGTATGATCTGCTTACGCCCCACTGATGGTTTTTGGGGTGGTTCATGCATATATTTAAAAAAATAAATAAAACGTTTATATGAAACGTATAATAATTAAATAATTACGTTTTCTAATGGTATTGGGTTGATGAGATCAAATATTATACTGGAACAATTTTACAAGAAAATACTATTTATTTATTTCTATTTCAAAATCTTAAGTTTCATTAAATGCGTTACTTGCTGCTTATTTGTAATTAATTGTGAAATTTAATAGCAAAATTTACACCAAATTTATTTTCAGTGTATTTGCGTGCTCTTTCTCATTTCATATAAATACAACATGCACTGTAAAAAAAAAAAAAGTTGCTACCTAATTTTTTTTAGATCAAGTCATTTCAACTTAAATTAATTAAACACTTAAAAAATAAGTTGAATCTTGTATAACATAAAAAAGTTGAAAATTGCTTAACTTATTTTGATGAGTTAAAGCAATGCAAAAACATATGTTGTCATAACTTTGATTGAACATTTAATTTTTTACAGTGTGGTGCATTTTGCGCCTCACTTATCAATTGAAGTGAAAATGACCTCAGAGGTCTTCAGTATTAATATTACTGTAATTGTCTTTAAGTGTTTGACTTGTTGATATGATTTCTTTGCACATTGTAACGGATTAACTTTATGATAAAATAATTAAACAATATATGTCCACGTGTTTAATTATTTGATGAGTAGTAATATTTACAGAGATAATGTACAGTCAATATAAATACAGTCAATATAAAACAAAAGCAATAATACGTCTCCTGAAGTGCTTGCCACTTTATGGCGGAAGAGAGCAGCTGCCACATGGGATATCTCCGATTCTTCCCAGTCATGGTGTAAAGAGCATTAGATTCCTGCGCTGTCACTTTCTGACCTCACATTGACAAGGTCTTAATTCCCCCATCTGAAACAGTCCAGGATTGAGAGAGGAAAAGCAGAGGCGCCTCTCTTGCTCCTCAACAGACAGGGGTGACATAACTAAAGAGGCATTAACACCCAATTGCGACATTGCTAAACAAACGACAGGGCCTTGGCGAGCATGGGAAAATAGCATTATAGCCCGGGAGCAAATTGACAAGGAGAAAAAAAGAACAATTTGCGCCTTGTTTTGCTCACTCTATCTGCATGGAACTGACAACTTTCTATCATGTATACCAACTTTCCCAGGCAGGATTAGGTACATAAAAGAGCGTTTTCTGGTGGGCACAACCATAAATCAAGCTCCTCTGGGTCTTGTCTCTTTCTCACCTCTCACTTGTAGACAACACAAGTTGTGTCTGTTCTCAGGCAAGGCCAGGTTTTGAAGGCCTGTGGGACAACCGTGAGAGTAAATATTAACCTTCTCAGGACCAAAGCACAAACATTTTTAAAAATTCAGATCAGAGCAGGTTCATAAATCAGGATTTCAGTTGCTTGGTAAGTCATTAGTTTATTTACAGGTTTAGATCTGGACCTTAGCTGTGAAACCACATGAAAGTGCAACTGAAAGATTTTTTTTTTTTAAAGTGTATAAAAACTTCTAAACTCTTTAAAAAAAAAAAAAAAAAAAAATTAATTATATTTTAGTTAAAAATTATATTATTTTTATTTATTTAATTATTTAAAATTCACTCAGTGGCAATTTTTTTTGAAAAACAAAAGTTGATGAAATAAATTCTCCGAAACTGCGCTTTTGCCCTAAAGAAGGATCCGTAACTTAAGAGTTTTCTTGAGATCTCATGCTGAAAAGACGCTGGCTGTCACTCAGATAATTCTCTCAGCTTCATTGTTCATTAAGCTTTGCTCTGGTTTCCTGCTGCTCTTGTGTGTGTGCTGTGGAGATCAGCTCAATGGGGCCTCTTTGTAATCCTCTAAAATGGAAAATTCACAATTTGTAGCAATTTGTCTCACAGCAGCTCCTGCTGTTACAAGAGCCCTGATCCACTCCCCACCCAAGTGGCCTTGTATGCCTATAGGGAAACATATAATATAATATAATATAATATAATATAATATAATATAATATAATATAATATAAAATAATATAATATAATATAATATAATAAATATAATGTAATATAATATAATATAATATAATATAATATAATATAATATAATATTCTCAGTAAACACTGCAAATAAATATCATCATTAAATTGAAATGAAAATGAAAATTGAAAGTTTGCATGTGGCCAGTATAGGCACACCCCAAAATGAAAATAAAAGGCATAACCGAATTCACAAGCCAGCAGATCAATCTTCTCAAGTATGTTCTGGAATGTGCATTTACTTTATTTTCTTGGCAAATCGGCTTTTATTTGTTTAACCTCTTTTATGGCAGTCGAGTTTATGGCTCTCAACTTAATTCCAGAGGCTGATATAAGTAGAGAGTGAGGAGAGCAATGCTGATGTACTGGGTAGATTTGAAGATTGAAGATCAATAATGAGGTAACCATTAGCTAAAACTAGTGAAGAATTTTAAATTGTAAACAAATGTAAACAAATTATAAAGAGTAATGAAGCCAGCACTAAAAACCTGATTTTACAGATTATTCGAATCTTGCCAAGCATGCATGCATGCAGGATCTCAGGATACTTGCATTCACCTTAGAGGCAACGCATTAGTAAGCTATTTTCTGTGATTCTGTCTTCTGATTTGTTTGCCGCAATAATAATGGGAAGAATAAAAAATGAAATAGGGGGAGAGTTGGGTAAGATGAGCCAGTGGGTAAGTTGACCCATCCCTTTTATCTTGGCAACTGTACACTTTTGTTGTCATGTGACCATATATTTTGGAACTACCCATCATTTCGGCCAGACTGTGAAAAGGAGAAACACATGGGAGGAGTGGAAGGCACCCATTTACTTTACAAACTGTTTTTGGCTTGTAAAAGTAAAATTTTAGCATAACAGATGCATTGGCTGTTATGTCAAAGTAAATTTGTCCAGGACTAAAAATATTTATGATCCATATTGGGGATTTAATAGCAATGTATAAAACCATGCAAATAATTTAGCTTAAATATTAATGGCAGCTATGGGGCAAAGTGAGCCAAATGCTGTGGGGTAAATTGAGCCAGCATTTTAACTTACCCGACCATAAGGCAATTAAGTTAAATCTCTGAGTCTGAAGTATAAACCGGTATAATTTCTTTGTAATAGTATGCAACTGGTTTAGTTTATTATGTACAATTACACCAAAATCCTTTTCTGATAAGAACCAGAAGATGCTTTTCACCAGATTATAATCATATCTTTCCACCTGTACTCCCTAATGGTCTAATATGTTCGGCATTGCAGAAAAATTTTGACTAAATGTTTATAGTTTCAGTGACATTTATTCATTCATTCTAATTCAATTTTATTTATTACTTAACAAACTCTTTGTTTAGTCTGTTTTTTTGGGAAGGTGCAACTTTGGTGTTCAACATATTATTTCAGAAATGCAAACATTTAAATATATTGAAATTACAATGCCATTTGGTTTTATGTTGTTTAAGTTAGTTTTAAGAAAAGAAATATGACTATTCGTAAAAGGACATTTGATTATTAAAAACATTTTTTAAAGAGGTAAATTATCTTTAAAATCTCACATGGGTTTGAACCAGATTCATTTATGTAGTCAGTTTACACCCAGGTGGTGCAACTTACCCACTGACTCGGATCAACTTACCTCTAACCTGGGGTAAATTGTGCCACAGGAACACTTTTTTTAATAAGAAGCCACATTTTTAGAACCCTTTGTCATAGATGTATTCTGATTTAAAATTATATGAAACATCCAGACATTTCTTTAGATAGGCCTACTGTACTTCTGCCAAGTTTGCTCTTATCTTGAGGACCACATAGCCTAAGTAAAAAAATGGCTCATCATACCCCACCTTCCCCTAAATGGTAAAATAATTTACACTACAAACCAGGGGTGCGTTTCCGAAAGCGTTGTTAACCAACTATGGTCGCACGTTCCGTCGTTATCAGCATAGTTCAACGAGTCAGTGTTTCCCGAGACCATTGTTCCAACAAACAATTGCAAACAAGTTCTGTGGTTCGACCTGTGGTAGAAGCATAGTTTCTTGTTTGCATGTAAGGACTCAATAAATCCTTATCTTGAGTAAAATAAGCAAGCTGACATTAAGTACAATCTGTATCTTTTATTACGAATTATAAACAAATGTCATTTTTGAGGAGTGCGCATGTGCTTACGTGCTCTAGTAGGCTACGTAAGAGGGAGCATATGATTCAATCTGAAAATAAAGTAAAATAACTGAGAAAAATGAGAATTAGTCCTCAGATGACATGTTCATAATATATAGCAAAAAATCTAGCATTAATGCGATCTCAAACGGATTCGTTTAAATAAGTTATTACTCCACCACCTGCGTGACGTCATTAACAAACGTGGTTAAGATTTGCGACAATACAGTTTACGATGCATCGTACTGTGGTAGTTAAGCAGCGACGAGTTATGTCGTTGTACAGGAAACCCATTCCAGTGTGTTTATAATTACGATAATACGTTAAAATAATATGATAATAACAAATAACAGTTTGCACTATCAAGCATAACGGACATAAGCACCGAAGCAGACCGTCACCGGAAGCCTCGACACAATCAAGTTACAATGGGTGAATACAAACACCAAATCCAATCCCTTTTTTCCTGTAACAACCAAAAATTCATTTATATATTGCTATATTTACAGTATGACAGTACAAATTGTAAGAATGGACAGTTAACTGAATCAGGACATAAAATCTTTCCTACTGTTTTTTATCTGACAGAATCCTTTCAGCATCCAATAGAGACAGGGAACACACTTAAGAGCATGCAGAAATGTAAAACCACTGTGAAAAAGACAATCAGTCTCTGCTTCCACCCACATACATCCAGGCAGGCTCAATATATTTGACCCTGAAAGTGATAAAGTGTTTTAATAATTCAGTTTTCCTGAATGATCTGTTCTGAACAATATGGGCAGGGGTGTTTGCTGTACAGTTCCTCACTCCCAATGCAATAGGCTAGTTGTCTTGTTGTATGTATGTTTCTTGAAGAGGTCACTCACCGACACATTATAATAGCTCAGTAAAGTCTGGTGACCTCAAAGTCTCACCAATTTACAGCCAATGAGTTAAAGTGTGTCCAATCTAATTCTAGATGTTTATGGAATGGAAAGTGCAGCCCTGCTTTCAAAGTGAATTGAAGTCTTTCTTCTCCGTACGCTGCTCACCTGAATAAAATGATATGGAGTTTCAGACTGATGATGACAGCTTGGACAGGTGGGTTATATTATTCATATAATATAATATGTATATATTTATTAATAAAAAAATAAAATAAAAAAATAAAATTTTCAATTATTATTTGCATTTAATTATACACAATATTGTGATTAAATGCAATTTTGTAAAATCATTTTCAAAACCAATGTGGTTTATTAATTTTTAGAGAACATCACAACTGAACTACAAAAAGATTAAACCTATGTAAAGCAAATGTGGACTGGAAAACTCACAGCTCATAGTCCTAAAAAGAAACAACCCAGCTGTATAAATGTGAAAAACTGAATATGAAAGGTAAACAGAGCCGGTCAGGATAGGTTAAACTACTCTGTTAGGCAAATAAATAACTTGACGTAATTGCATAAGGAGGTCTTTTTTGTCGACCTAAATTCACACTTCACCTCATTAGCAACTCGGCTGAATGATGTGAGCAGCCCATTTCAGTAATGAAGCATTAAAAAGGGACTTTCAATGATTTTTGGTCAAGCTGCCCAGCTAAAGTTACTGCTGAAGTATGTTATAGTGCTCACCGATGAAACCATCATGAAAAATCAATATGGACAATGGCTAAGAAAGGTGTCAGCATTTATTAATATGGATCTTTCTGACATAAGCTTCAGATATTTCTGATGCAGGATCCGTTCCTTCATTATAATACCCCTTTTCGATAAATATAAATCATTTAAAGTGCAATCAGATGTGTTACAGTTGGTTTTAAGTTTAATTCTGCAGACTCTATTCAACATTTTAACTTTGATAAACCTTTTATCAGTGCCATTCTATTGCATAATTATTCCCTCTGTTAAGGTGTCTAATGTAATTGGATCCATTTTCAAGTTAAAACCCTGGTGCCATGTCAATTGTCTTTTTCAATTCACACACAGCCACTGGCAGACATTCAAACAAAATAATTTGTTTCACCACCAGTAATTTTGTTTTGATTATTTTCTAGTTGGCTGTGATAATGTTTGGCATTTTGATATTTAAATGGGTATGTAATTGTTCCAGCCATCGCATTTTGGGTCTGCCCTACCATCAAATCTCACTTTTCTTGTTATTATTTATTTATAACTTTTTTTGTAAACCGGGCGAGCAAACAATCTAATCTCTTAACCGAATGAGAAGCTTTTTCACGGTTTGATTACAACCGCTCACACACAAAGAAGAAAAGAAACACTTCTGTCTCAATTTATTTATTTATTCCCTCCTAAAGTGAGCCGTGTTGTTAAAAAATGGTTTTATATTAATTTAATGGATTATTTGCTCATTAGGCATTAATCATAGTGCCCCATCTGGATGGAACTGCCGTGACTACAGGAGAAACAGCTATTCTGATCTCAATTAGATTATGCCTCTCTTCTTAGCCTGCCCATAAATCATTCCCCCAAAGTGAAATTAACAGTTACTCGAGCGCATTAATAATCTGCGTCAGGCATAGGAGAAATTCAGCAACTGGAACCACCCGTCCCAGCCAATGGTGAAAACATCATTTTGTTTATGAAATATAAACATTCCACGGTGGGGTTCCTCCGCAAATTCCTCCCCCTTTCCGTCCGTGACAGGGAAAAATGATGGTGTGCCGTGTGCCAGATGAGCAGTCACCCGGACACAGTGTGTATAGCCACACAGCTTGATCGTACTCCAGATGGGCTTGTGGTGCTTTTCTACTACGCTGGCTTTACTGCAAACATATACTCTGCATATAATCTTAGATTGCTTTTTGATACGATAGGAGGAAATGCATGAAGATGCATGTTGAGGTTTAACGGGGTTGATTCATTTGAGACCTTTTTTGTTTGAATTCTGGGTAGTTTTCCTCAGATAAAGCATTTAAAACGCAGCTTTATTGGCAAACTTTTTATGATTATTGCAGTCAGGGTGTCATTATCATTAGGGTCAGTGAATAACATCTTAGCCATATATGGATCCATTAAAGGAATCCCAAATGAGCAGAATATTGACACAGCTAAATGGATGGGGTTCACTTATTTCGGTCCCCCTGCGGCACGAAACACGTGTGGCAGGGGGGACTGGATGATGTCCAACAAAAATCTCAGCCTGCTCTGAGGCTGTAAGCCATGGCCGGGCAGGACTCTTATTGCACCTCAGATGGCAGATATTGAGATATGGAGAGCAATCGTGATGATTACCTGAGTGAAAGCGCAGGGAATGAGTGATATATGAAGACCACTTAAAGCCTTTGTGTCTTGTACATTGCATCTTTGAGAGATTAGAAGTGTGACATTAAAATGGAAATCACTTCACTCGGGCATGACAAGGGACACTACGTGACCCTCGACGTCCCAGTGAGACTGGCGGATGACCGAATGATCCTTCTGGGAGGGATGTAGTCATGAAGCGTCCCACAGGGAGAGGGGAAATAGGCCGGTGCAGAGGAGAAAGATTTTCTTCACGGGGAGTAAACAAATCAGTCATCCTTCTGGGCCATTCTATGAAATGGATAGAATTTAGATTTTTTTTTTTTTGTAATATAAAGTAGCCTAATATAAATATATGCTTTCAGAAAGGTAACAGGGTTAAAAGCATTAGGTTTCATTTGACTTTTAAATACAATTTTATGTTTAATATACAATATATATGAAGAGTTCAGATGCAAAAGCCTCTAAGTGCCATCTGAAATTTTCTTCTAGAATGATCATTTTTATCAAGCTTGTATATTTAAATTTAGTAATTTCACTTAAATGACAATTCATAGGTAATTGTCATTTAAGTGAAATTACTGAACTTAAATATACGAGCTTCATAAAAATGATCATTCTAGAAGAATATTTCAGATGGCACTTAGACGCTTTTGCACCTGAACCCTTCATATATATATATATATATATATATATATATATATATATATATATATATATATATATACTGTATACATATATATGTGTGTGTATAATATAATAATAATGTGTAATATGTATATAAATATGGTATACCTTAGGTTCCATTAGTTATGCATTATTATGAACAAGTCATACATTTGTTACAGTATTTAGTTTAGTAATTTTTTTTGTAAAAATATAATTTAGCTTAATAATTTTAACAGTTACAACTTTTAAAAATGCATTAGTTGATGTTCAAATGAACATGACCTAAGATTAATAAATGCTTTAGAAGTATATTACGATGTAGTTAGCTAATGTTAAGAAATGGAAGGTAACACTTTTAAGGTGATGTAGTTACACGTTACATGTTTTTAGTTATAACAGAAAATTATGCACAATACTTAGTTACTAAACCTAAACCAATCCCTAACCTTAACCCTAGAGTAAGTACATGTAGTTAATTAATATTACTCAGTACTTATTTGTGTAATTACATTGTAACACAAGTTACCCTTACCCTTGTACAATGTAATTACACAAATAAGTGCTGAGTGTAATATATATATATATATAATCAGTTCAAGTGCACCTGTACATTTTCACAGTGACAGCCTTCAAAAACACACATTTTCTACATTTCAGATCAAACACCGAAGGAAAAAGCTCTCAGAACAGCTTGATCTACTCATGTTCGTCTGGCTTCATTTGAAAAACATTAATTTTTACCCAGCTGCAAATGAGAACACGTCCCTTTAGACACTCAGCCCGTTTCTCCATCCCACAGCCTTGCCTTGCACTGTTCAGGGAGCTAAACTGTGCCCTACACTAATCTCAGTTTGAAGAATGAATGATGAGCAAGTGGATTGTCAGAAGTATATCAGCTGTAATGGCAGTCGTGAAAAGAGAGAGAGGTGTAGAGCATATATACAGAGCGGTGGTAGGACAGATAAAGAAATAGATCTGGGGGCCGAATAATTCCCTGAACTGCTTCTAAACCACCTCTCACATCTGTCAGAGCGAGCGGCACAAAGCGGCACGCCTGGTTCTTCTCACCAACGACCCGACGCCACTATCTATAATTAATTACATCATTTACATTAGACTATTGACTAAATAAATACATAAATCACAGGGCCTCGAGTCAATAGATGCAGACATATTTAATCATGTTTTAAATAATGATCACTGTTCCCATAATGCAATAATTATTTTCAGCAGCTGACTGGAATTAATCTTGTGTCACTATGCCATCGGAGACATAGAGGGAGAGAGAAAGTGAGAAAGAGAGGCCTTGATAAATACAGGCTCATTTGGGAGGCTGCTGTGTGAATGACAGCAATAGAGAAAGTAGCATGTGAAAATCCCAGCTTGTCTCTTTATGTGGAGTGACAGGTGAAAAGCGGCTGTCTAAAAATGCACTGGATATTCGCTGTTTTGTTTATCAGCTGCCGAGCGCCGAATGAAAGAGGAGTAACATGTATTGCCTGTCCCTCCACCTTTTCATCTGCTGTTTAAATGGGCCAGGGGATTGGAGAGTGAAGTTTATTCCACCCATTCTCCCCGACAGTGGAACCATTTATAGCAGAGCATGAAGGAGACAGCGTTCTGTCACTGGAGACACTCCTTCAAATCAGGTCTGGAGATGGCTGCCTGTTTAGGTCACATTTAGCAATCTTGCTAGTCCTTACAGGGCTGCACTAGTCTGCCGCCTCTTTATTTTCAAAGATTTTGCATTGCCAAGCCTCATATCATAGGATATTGTTAAAAAACAGTGGTTGTTAAATGGTTTTGCTTCAGAACACAGATTTTTTACATTGGATGTCAAGTGACGACCCGACGATGCTAGCTTTTATAATGTATGTAAGTAAAAATAAAAATGAATGTCATTAAAATCCAAAATGAACATTTATTAATGTTTCTGTAAGAGCCAAACTATATGCAAAAGTATTAACATGAAATAGGAAATTCCAGAATAAGAAATTTCAGGATCAGTTTTTAAATAGATATATATATATATATATATGAAGAGTTCAGATGCAAAAGCCTCTAAGTGCCATCTGAAATTTTCTTCTAGAATGATCATTTTTATAAAGCTTGTATATTTACGTTAAGTAATTTCACTTAAATGACAATTAATAAGTAATTTGCATTGCCATTTAAGTGAAATTATTCAATATATAAAATTTCAGATGGCACTTAGAGGCTTTTGCATCTTAACTCTTCATATATATTTATATATATATATATATATATATATATAAGGTAAAGCATAATAAATTACAAAAAATATTTTAAGCTCCTGGGAATCTCTTTCCCAAATAATCAGTTGGTCAGGTGCTGTTCCTCTGGCATAAAATATATCAGGGTCAAAGGTTAATGACTTTGTGTTGACCACCTAACCTGTTCTTTGATAAAGTGGTCGCAGGGTTTTTCCACCTTTATAAAGACATCCAGTGTAGCAACAGGATGTATGGAATGTGGTGTTGCACAAGGCTTTGTCAGACAGCAAGCACCCAAGTTGGATGGTGAGAACCACCAATATTTATTCATGATAAAGAGACGGCGCTGGTGTGTTGGCACAGGCTACTTCATTTACATGCTGTTATAGACTGTTTGCCCCTGCCTGGGCACTCTGTCCATCACTAAATAGATGAACTTGTCTCTTTTGTTCCATTCCCCTGTCATCCTGCCTTCATACAATGGCAAAACTTTAAACTTTATGTGCTACCTTTATTTAATTTTAATTTAATTATTTATTAATGGAGGAAACTTTTCCTTTCCCTTTCCTTTACTGTATTTATTACACATTTTATAAATTTAACATAATTGCATTTAATATATTTGTAAGATTTCAGTGTTTTCTAAATATATACAGTATATATATATATATATATATATATATATATATATATATATATATATATATATATATATATACATACAGACACACACATATGTTGTACATAATAACAATACAATTAATAACAAACTCTATTTTGTGATTGTGTCAAGACCAGATTTTACATCTTTCCATTCCTAGTTCCTCATGAGTTATGTGGGAACTGGCCATCGCTCTCAACTTGGGTAATATATGTGTGATGTGTGTGTTTGCCTGTGTGTGTACGTGAGTGAGAGTGTGATGTGTGTGTGTGGTGGCCTGAGGGTCTAATATCCAGCACTCAATCACCGGTGTTAAGAGGGAGGAGGGCAGAAGATAAGGCCAGCAGAGACTCATACCTCTGCACTCCCAAACGTATCGACCAGGAGATTCTTAAATGACAGCAAATGCAGTGCTTCTCACAGAAAGACGCTCGGTATCAGCTTCTCATCCACAACACTCAGCGCATGAAAAATCATCCGATAGCAAACACTGCGTTAAAGCTAAACTAAAGCTGACTGAAAGCATTCAGACATCTAATTTCTTCCTCATGCTTTAGTTATCTCATTAGGCCCTTTCAATATTCATTAGTGCAATAGAAGATGGTTAAAAACAACCTGACAAGTCACTGTAAAAATGTTTTTGTCATGTAATCTAAATATATATATTTAATGTGTAACATCTAAATTAACTGGTTTTATTCAAATTGAATATATTATTTAACATGACTGAATCAACTTGACTACATAGATTAGACAGGTTAGGTAGAAATAACAACTACAGTTTCAATTTTTATAACGTTTTTCACTTAACATTAGAAACTACATCAAATAAATATTAATAGATTAAACATACCCAATTTTGCAATTTAGCAATACCTTTAAATGCGCATGGTTGATGAAGTACATTTTACTTACACACCAAACACGTGGTTTGTGCTTTCTGCTTAAATTTATTGCCATTTAAACATGACAAAAAGGCCGTGGAGGTGGTCATTACAATAATCCATCATGTCTGCAACTGCTGCTATCCAGCCTTGTGCTAAATTCAATCTAGGAAGGGTCAACACATCTTTTTTTCTTTTCTTTTTTTTTTCACATGGCTGAGTGCTGGCTTTTCTAAACTGTCATCAGTTTACCTTTGTCAACAAAAGGGCATGGAAGGCAAATTAAAAGCAGAGAGTTGAGCCAAAAGCCTGGATTAAACATTAGCTGCTCTGAATAGCTTTGATTTCAGACTTACCCATATATATATATATATATATATATATATATATATATATATATATATATAAAATCTGCATGGCTTGCCATGCCACCATACCCCAAGTTGATAGAACTGCCCCTACAATATGTACCTTTTTAATTCGACTTATTTTACAGACAGTGCAGGCTGAATTCCTTCCGCTCATATGATGATTTATGCACATGCATCAGTCGAATTACATCCAAATCTTTCCGGAGCTGATGTTGATATGGATTACGCATTCTGCTCTAGTGATTTCTGCGTGCTTCAAATGTCCCTAAAGCCTAATCAACCCACAAAAGGAGTAAATCAGTAGATCTCAACCCTTTGCCTCATTGATTACCGTCCTTGTGGAGCCCACCTCCGTTCTGCTGTCGATGTAGATCCTCGAGGCACGAGAGAAACCGGCCCATGAACAGGCTTTTATTTTGTATTTTTGTACTGAACAAGTATTGATCTTTGAGCAATGGCTTGACACAAGCAGGCTGTGCTTTAGAGTCGATTTCAAGCATAACCATGCTATATCAAATCCTGTTACAGCCTCTCTGTACAGACCCTCTCACTCTCTCTCTCTCTCTCTCTCGCTTTCTCTCAAAATGACATGATTTTTCTTTGTTACCTCAGGTTTCATTCAAGCTGAATTGACTTTTTGCTTTGTTCTGGTTTTGTCATGGTCGACTTCCCTAAAGGAGATCTGTTTGGTGAGAAAACAAATGACTTTTCAGATTCTATGACTTCAACTGGGCTCAATGCTGAACTATACATTACCTCAAATTATCCTCATAGACAGTGAAAGTTTTATGGCAGCGTGGATCTTTGCTGGTTTTGCTTCACGAGCCAAATTTTACACTGGACATCAAGTGGCAACTTGATAAGACAGTAGAAAAATTGTCAACAAAAAGCATACTCATAGTTCATTCTTATCATATCATATTCATTGCCATTTATATCTTGCAAAACTAAAAATGCATTGAAATTGTTTTTATTGAAAATTGATTAAAATTGTTTGCTCTCTGAATTCTTACCTTTTCAAATGGAAACAGATGCCCGAAAACATGCATTAAGTCAAAAAATGCATTACATTGTGATACTGATAAATATCCATTAGATGGGCAGCAGTGATCATCCATGTCCTCTGAACGTCAAACGCTTACAACCTGATGCAAAAGTGCTGTGAGTAAACTCAATTTAATGTGCGCTCCAGTATTTGAAATACATAAATATGTCAAGTAAAGGACCCTTAATAGACCTGTTTGGACCAGTGATTGCAGCAGTATTGTTTCCTACTGATTAGGACGAAAACATACCCCAAGGACCTCCCATCCCACTACCATTTAATCAGCATTAGCTTCCTTTTACTTGCTGTTTAATCTGCTTTCAGTCCAGGTACTTTGAATAAATCAATAGGAATACATGATTGTCTAATGATTTTCGGAGGCCATCCCTTCGACCACTGCTGCATGATTTAGAATGACTAATTCCACTTTTTAACATTGATCCTGGCCCATAGAGGACATGCATCCTTGCTGAAGAGAATCCTAGAGGGGGGTGGACAGGAACAAGAGAACAAGACGTAAATAATGGAATAATTGTATGTATGGGTAATCCAAAATCTTGAAAACCAAGATTTTTGTCAATATATATTAGTTATTATTTATCATTATCATATTTAAACCATTTTTAGAATAATAGTTACAATACCAAAGACCTGCCTTTAGTTGCAGTGCTTCAATGCTTTTCTCACTGGAAACATGAGTTGAAGATTTCACTTAAGTGTGTCCAATTCCAAGCCTCTGCCTGTTGAAGCAAACAGCGGCGTGTCTCTTGTTGATGGACACCATAATCAGAGGGGAAGCTGATTAATTACAGAGTCGGCCACAGGGGCTTCACTTCCCATAGAGGCCTCATTAGCTTTCTGCTGCCCTTTTAGACCAGCCAGGGTATAAAATCATTTCACTTAATGAATGTGATAAGATCTGCTCATTGCTTTTTCAGAATAAATTTGTTTATTGTCTTGTCGATGCTGAATAATTGTCAGGATTCCATCATCATCTCCTTCCACTCATTCCCTCACTCCGCCCACTCCGCCCACGCTCATTGTCACCTGATTACTAATCACCGTCACCTGGACCTCATCATCAGTTCACCCATATATACCTGCTACAAACATTCAGTCATTGTCTGATCTCATCTACACATGACACAGACTCTCTGCCATACTTACCTGTATACCTACCTTTGATCCCGATCTTCTCAGCCAGTCACCATTCTGTCTTCTAAGGAACTCCTTCATCATCATCTGCAAGAGAAAGAGAGAGAGAGACTTGGTTACACTTCAGTTAAGCTATCATCTGAAATTCAACTTACTGTTTACTCACCTGTTTCGCTGTACCGATCCATTCTGCAAATTAAAGCATTTAACTTACCATTCTGTCTGCTTCGTCTATGCCAAACCTGACAATAATATGATACTAGTGTTAGGGAACCTACTTTGAAACTGTAAATGTACAAAGCTGTCACTGGGGCAGAAACCTAAGGTACAAATATGTAGCTACACTTAAGGTATTAATAAGTACTTTTAAAGTATATGTATGGTACCAATAATATTATGTACTATTTAGGGGTAAATAAGGTAGACCTTTTGTACCTTAGGGTACTGCCCCAGTGACAGCTCTGTACCTTTTTTTCCGAGAGTGTATTAACTACATGGAATCCATATTTCAGGGAGAATTTAAAAAATTTAACAAACTGATAATATATTTTATCATTTAATCAGAATTGGTTTATATATCTGAGCCGAAGACATGCATTATATAAATATCTGGTTACACAAATTGGTGAATCATTTTTTGAATCTGCTCCTTTAAATGAACCATCCGAACGAACCGATTCACTAGAATTAATCAGACGTTCCAATTGAAGAGAGTGTACTGACTGTTCAGGAAAGCGTGTTATTGCTTCGCTCGACTGTAATACGCAAATAATACGAAATGAAAAACAGTGATATTTTGTCACGCTACACTGTATTAGAAAAAACAAAACTAAAAAAAAAACAGGTCGCTAATAGAAAAGCTATACTATTTTAAAGCTAAGTTAGTAACCTCGTGTCATCTTTTAAAAAATTTTTTTTAGCTATTGTTCACAAGGTCTTGCATGTTCATTATAGGCTATTCCTCGAGGACGATGCAGGTTGCAGAACAATCCAATTTTGGATTGGTTGGCGCGAACTGGTGTTGGAGGAGGGAGGGACACCGGAAGAACTGTAATGAGGTAAGCCTCTTTTAACATATAGGCTACTGTTGCGTGATGATTTAGATTAGATGAACTAGCTCACCCCGAGATTAATGTATGAGATAATATGAGTTGCATTTATAAGACTGTGGCTTTATTTACACGTCTGTTTGGAATTTCAGGGTTGTCTACAGGTGGTTTGACACCTGTATTTACCAAACCTCTGCTCGAGAGCTGCTTTGCTTGTGCCCATTCTATTGCCTGTGGATGTTTCTAGTGTATACTGACCTGCTGCCCGATAAATGAGCTTGCTTTGTTCATGAAGACCTCCCTCTGGGGTGACACTGGGAATATTAATGGGGATTCTTCTCCGGGCATTTGTTGCCTCCCACGTCAAGGATTCAGTTGGTGGTCTATATAGATGGAGAAGACACACACACACAAACAAACATAAAGCATACCGGTATATATATATAGGCATACAGTATATATATATATATATATATATATATATATATATATATATATATATATATATATATATACATATACATATACATATATATATATATATATATATATATATATATATGTGTGTGTGTATATATATATATATATATATATATATATATATATATATATATATATATGTGTGTGTGTACAGTGTGTGTATATATAACTACTTTTTTTATTAGAAGTATTGTTTAAAAATAATATATTGTTATTATTGCAGTATTCCAATTTCCTTGAATGTGCTACTTCAAAATCAACAGAATGCAATCAAAACAAAAGTACATGGAAATTAAACTGTTATTTGGCCAGTTTAAATGTTCTGCCTGAAATCATCCCATGTTTTTTCCATGAATTTAAGTTGGCAGTGTAGTGATTCTTTAGGCAAAGTGCATATCTTCTAACAATGCAGCAGATCTCTGTGTAATCCCTCTCTTTGCATTTCCTAAGTGGCTAAAGACCAAATAGTTAAAAGTCACTTCCTCTGACCCAGCCCCCATCGGCTCAAGCATAGCTTCTCCCTTTTCAACAGCACACCACAATGCTGCTGCTGTTTACCAAGAGAGTAAACAAAGTAAGTCAGTGATGTCAGATTATGAAAAAGAATTGGGGTCAATTTAAAAGCAGCAGTTTGTATGCGCAGTGTGACCAGCTTTTCCCCCCCTCAGTGAATCAATTACAGATGTGTTAGTGGTTTTGTGCCACTGTTTATATGTCTAAACCATGAACTTCAGGTTAGACATAATGCATTAGCAGCTTTTGACAGGGATGGGCTGAGATCTCCCTAACGAAAACGGCTATGATTCTTAACTTGGAAGGAAACGTCCTTAGCCCTTTTCAGCCATTGGTTTTTAATCAAAATTACCTTGTAATTGGTGTGTTTGATGAGATTAGTTTGAATAAAATCAACCCCCATTCCCGTCCTTAATAGGATTAAGTAGAATGAAAAGCAGCTTGGGAAAAGGGTTCATTCTAAAGTCCAGGGATGAGATATGGATGAAAATGCTATTTAAAATATAAAAAAAAAGTAAATGAGCAAAAAAAAGTAGACTTGTTGGGAATGCAAATCACCCTCAATCCTATTTTATGCTAATAAAAGAATAGCAAAACATTTCAATGTATTCCTGTCTTGTTATAGGCAGGCTAAGAGCTTCTAAATCCCTACCATTTACCAAATTAAACTAATTTAAAGTGCTTCCAAAAGGCACATCTGTAGGCTGACGTGGGTCCAAGCCTTTGAGAGTGGGCTTTCTCTAGGCATTCTACGTCCCATTGATCCTTGAATAGTCATGCCTGTCAGGCAGCCATATCAACCATTATCATTCTAATTTTACTGCCTTTCTTGGTCCCTAATCTAATTTGCAATGATGCCTGAGCATTTCGCGAGGCCACAGCACTTTCTTCAGAATTTCAACAAGGGCATTAAAGCTCCTCAATTTACATTAATGAAGTGCACATTTAATTAAGGGGGAAAAGAGGGGGAATGGAGGGTTCTTGAAGATCAGCAGTGACTTGAGGATGATCGGGTGTGCAGGGGAGGAAGATCATCTCATAACCAGAAGGGTGTCCTGCTATTGGGTGTCTGCCTGCTGAGCCACCAATGAGCTTTTTGGCAAACAACGACTGCTGTCAATTCACAAGTGTTGCATTCTGAGGAATACAGATGATTGTTGTTTAATACTATTGGTCAGTGTTGGGTGTTAGTGGGGTTACTTTTACATATAACTTCTGTTTGTTTGTTTTTTACTTCTAGTAATTCAATTTCTTTCTACTAGAAAGTAACCAGTTACTTTTAAAATTTGCATAAATTTGTTTTTGAAATAAGACTTATATGCCCACCAAGGCTGCATTTATTTGATAAAAAATACAGTAAAAAAAGTAATATTGTGAAATATTATTACAATATTTTTTGCCCATTTTAATATAATTTAAAAGGAAGTTTTTGCAAAGCTGAATTTTCAGCATCATTACTTCAGTCTTCAGTGTCACATGATCCTTCAGAAATCATTCTAATATTCTGATTTAATGCTCATGAAACATTTCATATTATTACACTTGTGCTGCTTAATATTGTGGAAATCGTGAGAATTTTTTTCAGGATTTTTTGATGAATAGAAAACTCAAAAGAACAGCATTTATTTGAAATATAAATATTTTGTAATATTATAAAAAAGTATTTATTGTCACTTTAGATCAGTTTAATGCACCTTTATTGGAAAAAAAATTATTTCTTTTAAAATCTTACTGACCTATTTGAATTATATATATATTTGGAAAAGCGTGTCATGTCTCTGGCCTGTGTTAACGTCCTGTTTACATTTTCCACACAAATTATATTTTGGGAAATGATAGCATTTTTTTTTTAGTGCACCAATCCAGAATAGAGATTGGCCAAAATAAAACGAAAAAACGATTTATGGCCGGTCGACCTGTGCGTCTTTAAAATAAATGACAGTTCTTTGATGTAATATTCAGCTGAATTAAAAAAAGCCTTTAAATAACATCACACAAAAAAAAAGTTACCCCACAAAAGTTTAAATTTGCGAGGCATAAAAGTGCATGCACATTAACAATGAACGTAAGAAGTAGTCACATTTTCATCATCTGACTCAAAATTTGCCCCAGATAATCGACCATCCTCAATGCTGTACCCTGTACATCATAGTATCTGAGTTATATTTTTAAGTGAGTTTTCTATTTATGGAATGTATTTAGATTGACAAACCTCTCTTTTATAACGTAGTCAAATAGTGACGTATCACGTGACACAGAGCGATGCAACACAACAAGAATGCTATAGTCTACAAAGCTGTCTACACTACAACTGGTGTGGCATCTAGGGGTGTAATTGATTGTTGCATGCAAACATGTCCGAGGCAAAATATGCTATTTCGAAATGAATAATTTTGAGAATTACTGTAGTAAGCATTTATCAACATTTCTGTGTAATGCTTTGTGCATTTTACACAATGTTGCAAAAAAGTTTTTTTTTTTTGTCATTACCAGTGCAATAAGAAGAGCATCACTTTACATTTTTATCTTTAATCCAAAGAAAAGTCTTTTCACTTTCTTCTCAAGTCGTTCTCTTTCTTCAGCGCAGATATGTCTGAACTGGGTCTCTTCTCTTTTCACCGGCTCTGTGTTAGGATGTTTTGCAGGAATAGGGGAGGTTGGCCAACAGTGGTGACCCAGGACACTCAGAAAGGGGAAGGCCAGACTCAGTTTGGGTGGCACAGACAAAACATGTTTTCAAAGACAGTCTCGGTCTCTGTGGAGGAACAGCGAGAGGGGGCGGAGTGGGTCTCAGTGAAACAATCTCGCTACTTTAATGTGAAAAGGCAAAGTTATAAATTCATCTATTTGCTCTCTCCTGACCCTTCCTTTCACTCAATCCCCTGCTGGGATGGCTGAGTCAGACACAATGCATTAGCCTGTCACAATATTGAGAAAAATTGAAACCAGGGAGAAAGACCACCAGATGCTTTATTGTCTTTGCAGTTTCCACATAATTAGCTGGGAAGAAAAGTCACTGGTCTGGTTGCAGTGCTCTGAATGAACTTGAGGACGGCTACACAGCCCCGCTGTGTGATCCATTCTGCCCGGCCTCAGCGACAGAGCGGCTTTCCCTTCCCTTCCCTTCCCTTCTTTTTCCTTCCTCTCCTCCTCCCTCCCCTCAACACGGCAGCGCAAAGTTTAACTGTGCGTGACAGATGGCCGTGAAATTGGTTAACACACAGCACACCAGGCTGTCTTAAGACAATTCAGCTGCCCCACACTGACAAGCGGTGTAGCTGAACAGATTAGGAGAATCAATCCGTTAACACCTCGTGGCATTAAGTTGGGCTTGCTGCTGTAAAAATGCTCCTCAGGCAGTTTGTAAAAGTGCGTCATTTGTCATTATTTAAAATCCAATGCGGGGTACAATCAAAGAGGCATTAGACTGGCTTGATGATGCATAAGTGGTGCCTTTTGATATGCTGTAGAAAAGTCACTTAATTTCCGGTGTGTGCAGAAAAGGACCAGAATATAGTGAAACTCAAATGGAACAGGTTAATAGTTAATTATGCATCGTTCGGTTAAATGATCAGTTATGGGTGACGTGACTTAGTGATTAAAAATTGTTTTTTGGTTTAAATCTTGCATTTCTATGAGAGGAATATCTATAAATAAATGTATTCATTTATTTAATTACTGCCATTCATGTGGTGTTCGGCTGTAATATTTTTATGGGTGCATGATATATCAGTACCATGCTGGTTATCGGCCGATATTAGAGGGTTTTTTTAAGTTACACAAATGGTATTGTTCGACATCTCTTCTATTTTTTACATTTAGATTACCTTTACTTCTTTGTCATCTAACACTCGCTTAAAGTTGACATTTAAAAACATCAATAACTGAATGGTAGTAGCACTGTTAAATGTAGTCTTTAGCAAATCTCAACATGAAAATCCATTTTTCATTGTTCTTTATAATGTTGTGATGCCTAAATTCACTTGCTACATTTAAAACGACTGATTTTAGTTTTTAGTGTTTTATATATATTTAGACAAAATAAGATACATTTTAATATCAGCTATTTATTGGTTATCGGCCATAAACAAGAACATATCTATCTGTTTATTGGTGTTGAATTGGAATACTGGTACACCCCTAAGTATTTTGCTACAGCTTAGAATGCAAAAGAAAAGACTAAACAAATTTGCTCACTCCATCTTTGATGTACATTTTCACTGTGTCCTTCCTCTGTTGGTCACTTGCAATTCATTTGAAATTAGACTCTTGTTTCGCTTATAAGCTTCACAACCCCTTGGTCCTTCACAAAAGCACAGAGCTGGGAGGCAAAGGAAGTGAAGAGAAAAAGGCCACCTTCAGTCTATGTGTGCATGAATCGTAGAGATCCATTAAATCTATTTCACCAGCTTTCCTTGGTACTCATACATAAGCACCCAGCCTAAATTCCACCCATAGTGACTCAGTGAAAGGGAGCAGGGATGAATAGCACACTTTATTGGAGCATGCCATGAGTGGTCAAACAGCAGTGGCAGGCCCATTCTTTGCCCCTTCAGCCCATTATTAAAAAGGGCTTTACGGAGGCTTGTAAAAGTGTTTTCTCCTCAGGGGGCCTGCATAATAAAAATCGAAGTCAAACTAAAGCCCCGCGGAGCAAAGAACTGTGGGTGGGCTTCCTCCAAGAGGCTGCGGTGATGTCCCATTCCCACCACTTGTGGCACGACCCCAGTCAGGCCACTTTTATGTGGCTGACAGCTTCATGAAGGACAGGAACACAGACTCTTACATGGCATGAAATCGGCCACAAAAGCCGAGTGAACGGATGAACAATTCCCAAGCAGGATGTGATCACAGAATAACTGGGCGGCAGCTAAAAAACATATGTCATCTCTACCTGGAAGGGACCCGTTTAGGACTCTCTTACGAGGCTATGCAAGAGAGAGAGAGAGAGGGGCAGAGAGAGAATGCTGAATGAGTTGGTGGCCAGAGGAGGAGCCAATCTGTCGGAGGGATAGGGGGTGAAGTTTTTAAACAGGGTGCGAATGCCTGGTTTTGAGGCAAAGTCAATGAATAAATCAGGACCCGGTAACAGTACTGGCATAATGGGTTGTGGAGGTTTTGAATATGTTAAAAAGCCCTTTCACGGGAGAATGTAGGACTGGTCCTTTGCAGCTGTAACACTTTACGGACAATGACCACTCAACAGATGGGAGTCATGGGGAAAAAAGAGCTCAGTGTTCCTTAGCTAAGGAGAATTCCGCCCCCAAATCCCCTCAACCATCCCACCGATTTGGCTGTCTGCCCCTGCAGGTGTCCCGTGACACAATAAAAATAAGAGTAAAATGAGCAAGTTGGTTTAGTCAATTTTGTTTGGTTGCTAGTGGAGGCATTTTTAAAAAAGTTTTTATTATTATAACAATACAATAATATTTTTGAATTATCAGTACTGGTTTATATAAAGTAGGCTATATAATTGTGCACGGCTTCTTTCAGTTAGGCCTGCCTTTGCCATCATATAATTTAATAACCTGAAAAAATCTTTAGCAGATCTCAGAATGAATATCTATTATGAAGTAAAGTAATATTCAAACGATTTATTTTATTGTATTATTATAATATATTATAATTGAACATTTTTAGAATACAATTAAATATAGAATTTTAATAGAATTGATGAATTTAACGCCGTAATTGTCGACTTGCAATTTCAATGTCATGCATCCCTAAAAAATGACAAAGGGCAAAGGAATGTTATTCAATTTTATTAGGCAAATTTAGTTATAAAAAGATTATCTGTTTGTTAAAACTGCTGTTAAGTGCGCAATCTATCCCATGAACTGTGTGTAAATCGCATACATGTGCAATACTTTCAGTGATTTTGAACAGAGGGATTGCTATAGAATTGAACCTGTTCACTTGCTGCCTATTGAGATTCCTCAAATGCTTTTCTGGCTTGAGAGACGGTAGGACTTTGTGCAGACCATTCATTCAGAAATGACTTTTTCATCTGCATAATCTCTCACCACGGAATTATCCTTCAGATATGCATAAGATGTGTGAAATCTGCACTGTCGATGCCACGTAAAGGCTGATCTCAGGTGTTGAGACTTAGAGGGGCTTATATTGCAGTAATTTAGTTATTGCTCCTCCTGAGCTAGATTTAATTTCTCACAAGTGTTCCCTTGCTCTCCTGAATCCATATTTGCTTTTAAATGCTATTCGCCTGCAGAATATTAATGTGAATGGGAATATTAATGTGTATTTTCATCTTCCAAATCAAAAAATCCTTATGTCTTTCACTTTTATAACTGAGGATCTTATAATTTGTAGTCTTATAATCATAACTAATGGATTAAGAACTTGGTCCATCAAGTGCAATTTATGCATCCATCTTAAGCACATTCCTGCTCTCTTTCTAAATTGATTAACCCAATCTATCAGTCCGCCATTCCTCTGTAATTATAGACGCAGATCTAGATCTATAGATCTGTAATTTCTTCATAAAAATGGTAAATAACATTTATCGCTAGTTAAACCAGTCTGCCTCCCTCCGTTATGAAATGTGAGATCTCGAGAGCTGTCGTTAAACAAATCTTTTTCACGCTCACATGGGGAAGGATCATTTTTGTCTCTGTCTCACAGCTTAAATAAATGGAAATTTAACATAGAGAAATGCTATAGCTGTTAGGGAAACGAGTTAGCGCAATAAAACCACACAAGCATATATTCAGCGACGGGTCAACTATATTTTTCGTACATGTCAAGTTTTTGGTGGGGGGAGGGGGGTTGGAGGATGCCATGTGTTTTAAATGTTATACATTTATACAATTAATTAAACCATATTTAATTGTTCAAAACAATATGATATTTGGACATTACATTTACATTCATTTTGTGTTTATTGTGCTTAGTTGCTTGACGATTGAAATGCTGGAAATCTGTGTAATAACAAGTTTCACTGCGACAACTTACCCATAATAGAGTGACAACATGCCTCGCCACCTGGTCAGTGTGTTGTTTTTTACATTTTTTAAAACTTATTCTTAAAATAATGGTGGAAATGTTCAATAGCACTTTTGTAGCCAAGACGTTTTAGCATGTGCCTATACATTTCTTTAGAAAATAAACCTATTACTCAACATCCTCTGAAGTAAAAAGTTAAAAATGTTGCACAATTCTTTACAGTGAATAATTCTAGCAGTATGACTGTAGGTCTTCTGTCTCTACCGATATCTGCCAGATTTGCATTAATAAGGCTGTGGAGGACGTTCAAGTTAATCACTTTGCATTTGGCCTGGTGGCATTCTGCCTTAATCACACTGAAATAGGTAATGATATTTTCCTCCCCACTCAAATAAGGGAGCCACTACCCAAGGTTGAAATTAGGGTCCTTGTTCTTAGAGGACAAATCTAGTTCACTCTTTCTAGTGTGTGATTGTCTTTGGTCTGAATTATTTTTAACCAAATTAGTGTGCATGTATGCTTGGGATGATATGGGAGCTTTTTTGGAATCCCATTAAATGCAGCTTCATTACCGCAAAACTGTCTGTAATGATATGCAAAATGGTTTCACAGCATTACAGGTTTGGTTATTATATGCATTAAATGTGGCTTTTTGATTGCAGTGGTGAATTGGATTAAGGGATCTTGGTTTCTAAACAATGCATGAGAGTAAATGGCTTAAGCACATGCAACTCTTCCTCATGGTTTGCATTCTTCTGCGCAAGGAGAATTGAAAGACAATTAAAACCGTATTATGTGAAGATAACACTTCAAGTGGAACACGTAGGATATAACACCCTTTTAAAGCATCCATGTTGTTGCATGCATCACAAAAGTAACTTTTTATTCACTGGTGTTTGTAATATTACATTGGATTGCTAGCAGTGTCTAAAATCCTGACCTAAAATTTTTATAAACCTATCAAATAATCTCTTAAATACCAGCGTTTTCATTGAATTTTATATGGCTAAAAACAATGTTTTATTTTATATTGTTTAAAAATAAACACTTTTTTTCAGATGTTTAAAGCATTCAGAATCTGTATTTGTAATGTTTTTATAAGTACTTATAATAAGTCATTTTTAGATAAACACAATTTTATAATTCCTTTTACAATGCCTTGAGATTACCTTGGCCTACATTTATTAAAAGTGTTCATTTTTGGGGAAGTTTGAAGCATTCAGAATATATAATTAATGATATATATATATATATATATATATATATATATATATATATATATATATATATATATATATATATATTTTTTTTTTTTTTTTTACACATACTGTAATGTTTGGGGAGGGAATTAAAGCATATAGAATCCACTTGGCTCAAAAATCTGAAAGTCATTTTTTGATTCACATGGCCTCGTTTTCACAGCATGTTTAATCCTTTATTGACGCAAAGGCATTTGTACAGTATTTAATATCCCTAAGCTTTACCTTCCAAACCTGAGCTATTAAAAACAGCTCTTCTTTAAAAACCTTATCCTTTGCCCTCTTTCAATTTGGCTGAGATATGGTTATTATCCAATCTCCACACACTTGATTAAAGAGCAGGCCTGCATGACTGTCACCCTACCCGACGTGACATCTCTCTTCCGGGCCACCGTCTGACTCGCGGCCCCTCTCCCGCCCGTATACCGTTCGGATCATGTGACGGGGATTATTAATGGCCACCGTCTTTCTGCCACTTGACACAGTGCTCCAGCTGTCAGTGGGCTCGTGGGCCGTATGATTCTGGCGCTGGTGCGGTGCCAGTCCTGGGTCTGACCCATCCGTCACTGTCAGCGGCAGTTGGGTGATGAATGGACCGGGGAGGCACGGCGAGAGGATCCATACTCACCCACGTCTCGCTTGCTCCTCTCTAAGACGTCCTCATGCCAGCTGAGGCCTGCATGGCCTTGCACTTCCTAACCCAACCCTGATTACTTAAACCAGCTGGTTGTCTTTCACAGAGCTTGGTTTATCCTCTCTGCACTTTAATTGTCACTTCTCTCCATGCTTTTCTTTTTTTCTTTAGACTATTAGGCATAATATCATTTTTTTTGTTCAGTTATTTAAAATACACCTTTTTTCCAGTGAGAGAACTAAAACCACAGGCTCTGAAGGTGTCCTGAATCTAGCCAGTTACTTTTCCCTAACTATTTGAGTTCCATATTTACCTTCCTTTTCATGAAAGACCCTTGTAATTGTATTAGTAATTATTCATTTAACTCAGTTATAAGGAGCTAACTGCTCCCTCAGTGACAGCTTTCGTTGCTAAAAGGCAATTCATTCCTGGGATGAAGAAATCTAATTAGGGGCAAATGCTTAGAAGAGAAATCCTTTCTGGTGATAATCTTATTTGCCAGCATTAACATCCCAGCTGTGGCTGATGTTTGCCCTTTTTGACAAAATGTTTGTACTCGCTTTTGTAGTAATAGGAAGCGCACACACTTCTCTCAAGCGTTTGATTGCATCACCTGCTAGTCGTTCACCCTTAAACATCTGTTCATCCTTTTGCATTTTGAGGCCTGGGACAAGTTTGGATACTAAGGTATTTTCAGTTCTGTTAACGATTCTTGCACAATGCGGGCGAAATATGTTTTTTTAATATATGTATACATTGCAACCAGTGTTGTCAGATCCCGAACGAATGACTCTGAATTGGTTATTTTTAGCAAATCTAAAGTATACAGCGCAACCATTGATGTCCAATTCTTGAACAAATGACTCTGAGTCAGTTCTTTTTAGTGAATCAAACACACACTGCTCACATCTAACTGTAAGCCTCAAATAATTTTAGTGACTTATTGGCTGTTCATGCAAATATACTCATATGTTTTGTCAGTAGTATTTTATAAATATTAACAAATTAAGTATATTACCATTTACCACATTTGTTTGTTTTATTATTGTTGTTAAAGACAAGTTATTGGATTGCATTAATGCCAGCTCTAAAAAGTTATAATGAAGACCCTTTGCAAGATTTATTGTTGAAATCATCTCATTACTTGTCAATGAAATTGCATTTCTTTTTGTCCCTAGTATTTATTCCTTAAAAGAACTAAGGAGCGTTATTGAAACCATTAAGAAAATGCAGTTGTTTAATTCTCATATTTATTCTTTTGTTTACAAAATCCAGCTTAGTTTGAACTACTTATTCATCATTGGATTTCAAACAGAGGGTCCTGCAGGACTTTTAACCGGTGAGTTCCTGTGAGACTTGCATTTAAAAGCAAAATGATAGCTTATATTTAGTAAAAAGAAGTAGTTGCTGACATTGTGTTTTGTTTTAATTGCATCTAATAATGTATCGCTACACAATAATCGCTTGGAAGATCTTCTAAACACACTGTACACATTACACATGAATCCCGGTCTTGGAAAAGCATCTGTGGCACATGTGTACAGTATTCACATGATTAGCTCAGTGACACAGATACGCTCTTCACACACTAACAGCTTTTGAAATGGAAGTCATCCATAAGAAACCAGGGGCCATTGGGGAGGGCCAGCAGAGGGCTCTGATTAATTCAAATGTGTCCGGCGTGGAGGGGCAGATTGGAAAGTTCCCCAGTGTGCCGAAGGGGGCCGGGCCAATGTGGTCAGCCAGAACGGCCGGCACAGCTTCCCCAGGACCCCCCGTTTCCTCTCCATCACTGTCAATAAGGCAAACTGCGGCCCCTTACATCATTTAATTTACTATTTCAATGATTACATACCTCATTGCCTTGCCATTGTTTCGCTGATTGATTTAATTAAGTTTGGATTAATCAAGGCAGGTGATATTTAATGTTTCGGAAAAGACTGTGGAGAGTGAGAGGCCCGAGATGGAGAAAATCACTCTATGACACTTCACTGAACAGGAGGTCACAAGAAGATTAATAAGCCGTATGTACAGGGGTTAAAAAATAAATTTCACTCATGTTCTGGCTCTTTGGTTTTCTCTGCTCTCTTCATTTTTCCCCATCTTGGGCCATTGGCCTCCCCACCCCATTCTTTACCTTTTGTTGATTAGTTCTCGCAGGATTTGAAGCGACGGTACGCAGAGGTCAGATGAATTATGATGCCAGCCTTTCAAAGTTGACCCCAAGCGCTCTTCTTGTGATCTACATGCGAAGCGCTTTTCTCTCCGATCACCATCCTGATGTCTGTCCGCTCTCTGTTGCCTCTGTCTTGATGCCTGTATGATGTACGGGATGGGTCAGATGTGATATTGTGAAATTATTTCTGCATTTTATATATGTAACAGTATAGAAAATATGTTGAGATGTAAGTGGAAGAGCTGCTCTGTAGATATGGACAAAAAGGGCATAAAATTGTAGAATTTATGCCATGCAATTTGATCATCTGTGTTTCGTGTTCCAAGCTGTGAGACACCAGAACGTCTGAGATTGCATAAGGCATCCACTTCTTATTTAAAAGCAGTTGTCCCAAAACTGTGCGTGTATGTGTCAAGACTGATTTTCAGAGATTTATTGTAGTTTTTTTTTTTCTCTTTTAATGCTCATTGCTACTATTAGCTCTTAAAAATTAAGGTTCTTCATTGGCATCTATGGTTCCATGAAGAACCTTTAACATCCATGGAACTTTTCCATTACACAAAAAGTTCTTGATAGTGAAAGAAGTTTCTTTAGATTATTAAAATGTTCTTCACAGTAAGAAAAAAAAAAGAAGGTTTTCTACAATGTTTGAGTTACAATTCTTATCACTCAACGTCTGTAATTTCATGTACTGATTTGGATGGGACTAACATCTTTATTACAGAAGTGGGAGCAGGGAAGTGAGATGCCAAATTCAGCGCACAGTATATGTAATTTGTTAAAAATAACAGTGGTTTGTGAAATGTAGATGCTTTAATAAATAATTTATCAGCAGTGTTTATGCTGGGATGTGTGGGTTGTGCGATGACAAGTAACTTAAAACTATTTCAAGGAAATCTATTTAAATGTGTTTTTAAATGGGAAGCGCATCTCCTTAGACTTTCCCTGGATTTGGTTCACCCGCCGCCTATAAACAGAAAATTCATATTTAATGCATTATTTCCCAAAAGGAAATATTTTAATGGTGAGCAGGCTACACCACAAGTTTTTGTTACACATATGTATACGGATGTACATATTTGATTTGCTATTTGGTATGTATTGTTTTTATCATTGTGTTGTTGGAGGAATTTAAACGTTTTTGTGCCTCGTGTTTACAAAGTATATAGGCATGATACAAAAGGTTTTGAGGTAGTTTGTTGGATGGACAATCTTGTTTTTTTTTTTTTGGTGTTAATATAGGACTTGGTCTATTTCAGTAATAATACGGTATCATAAAAATGTGAAAGCTCTATGAAAACGAAATGCCCCCCCATTCTATAGTGTACGTTTTCTAGACGTGGGCATTACAGAAGGTCATCTGTGCCATCAGCCAAGAGTGAGGAGTCTGAAAACCATGTAGGCCTCCTCTCATGTTGATTGGATAGATCATTTTCACGTGTTCCTCACAAACTTTGTTAATGAAGCATCATTAAGTAAGCAGAGAAATCTAGACAAATACCTTACCTGACACTGATATTAAAATGGGCACTCTTCGCAGTTTTTGCGATTTGGCTTAATTTTATAATTAATTTTTTTCATCTTTATCATCTAGATCACACGAGGAGAAGCGTTAGTATAATACAACATCAGCAATCACAGACATTCGGATGGGATTAGATTTCTCAAGGGAACGTTGAGTTTGCCGAAAAACTTGGTAATTTGCCCTGGAATTATTACTGAGGTTGTGTGAGAAAAACACAGACATGGCAGATGCGGACACAAAATCATAAAATACGGCTGTGAAACTAACAGCTAACATCCTCCATGTAAAACTAGTCCCATCTGAATAAGACTTTTGAGGGTATTGCCCTAATGATAAGCTGGGTTTTATTTTACACATTTGCTTGTGTGTTATATAATAGTGTTATAATGTATATAACAGTATATATATTGTTATCTATATCGTTGTTTTAGATAAAACCGTCTGCTAAATGCATAAACAAATCAATGTACATGAAACATGCTTTGCTTTGAAATCCAGCACATTTTCCATTGGCGATAAATTACATTGATGTCATTAAACTCCATTTGAGATGCTTGTGCAATGACACGCTGATGTTAACACAGCACCTGTTACCACAGAGCGAGGGCAAACCTATCCAGCACAGAACAATAGGAGGAGTAGCACAATCAGGGCCAGAGGTAAATTAAAAGGTTTGCAATGATCTTTTGATGGGACCACATGGCACAGCTAAATGGAGCAGTCTCTCCCTTATCAGGGCCTAAATCAGCCTCTTCATGAGGCACAGCGGCCCAGAGCGCACGCCAGGCGTCAAACAATGGCTCTTGAGGTGTTTCTGAGGGAATCCCCCGACTCGTGCCACATATGTCCCCAGCTGCGTTGCCCTCTCATCAAGAAAGCCATCTTCGGCGTGCTGCTTATTGTGGCTTTACAAGAGAAAGCTTTGAATGTAATTATTTGTCCAGGGTTCTGGTATCATTAACATTGTAATAGGGTTAGTGTTACTGTCAGTGTTATACCCTGCTGCTCTAGTTAAACTTGAGCCTCGTGCTTTTCAATCTACGTGTGATTCAGTCCATTAATTAACCTGCGCCTCCGACCGACCCCCGGGCTCCCTTTACGCGTCGCGACACGCGGCATGTGTGACACTCACGCCACTCATTAACTCCTAATTTAACCATTATAATTTTCATCCTCTCTTGTTTACCACAAACAGGCATAAACATGATTCAGTGAAAGCAATAGTGTGCTATAATTTATCGTAAGAGTCTAATGAGCCATGCAAATTATGTGTGTTATTTATATTACAGCAGCTACCTGTCATTTTTATGAGGACTTTGATTTAAAACGTTTGTTTATGTGTTCAATAGAGATACTATTTCCTGTTACATATTAGTAGAACAGCTGCATTTGTAAATATGAGAATAGGTTTGCGGTAAACAAACAAACCGCCTCACTGGGAATATAATACTGGTCGGGAATGTTGTTGACAGGGCTTCATGACTGACGAGGTCTGCATTTGACGTTCGTTGTTCAGCTGTGAAATATGGTTTTTCAGTTGATTATATGTCCATATAAATAATAGGTGAGGCCAGAATGATCATTAAATCATTACTAGGGTCCAAAATGTTCATTAAATCATTCCTAGGGTCTTTGTTTGTGTCCAGATGAACACACTTCTATGGGCCATCTGTTACTTGCGTCCTATCTATTTTCTCCTCAGACTGCTGAAACTGCTGAACCATGCAAAGCTTGGCCCCATCTCCTCATCACCATAGAGTCATTACAGATTTAATGTTCTCCAGACCATGCTGTGCTGTTAATAGTGCACTAAACGTACAGTTGTGATTGTTGCAAGATGTGTTGTGTTGTCATCAGAGGAAATAGATTCAAAGAAACAACTGTAATGCAAAGGATCCCTACTTATTTTCCAATATGTTATTCCATGAAAAAGGGGACTTTTCTGTTTTGATTCGGTGATTTTTACTGAACATTAAATTCATTCAATATTAAATATTATACCAGACACTGTTTTAAGTGTTTAAAAATTGGATTCTGCTTTTTAAATCTCTAATGCATTAATACATTGTACAAAATTATGGTTACAGGGGTAGTTCACCAAAATTGAAAATTCATTCACTCACCCACGTCTTTCCAAACCGGAATGACTTTTTTTCTTCTTCTGTAAACACAAGATATTTTGAAGTAGGGTTGTCATTGTGGAAACTTTCAGTAGTCTTTACCAATACCAGTAATATTTTGCCAATTTCGGTACCAGAGCAAAAACTGTTGATTTAAGTACTTTTAATTGTTTTTGTCCCATTTTGCCTTGTCCGTTGGTTATTTCAATCAGTCATCACCGTTTTCTATCCAATCATGCATTTAAATATGGCTGTCAATCCAGAAATGTTGCAGTGGAATAATTTGTATAAAAACTAAACTTTTATTCAGATTGTGAATGGGTAAAAAGAAAACAAGAGAAGAGCCCTCTCTTTATAATCTCTAATGCTCTGCTCATTGAATTCTGCATTCTTGCAAAAACTCCTGTTATAATACAAAGCTGTCTTAATTGTACAATGAATCTCTTATTTACATCATGTTTACACTTTTTGGTTATAATGAAAGGATTTGCAAGCGTGCGGTTGCTTTGAACACCTAGGCCATTGCAATCACTCCCTCAACAGATATGATTGTGATTGGCTACAATGCTCAAAAAACACATTGTAAATAGAAACCTTTGACGCTCAGAGATTTGGTGATCATTGACTTCCACTATATGGTAAAAAAAAAACCTATTCCTTTAAGATGATCCTTTGCGCACAAACATATAATGATAAAAAGAAAAAAAAAGTGTTAAAGTCGCCATGAACCGGAAGTTACAAACGACTTTTCTCCAGTGTTGTGACGTATTTCCAAGTGAAACGGAATATTGAATAGAGGGCAGGGTTTTACTTTAGCGCTTCTCCTCTCCATCTCTCGCTCATAGCAAACTAACGGTTTGAGGGGAGTTGCCACGCCCTCGCGCCATAGCACATGACAGGAAGAGAAGTCGTTTCGAGGGGGGAGGGGAGGATAACGTATTTGATTAAAGAATATAAGGGCACATGAATTTTTAAAAATTAATGAAGTGCACAGATAAATCATTTATAATAAACACTACAATATTACATATAAAAATACGAATTGTAAAATTTGATTTCATGGCGACTTTAAAGAAATTTGAGAAAAACTTTTAACTTGTTCTTGAATTTTAACTTCTTGACAAAATTAATATTTGTTTTGTTTTTATCTTTTAGATTTATAGATTAGTTCCTGCACATATAATGTCGATGTCACTTTTATTTGTACATCACTATTAAAACAACACATGTTGACCAATGTGCTTTACATCATCTCAGTAAGATAGACAAAATAGTACAATAGTAATAGAATAAAAAGAATAGAAATTATCATCAAAAGGATGAATAGGCCATGGCAAACAAGTGTGTCTTAAGTTGTACTTTAAAGACATGTACAGAGTCAGTGTCCCTAACATGGTAAGCTATTCCAAAGTCTTGGCGCTACTACCCCAAATGCACAATCCCCTTTCTGGCTAAACTTGGTCCTTGGAATTTTCAGTTGATGATCTCAAAGTTCTTCCTATCTGATACTCCATTAACAGATCTGATAAATAAATCGGTGCAAGGCCATGAAGAGATTTATACACCAATAAAATAAGTTTAAAATCAATCCTATATTGTACAGGGAGCCAATGTAAAGAAACCAAGGACGGAGTGATGTGTTCACGTTTTTTAATATTCATTAATAATCTCGCTGCAGCGTTTTGAACCTTTTGCAGCCGTAGAATAGATGCTTGACTAATACCCTTATATAAATAATTACAATAATCAAGTCTTGATGATATAAGAGCATGGATTGCAATTTCAAGGCTCTTATACATCAGACATGATTTCATCTTAGCCAGATTTCTCGGATGAAAATAAACTTGACTTTACCACATGATTTATCTGTGCATTCAACTTCAGGGAGCTATCATTATAAACACCCAAGTTTTTAACACGTTCTTAAACATATAATGACAGTGGGCCGAAATTTAACTCTGCTGCGCCCCTGGTTCCTCTGGGGCCGAACACTACAACCTCTCTGTCTTATTTTCATTGAGATATAAAAAGTTAAAAGCCAGCCATGATTTAAGATCAAACGGGCAGGACATTAGAGGTTCCAAGCTATTTCCGTTTATTAACGGTAAATATGTTTCCAAGTCATCTGCATAGCAATGAAATGCGATGTCATACTTCTTGAAAATGTCTCCCAACGGGAGCATATAAAGTGAAAAGAGCGTTGGGGCCAGGATAGAGCCTTGTGGCACACCACATATAAGTGATGTCGATCTCGATGTATACGAGCCAAATCTTACTGCCATGCTTCTAGCAGTCAGGTATGACTTAAACCAATTTAGGGCCTTCCCCTGAATCCCTACATACTCCTCTAGCCGTGAAAGCAGTACCGTGTGATCTATTGTATCAAAAGCTGCAGTTAGGTCTAATAAAAGTAACACTGCTGAATCATCAGCATCCACTGTCATCAGTAAATCATTGAACACTTTTACAAGGGCAGTCTCTGTGGAATGATGCTTCTTAAAAACAGACTGGTAAACTTCACCAATCTTATTCTGTTCTAAGTAAATATGTAGTTGAATAAACACCACTTTTTGTTTGACATAAATGAGAGATTAGACCAGTCTGAAATGAATCTCTTTTTTTTTTAGTTCAGGTTGCACAAAGGCCTGTTTCAGCTACTGTAGGAAAAATACCTGTATCTAAGCTTTTATTCACAATCTGAAGAATACTAGGTCCAATAACCTCAATGTTTTCTTTTAAAAACCATATCCATAACTGACCCGGTTTCAGCCTGCTTACAATTTCCCGCAGCCGCTGAAATTGATCAATTCAAATCGATTAAAAACTGCAGTCTGTGTAACAAGGCCTAAAAGTCACTGCTCATTTGTGGGACAATTCCTCCAAGATTCTCAATCTTAGTAATAGTAAGGAAAATAATGAAAATAAAATAAATAGACAATTAAATATCATAGTTACTGTTTTTTATTATTATTATTGCCATAATGATTTCATAATCCTACCAAGTGTCATCTTTTTACCACTGTATCTCTTCATCTTCTTTTTCTTCTTAAACATCTTCATTAACATAATCTTCTTCTTTATTATTATTATTATTAATAGAAGAAGAAATTCTTTATTAAAATATAGTAAAAGTTAGAATCAGCTATTCATTGTTAAAGTTTTAGAGATGTGAGGGACACAAAATGTATGTGTTTTATAAAGGTGCTCCGGCATTTCTTTATTCTTGTGGGGTCTACCACTTTTTTCCCAGGAAAACATTTGTGGCTGTACTTAAGAAAAGTTTCTGCTGTCAGATTAGAGGCAGAGGAGAGATGTCAATGAGAAATGTGCCTACAGGCAAGCTAAAGGTCAAATGAAAAAAAAAAAAAAAGTTATACAATTTTTTTTTGTATTGCTCCCCAAATAGAGACACTGGAAACAAATTCCTTAGTTTAATCTCAAAATAATGATTATGCACCTGTGTGTGAATAACTTTGAATGTGGAATAGATTTGGGGATTCATTTAGACCAGGGGCAGGCGGCAGTGCTCCACGGCTCCAAGACAGCAGAAAACTGAGCATTTACACAACACAGCTTGAGAGATTAGAATATATGTGTGCATTTATATTGCCTCCTTTGGTGTCTCCTAAATTATTCATATCATCCAGATCAATTCAGTCAAAATGTGTTCTGTGACGGAGGTCGTGCATCTAACAGGGGTTTTTCCTCTACCTTCATTTCACTGTAATACAGATCTCTGCGATCAGCGGCAGACGCGCGCCAGAGCCGTTTCTAAATGACCTGCGCTTGTGTTGACATCGATATGTGGCTACACTGCACACGTCTTTGTTTTGCAAACACGCAAGGTGACGGTTGTTAAAGGACCCTGAGCGGTTTTGATAACATTTGATAGACATGAATGAGAGCAGTGCCTGAGGACTTGTTTGCAAAGAGATGATGTCTAATGGGGTGAATCGTTTAAATGGGGTGTAATGTGAGTTGACGGCGATTCGGTTGACCTGCGAGTTAGAAATGTAACAGGATATAATAAACAAAGTTGAACGTTTCAAGATAAAGCAAGAGGCATCCGGGGTGTCATTTTAATAGACTTGGGAGGTTTTAAAAAAACATTATATACTATAAATGTTTGTTTTACTTCAAAATGATTCGATTGTGTTGGTAATTTATTGTGTCTGACTGAATGTATTTCTGGACTAGGACTTTGAAGTCAAAGATAGTGCACATAAATCCCAGGCAGTGTGCCATCGTTCCTTATCTTCATTACCGCATAAATATAGCCGTTGACGTTCCCAGGTAGATCAAGATGTTTCTGTAGGGGAATAAACTCTGCTGCTGACACCTTGATTTTTAACATGTGAGCAAATAACTGGGAACTATGAATTTCTGAAGAGCAAATAGATTAGATCATTACGGTGTTAACGGGTGGGAGGCAAATGTGTTTTCCGACTTGTCGGTTCAGCTTCTCGTGCGCGTCTTTCACGTCATCCATCCCTGTGCCCCAGAGCTTAATAGATCTCTGTGAATCTACTCCTGGTGTCAGAGTGGGCTTCTGTCATCTCTTTTTGTCCTCTTCGTCCCCGCTGAATTTATCTCCCTACGGACTGAGCCGGCCCCCTCCCTGCTGGACAAGTGTCCTGCGGATCTCCAGCAGCGTCTGTAGTCTTCATTACTCCTGACCCCAGTTTGGTCATCAGTCACTTAGTAAAACAAGCCCAGAATTGGTCCTGACTGTGCTCCTTCGGCTCTGTGTGTGATGTGTTTCAGATCCAATTATCTGCCCCGTGAGCATGACAGACACCTGAAGGGAGAAACTCAGCATGTCAGTCTCACCTGTCCACTGACTGAGTCGTCCTGTCTCTATTTCTTTCTTTCTCTCCTGTGGGACCAAAAGCCTTTTCCCGCACAATTACAGGTGTCACTTTGTCCTTAAAAGTAGCTTGAAATGGATTCAATTGTAGTCAGCTGACATTTAAAGAAGTGAGAAAGTGAGAATTTACTTAAATGTTTTTTCCTAGTCTAAAAAGGTCCACTTAGGACAAGGGACTGCACTGTAAAAAATCTATTAATAATAATAATAATACATTTTTAGATTATTATTTATTTTATGTACTTTAGGGTAAATCGTTGTATCAGCTTTTAACAGCTTTAAAGTTATTGTGTGAGCTTTTAATTAACATGACACATTGTTTCAGTGCAATACATATAGATCCAAGTATCCAAATATTAATAAAATATGTATTTTTTACTCCACTTTAGGGTAAATGGTATTTAAACTCAATAATAAAAAAAAATTGTTTACATGTAGATCCAAGAATCCAAATCATTTGAATTATTTATTGATTATTAATCTTTGGGTAAATCGTTGTATCAACATTTAACAGCTTTTAAGTTATTGTGTGCTTTTAATTAATGTAATTCAGTATGTTTAGACTCAATAGAAATGTAAATGTTTACATGCAGACACAATTTCAGTATTATGCATTTTGATGTTTAGTTGACTGTAAATATTGTGTATTCCTGATGTAAAAATACTTGGTTATCACTGTTTTTTAAATTGTGAAGATGGACATGTTTACACCAGAACGTTAACACTAACAGTGCAGGTCCATCCTCAGCCTCCTCACATATTCTTACAATAGCCCTCAAATATTTGATTCTCAGTTCATTAAGGCATTTAGTCGACCTGAGACAATTGACCTTTAAGATTTTTTTTTTGTCCTGTCCTGAGAAAGGATTTTATCTCTCTCCATCCAGATGATAAGACCTCTCAGTGATGAATCCACAATTATCGATGGTTTCATATAAGCAGTGAACTTCTCCAATCGCCCTACATGGTAATTGTAACAGAAGTCATATGCATAAAATTAATTATACCGAACCATAAGGGCCATAAATCAGTTCACTATCAATTCTGGGAAAAATGTTTCAAGCACACATTCTTTTACATATTTCAAGGTAAAAGAGGGTGGATTTTACCCTCTATCAAATGATCTTTAGCAGTGTCCATTTAATCTGTCTATCCATCCTTTAAAACCTGAAGTGTTTAATATTTGTTTCATTGTTAAAAGCAATATAGCAATTTGTAAGTTGCTCTGTTTGTTTGTAAATGACAGCAACTTAATCAATGGGACTTTTTTGTCAACCAATGGGAGATGGGTGAAGTGTTCAGGTAACCTGTTTGAAAACAATTAGTATTTTTGCAATTCTGTTTGGTGATGCTAATGGAGAGATCACTTACTACAGCTAAACTTTTCAGAAATTATACAATCATTAATCAGGCAAAAACTTGACATTATGCTGATTATTATAATAAATATTGCCTGCCTAAACTTGTAAGTGTAAAAGAAACAAATCATTTGTATTATGATCAGTGAATCTGATGGTGGTAAAGCCAGATTTCCGGGTTCTAATGCGGTTTTGGGAAATCATTAAAGGTGTTTAAAGAGGAGTGAAAGACTAAGACAAAAAGAATAAAAGAGCAACTCTCACAATAACTATCACACACTTTCAGCTCATTCACTTTCCATTTGATTTTTATTTGATGTTTTTATTTTAATGAGACTTTGCAATACAGTTAATTTCAGGTGCTAGCTAGCTGTCTGCAAGTCCAATTACTGGAAAGTCATTTATTCTGTCAGACTAAAAGGAATCTAATTGCCTAAACTGAATGTCTAATGAGCACTTAGGCAATTAATTCCCCAGCTGCTGAAATCTGTATATTGTTACCTAATTGAGTCATTTCACTTTAGCACTTCCTTTTACAAATGATATCAGAGTGTAATTTCACATTGAGAGGCAGTAGATCATATTTTGTCTGGTTTTATGGGGCTCCCACAGCGTAAGAATTCACATTTCTCGCATGCTAAACAATACATAAACGAATGTGCTTTGGATATTAAACCTAAATCTGTCTTTTGTACGCCATGAAATGATAACGTAAATAACACATTCTGATTTAGTAAAATTCAGCAGTGTCTATAAACACCATGCTATCTTCATAATTGACACATTATGTTATTTACCACAAATGCTGATTCTTTTTTGTCTTCTAGCTAAAACTAACATATAACAATAATATTAGTTCAAGTATGTATGGGCTATTCCAACCTCTTGAGCCTTATCAACTAACACAAACTGAAGAGTTTATAATTGTGAGTGTTTGGTATTTTAATGAGGTGTCAGAATGTTGGGTCATTCCTTGTATTTCGTTGGCTCCTCTACTAAACAGCTCTGCTCTCTGTTTTTATAAGATGATAGAGGAACCCCAAGACTGTGGGAGTTTCCATTGCGACATAGAACTGAGCATGAACTCTCTGCTTTTGAATGGATAAAAATAAGAAATATGCATGAAGTTCATTTTTATGCTTTTTAAAATAATTATTATTCTCAAATAAATTAAAATTTTAAAATAATTATTATTCTCTAAAAGAACTCACCAAGGTTGCATTTATTTGATCAAAAATACAGTAAAACCAGTACTATTGTGAAGTATTATAACAATTTAAAATAAATGTTTTCTATTTTAACATATTTTAAAATGCAATTTATTCCGGTAATTGTAAAGCTGAATTTTCAGCATCATTACCCCAGTCATCAGTCACATGATCCGTCAGAAATCATTCTAGTCTGTTGATTTGCTGCTCAAGAAGCATTTCTTATCAATGTTGAAAACAGTTTCTAATATTGCTTCTTATTATTTTTGTGGAAACCGTGACACAATATTCTTTGATGAATAGAAAGTTCCAAAGAATAGCATTTATTTGAAGTAGAAATATTGGTAACACTTTACAATAACGTCTCAATTGCTAACATAAGTTAATGCATTTGTTAACATGAACTAACAATGAGCAATATATTAATACAGAATTTATTAACCTTTGTTAATGTTAGTTAAAATGTTTATGTTCATGTTAGTTCACAGTGCATTAACTAATGTTAACAGATACAACTTTTGATTGTAATAATGTAGAAAATAGGGAATTTAACATTAACTAAGATTAATAAATGCTGTAGACATGTCAACTAATATATTTTGTCTTTGCTGTCACTTTTTGATAACTGTAATACTTTGATTAATAAAAAATATTAATTTCTTTAAAAAAACTGACTGACCCAAAACTTTTGATGAATGCAACAAAAATGTTTATACACTGTAAAAAAATGAAATGATCCGTAAGTCATGACAATTTCAAAAAAATTTAAAAGTTATTTGAGATTCAACTTGATTTTTTTAAAGTCAGTTTTATATAATTTATGTTGGAATGACTTGAACAGCCAATTTGTTTATACTTAATTTAAGGCACCAACTTAAGTTTTTAAGTTGAACTTACAATACAATAGTGTACAATAGAATTTATAAGTAAATAAGAAATGTCAAATTATAGCTATAGAAAATTATAGAAAAATACAGAGAATCTAAATAAATCGATAAAGAAACAACAACAATTGTAAATAAATAAAGAAACACAACAATGGAAATGTTTTCCTCCCTCCGTTCAAGATTTTGTCTGGGTTCCTTTTTCATGGTAATTTTTATAGGGCCACTTTAGCAAAATGCCCTGCCAACATCCCTTTGCAAACAGCAAAGCCCCCTCAAGACATTTAAAGCTGGATAAACTCCTCTAAAGGCTTTAATTATCTTAATGCAGCAATTTCACAGATTATTTAAAATGCTGTCATTTACTTTAGCTTTTCACAAGGGGGTGGGGTACAGGGGTCAATAAAACAACGACCGACAGAGGCTCATATCGGAGATACGTGATGACACAACTCTTGTGTTAAACTCTATGGATCAGCTGTATCGCTCTGTGGGCATCTAAGGGACCTCTTCCCGGTGAGGAAAGTAATTGATTTCAATTCAAATGGGTTTCCTATGAGGATTTATATGCTGGATGGTTTTATGAGGGTTGCAAAGGAAAACGGAATAATGGGCTCTTTTATTGTTGCATTTAACATGTATGTTAAAGCCACAATTAATCAAAAGTGGCAGCCACGTAATTTATCTTTTAATTTTGTCACATGCTGTGCAGGTTGTGTCAGGCCGGCTAGGGTAAATTTTTTGTGTCCATTAAAAGGACAAAAAAAGCCACATGATGAATAATAATAATATTTGGTTTACCTTGGGTGCCCACTCGTCCTTAAAATGTAAATTCAGTCTAAATATAAGGAATTATATTTTTTTTCCTCCATGCTTGATGTATTATAATCCTCATAATAGCCTGTTTTACATGACCGTTCGTCTAATACATAAACATAAACATGACTAGGACACATATTTGATATGGTCCAGTCCACATCTTGATACTATGAAATTTCATGGGCATTGTTGGCGGTTCATTGTTGGTCATTCAGGTCCGTCATGCATGTTCGTGTACGGATGGACTTTAGGTACACACCTTATCCAATGTAAGTTCATGGATTTTCTGCTTGTAATAATGCTCTTAAAAGCAAAAATGTCTATTTTTATGAAATTATCAGCTTTCTAATCATTAATCAGATGAGATAAGGCCAAACCAATAAGTCAAAATTAACCTCAAATGTTTGACCATCATGTCTTAGTTGTCAGCATGAGCTCTAAAGAGTATGATATCTTGCAATCCGAAAGGCAAGCACAGGGCAATATACCACACAATTGAATCCATTATAGCACTCAGAATTACAAATTATCATTGCTCTCTTCTCAGCCGAAATCATTTACAAGCCAATGGGCAGGCACAGAGTCAATCCACACGCTGCATTCCAAACTGTGAAAGCTTAGGGAGAATAAAGAGAGCGAGAGAGAACACTGACCACTGAGTGAGCTGAAGGACCAAAGCCTTACAGGAAATTATACGACTGCAATGAGAAGGCACAACAATTTGTGCCCATTTTGTGTGGCAGAGAGAGAAAGAGATGGTGGATCTCTTGAAATGTCTGCACTGTAAGGCTAATTTACTTAATGAATGCTTCCCTCTCTTTTGTCTCTGAGACAACCCCCTCTATGTGCCCTCCTCGCAAAGTGAGGACCACCCAAGAAGCCCTCAGAGGCAGGTACAGTGGCATTGTCTGGGGTTCAGAAGTTCACACTATCTAGGAGCTGCTTGACTGGACTCTAGGACAATCATTGTTGTCTAGCTTAGAATAATAGGAGAGGCTCTTGTGACCCACTATCAGAAGTATTAACATATTCCATTAAGTCAGTTCATCCTTCCTCCAGTTGAATAAAAATTGACTTCTGAACCTTGGTGAGAGGTGTTTTATTTGGACAACTCTTACGGTTCTTAGAGCAGGGCTTTTACAGCTTGAGTATATTGAGGCATCATTTCAGTTGTTTTTTTTTTTTTTTTTTCTCTTATGTGCAGTGTCAACGATGTATGTACGGTTTTTGATTATATAATAGCGTATAGTTTGATTTAAAATAGATGTACTTTTTCATTATTCAGTATCTATTTTTTTAACATGACAAAAAAGTAAAATAAACCAGAAACATCAGACTTATTTTTTCATTTTGTTGTTGCCATTATTTTGCTATTGAAAAAATAAATATAAAATATAAATATATAAAAATATATATATAACTGAGAAGTGATATGACTCAAAAGTTTAAGTTTATTTTTTCATAAAAAAAAACATTTACAATTTACAGACATGAAAAATAAGTAAAATATATTTCAATGCTTTTGCTTTCGCTCGCGAAACTTTGCATTCCCCAGATAATTTTCATCTTCGCTCGCAAAACTTTTGTGTAGAGAACCTAAAAGCATTGACATAATTTTTCCTCCCACCTCATATTATTTTGGTGCTCTGTAAAAAATGTATTCATAAATAAAATAGAAAATAAAAATAAAATCAGACTGTATTTTGTTTTAAAAAATATTTTCAAAAAATGAAAATAAAATAAAATAATACCAAAATGTATGTTGGCCTAATAACATTTTTTTAGTCTTTGCATTCAACAGCCTGCAGGGAAAGGAAAGCCGGCACATGCATACAGCATATTTATAAAGCAGATTCATTCAGCTATTAAAAATTCTTTTGGTCAAATTATGGTTTGCCTGAGTGGACCTCCACACGATCCAGCCCTGGCTCTTGTTAAAGCCACTGTTTAGATACTATAATTTCATGACTGGTTAACATTCATTACCGCAGGATTTCTTTTTCATTGCTGGGTGAAGGGGAGGGGGAGGGCAGAGGGGCGGAGAGAGAAAAAGAGCAGTTTAATGTGTCCTATTCATTACACTGTCTTAATTCAGCCAAAGAAATAACATACAATTTCAGTGGCCACCCGACACCCAGACTTCATTTAAAAGGCTGTATCGATGGACCTGCTGCACTCTGGCTTAGCAGATTGCTGTTCTGTGTGTGTGCATGGCGTGTGTAAGCCTGTGCGCGCATGCATTTGAGCGTCCACACTTTAATTTTATTATAAAATCCGAGATGTGTGTGTGTGTGAGTGGGCGTGCCGCAGTCAGAGGGGTGTGGAGGGGGCTCGGGGACATCTGCTCTTCCTTTAGCGTGGCAGCGAACACAAAGGCCATCAAAGTGACAGAGGTTAAGTCAACCCATGGCATGGCAGCTGCTCACCCTCCCCATACATATCACCCTCTTGCCCATTCATACATCCCCTCCCTTAGGAACTCCCTCCACGTCCCCATGATATCATTAGCCTAAACATTCAACTAATTATACAAAGTCTAATTTTGGTCAGACACTTAAAATCTTATAAGTCACCTTGTGCTTTAATGAATTTATTACATTTTCTGAAACAGGATTTGCATACAGTGCCAGGCGGCCGATGAGTGTAAGGCAGAAGAGGAAAATCAATTAAGACTTAAACTGTTTGCCATTTATTCAACCGGGGGGGGACAAGCACTGCATGCATGGAAGTTAAATCAATTGCATGAGGCTTTTCAAAGGAGAGGGTAAAAAGAATTTAAATGGAGGTTAATAGGCCCCCACAAAATGTGCGCAACACAACTGTCTTTTTGCAAACGCAGGTTGTTTAACTGAGAGGCTTATATGCTTTTCAGAGCGAAATATGCAGTGGAAAGTGTATTCCAATACACACATTTGTTACAGATTCATTTGCGTTTACAGATTGTCTGCGTTTAATGAGTTTTTGAGAATGTTTAACCATCAATTACACAAGCGTGGCAAAATAAAATGCTAAATCTGATCAGTAACAGCGTGATAATGTATTATTATTATTATCATAGTTCAGACTTTTTGCTGAAGTTAGTATTTTCTTTAAAATAATAAAACATTTTTTTACACTATTAGAAATGTAAAAAGCAGTGTACTGTATATTTACATGCTAAAAATTATAATTTTTTATTTATTAATTAATTTTTTTTGTTGCTGTTTTTAATGCTCTTTTTATGTATTTAAAATCTATTCAATATCGGTTTTGGGTTTAAGCATTTATAATTTCACTGGGCTGATGTCATATTATGAGCCAACATAGAGGCGTGTGTTTATTTTTGGTCAGTCAATAAATAACGTTTGAGATGATTTGCCATAGTGGCTTTGTAATGGCATTCTGAATTTCACATCTGAAAGCTGTGCATTTATCTTGATATTGTGCCAAATTACAGAATATAGACCCAGCACAAGTCTCAGTTTTTGGCAATAAAAAGAGTTTCAGTTCCTTACACTGCCATCTGTAGTTTACAGAGGGAAGTACAAGCTTATTTTTCCTGACATTATCCTTTTACATTTCATGTCTGAGATAGGGGTATGTCAGTGTGTACTGAATTAACTTTGAATCTTTGAACTTTAAATCGTAAACATTTGTTTGCAACTACTTCATTTATAAAAAATAATGTTAAATGAAAAAATATTGAATGTAATATACACATATTAGCTATAATACATAATACTACATTGTATTATTATTATATAGGAACTTCATTTTATTGAATAGCCCGTAATAGCATACTGGATAATGTCTGTCCAAATATTGCTTAAACATTTGTAGTTTGCAAAACATTATTAGTTTTTCTTGTTAAATCTCTGCATGGCGGATGTTGTCACTTAACCTCTTCAGTTGTGTGCTTTTCATTTAAAATGTCATAAGTTTATGCCATGTGACAGCAGACTAAATTGCATGATTTAAGGTTTGATCCGTGTAAATCAATTGAGCCTGTGAGGGCAGGTCAGGCGATTAGTCAGTGTTGTCTTTGAAAGTAAATTCCTTACAGAGTTCAGACTGTTTCTTTGGAGAGCTGAGTCACTCAAGGAATTAACATATTGACATTTCATTTTCATGTTGTGCAAGCACCGTAAGTGACAAAGTGTAATACAGATCATTTATTTATTTATCATTATTATGTTTGGATTGTTAGTTAATTCTGGTACTGCTGCAAGATTGATTGATATTCTGGACAATTTATTTATTTATTTACCAGTACAACACCAATTTGTTTAAATTATCTGGTCATTTTAATTGTTATTGAGAGCTACTAGATACCATACACTTGCACCAGACATTACATAACAAGTGAGGCAAATCTATCCTCTCCAGGCTGGGCATTTAGAGAGATATTTGTCGCTCCCAAGCACACCTTCGCCTCCACGGCCGACAAAAGACACAACACAAAGACAGATAAGCTGCGTAATCTTAGCCAGCAGACCTATCACACACACCACAGAGAAAATCATAAATTCGTTCTGTCTCTCTGTCTGGTTTCAGACACATATGTGGAGCAGAACTTGGTAATAAAAAGTGAGGAAGGCCCAATTAGGGCTTTAAGCAACAAACACAGACGCCCCCCTATGAGGTTCAGTTCTGAGGGAGACGGGATTGTCATACTGAGTATTCAAATAGACTTCCCAAGCCCCTCCATTTGAAAACTCACTTTGATGTAAATTTGTAGACGGATGTTCATCACTTGAGCATCGTCTAAAGCAAACAACAGAGGACATTTTCGTCTCTGAGCAAACATCACAGGGCCTTTTATGTCTTCAAATAGGGCGGTTAATTTATCTACAGATGTCAAAAGCGGGTCATTTTTGAATCCCAAGGCGCACGTGACAAAAAATGAATTGAAAATATATTTGAACACAAGCATAACATTGTAAGCAAGATATTTACATGCCCCTGAGAGAACTGTGTAGCTGTCCAAAAATAGCACTGGACAATAATCGTCCACTTGCCAGCAATGTGTTCATTTCGTACATTTGTTTATTATGTATTCGGGACGAAATGTGCCATGTTGATTATTGTGGAAGTGCGACGAGTGTCTAAGAGCGTGTTTACACAGCGTGGCCATTGAAGATCATGGACTTTGATGAGGATGATAATTTCTCAGGGGGGGTGTACTTCTCCGGGAATCATAAAAACACTCAATGGGAACACTTTCAAACGGAGGTCAGGCCTGCAATAATATTTTCCCTGCGCGATGATGGTTCTTTCCTGCGCAGAGCGGCCATCTGCGAGATGTGATTCCAAAGCTGAGTAAACTTTTTCGTAGAGGAGGTTGGAAAAAAACAAAAGACATAACAAAAGGGCACGATCTCCGTCAGAGTGTGTGTTTGAATGCGTGTGTGTGCTTGAGAGAGAGCTTTGGCTACGGACAAGACCCTCTTGACGGTGTTGCGGCAGTGACATGGCATTGCTTATCTGTAGAGGCTCATCCAGGGGCTTAGATCACGGTTAGGCCCGGGCATTTGTTCTGCCTCCACCTCTTACTCGCCTCCCCCCCCCCCCATGTCCTTTCTCATTATTTGCGCTCCTTGACTTTCTAGCCTTCGGTGGGATGAATCCCTATGTGGAGCTTAGCGCATCCCAGGAGGTGAACTGCTCCACGAGGGGAAACGTGAGGCACACATCAGAGTGACAAGACGAACGCGCTCTCGCTCTCTCCTAACCGGTCCCTTGAGATGAACCATCTCTGTCATCAGCAGGGACAGCTGTGTGTTAAATGCAATTATGGATGCAATTAGTAGCATGATCATTATGTCATACAACACCTTTGAGGAATGTCACAGATTCATTTTTGGTTGTGTGGAATCGCATCAGTTTACATTGACTAGACTCTTGTCTGGTGTGTCTAATTTAGACTTAAAGCTGAAGTATGTAATGCCATTTGTAGGATGATTTAGCAGAAAGGGCTTTGTAGTGCTATCAAAACATTGTTTGTTTGTTTGTTTAGAGTACTCCGACCAGCCTGACATGGCAACACTGGATCAACCAATGGGATTAGTTCGGGGTTGGGAAGTGTGTTTGTGAAACCTGTTGAAAACAGTCATTATTTTTGCAGTTCCATTCAGGGCCGCATAATATATCAGAACCATAGGCTTGACCCGGTTATACTGGCTACAAGGGATGATTCTGTACAACATTTTAGATTGTCTACAAAGGGGAAACATTATGAATAAAACTTCCTTGATAACAACAGTTAACAGATGCATTTAGAAGCAAAGACTATTATCAGAATGACCAAATGCTTGATTTCCAAAGACCTTCTTTTAGCATGTCAGTTAAAGCAATAAGCCCCAAATTTACAGTGGTTTACAGTGAATTTAGAACAGCTAAGGGGGGTTGTTAGACACGACACAGAGCGGAGGTTAGTCCATTTAAAAAAAAAAAAAAAATGTTTTATTCATAAAATAAACACACAGCAACAAAACTGAGGTCAATAGTGTATGTTTGTAGAGGAATTTACGACGGCTTTGAACGTGGCCCAACCAACCAGAATCAAGGACCGGAACTATCTGTTTTATAATCTTAAGTGAACACCATTTAATCTGGTGTTTTATTAAAGTAAATAAAAAACTTAATTATAAGTTTGAAATCAAGCTGCCCTGCATTATTGTATAGGCAATTTAGCAATGCATTTAAAATAGCATTTCAAACTTTAGGTTTTGATTTATTCAGTTTAGAATTTAAATACTGGCTGATACAAAAATTGTTTCAGCCAGAATTGTAAAATTGGTACATCCCTAATTTTACACTAACAAACCTCTATGCACACCTTGGCAATATAATTATCCTACAATATAATTATCCTAAATGTAAAATAACACTTTTTGTTCACTGTAGAAATTAAATATAGCTTCATCTTTGATAAAGCTGTATTTTTTTTTTTTATTAACATTAATTACACAGACAACAGCAGGAATATTAGGGTGTGGTCACTTTAAGACTGAATGCACGGACCGAATATACTGACACACATAGGTTTCTTTCTCAACTGTTCACTTACAACATAACCGAACGAATACTTGCGGAGATGGGTATTTTGACATACTTTTGTGTGTATGCGTCCGTTCAAGCGCAAGTAAACCCGAAAGAGGAATCCATTGAGCGCTAGCCAAATGAGATTGCCGTTTGAGCATTAGCTCTGTTCACTACCGGAGTAACCTGCATATATTCTGCTTGTTCTTAAAAGCTGAATAATTCCAAATGAACGTTATTTTGAGAGGATATAAATACAACAAAGAATATCGTTTACATGTAGTGCGTTGATTCTGCGTGGTATGTAAGACTCTCACTCTCTATCTCTGTGTGTGTGAGAAACAGCGCTCTCAGCAAAACGACGTCAAGCTATGCACCTTCACACTGGAGTTCACGGTATGTCAAATACTCTGCGCATCCATTGAGATGAATTGAAGTTCAGATCGCTTGACAGAGAGCGAAACTCTCAAGTGCTCAGTCAGAGTTTTGAGCGAGTGAAAATATATCTATGCTAAACTTATACTTAGCCTCTAACACACACACACTGGCGAGTAAAATCTAAGAATTTATTAGCCAATGGCTATTGATAGGCATTATTTAGTCACCCAGAGTTAAGATTTCGTCGCATATGCGAGTGATTTAGGCTACAATAAGACTGTCAGTCCAAATCCGTTTTTTGTGCATATCCAATTGAAATCCGATCAGATTTAGCAAGTGTGAACGGCAAAAAATCACATGAAATGCAATTTTTACAAATACATTTGAAGCTACATCCATATGTGGTTTGAAATGCTATTCAAATCGCATTTCTGGAAATCCGTTTAAGTCTGACTGTTCTGATTGGATTTTGTGTGGTTTATATGACTTTCTCATGCCACGTATAACGTAAACGTCAGACGTTGTTATAGGAAACATGCTGAAAGTCTCTGGCGAAACAAAATGCTGTGTTGTTGCTAAGTGGCGGACGAGCATAAATTTTACAATATAATGGAGACATATTTTGGAACCGGCGGAGACGACAGAGCTGAAAAAAGCTGTGCATATCAGCCTCCTACGGTTCTGCCGCTGTCTCATAAGACGCTGTTAATTTAAATAAGACAACATCTCTATTGCAAAACCCTCCATTTTGCGTTTTTTTGTTGTTGTTTTTGGCGTATGCCTACCAACGCAACGTCATTTCCATAGAAGCCAATGCAGATATTCCGGAAAATGAAAGAGCTGCATAGACACACAAATCGGATCTGAACAGTTGCGATACACAATGTGGACGTCAATAATTTAAGATCAGATTCCAATCGGATACACAAATAAGCGGATTTGGACTGACAGTGTGAACGTAGCCTTACTCGCATTGTAGAGGGTTGACTAGTAATGCAAAATGTACACACTTCAAGTTAAGTCAAGTATGTTTTTTTTTTCTGTAAGATTATGTACATTCAGTTTTTATAATGGAATGTACCTGTAAAGATAAAACACATTTTTATAATAACTTAAGTTAGTTGCCAGTAATATAAACCTTCCTTGTTACTTCAGTGAAATTTTAGGGTCAAAGTAGCAATGCGGTCCCCAGTAACATTTCAATTTAAAGCCCATGAAAACTCAACTTATTTGTTGTTTCACATGACAACTGCTAAAGTATGTTGTCTGCAGGACTCTCCGTGAACCTCCACTGGTATGAATTCCCCATAACAGAGGTCTAAATGGCTTGAGGAAGGAGGGAATTTCTCCAGAGAAATGTGATTTTTCCAGAGCAGTCCACTGAGATGGAAGATGTGGGTGGATGGCTGGCCAGCACTACGACTGTTTGATGTGGGAGGTCTTAACTTCACCCCGCTGGGTCGGACCCCAAGACTTCTCATTAACCGTGTCATCAAAGGCCCCGGCCCAAGTAATCATAACATTAGCGTTGACATTACCACACAGCTACAAGCTTCTTTCGAGCGCTCCACAAACATGCCTGCGCCGGCTGAGTCATTCCTCCGCAGCGAGGGAGCTTGGGCTGAAGCAAACTACGCTAGCCTGTACCTGCACGCTTCATCGAGAATACAAACACTTACATGACTGTGGACAAGCACGTAGCACCGCTTTCTCAAAGCGCTAAGGTAGGAGAGTACCTCTCTTTGCACTGCCCTTAATTAAAGCAACAGTCATTGCGAAAAGGCCCTCGGAGGGATCAGCTGTCAGGACTGCTCGGACAGCTCTGGGCTCCTCACCTACACCGTACCCCATCCATTACTCGTTTCTCCCCTCAGTCCCATCACATATGTTCCCATCTCCCGTCCAGAGGTCGATGGGGTTCTTGTGTTCGTACCTTGCTTTTAAGCCATCAGACACCCCCATGGGGCACATGAGGAAGATATATCTCTGTCACTGTCCCTGGATTGCGCCAAGGAAGGACGTGAGTGCACCCATCAGTTCGGCTCAAACCATGTCCCACCATCTCTTTTGGGGTAGGGAAACCAATTAGAGAGTGTATTTGCCATTAAAGGACACATCTGTGACAAACCCAGCCACGGGGTCGCAGGTTTATTATGTCATCACCCCGTGCGGCAGCCATTATTATAAATAAGTGTCAGTGTCTTGAGGTCACGGATGGAAATGGGATCTAGTTTTGGTCTGATTATGCCAATGGCCCTCTAAGTGCTTCATTATGATCGTTCCTCTCAGATTCATATTTAATTCCAACCTAGAGTTTATCCGTTTAATGGGAAGCATTAAACGTGACCTGTAAAGATCACAGAGAGAACGGAGAGAACAAGAAAAGGTTAGGGCCAACTCGGTTCACGCTGCTCAGAAAGCCTTTACACATGTTTTCTTCGGTCCCGGAAGACGTCGACTGGAGTTTGATTTGAAAGACAAACCCCTGCTCTCAACAGGCTCGTCATTGTTCCCTTTGAAAAAGCGGCTCTCCTCTTGCAACTATCAAACGACTTTTTAAAAGGTAATTAAACAGCAGGTCTCCTCCGCCGAGGGGCCGATGAGTTTCACTTCATTAGCATCACTGTGTATATTAACTCTTTGTGCTGCACAATTATGGAATTATGGACTGCCACATATGACGTGTCTGGCTGCTCTGTGGGGGAAATTAAGATGTGTGGGGGAAAATGGTAACACTGTTAAACACCTCGATTATTTGTTATTCATGGTCTGATTAATGGTTCTTTTTAAATGCAACAATAATCTTTGAGGGCCACTGAAAATAAATACACGTTTGATATGAAAATAACACCTTTGGAGCAGTACAGAGGAAATTATTGTGAAAACAATTTTCATGATCCACAAATGATGCGTGTCAGTCATTGCAGTCTTGGGTGGTTTAATCTGAAAGGGTATACAGTGACCCCTAAAAAGTATTTTGAACACTTAAGCCATAGTTAAATATACAAGATTTTTTCCTTTTTGAAATAATTTTCAACAAGGCTGCATTTATTTAATCAAAATACATTAAAATTGTGAAATTTTATTGTTTTAAAATGTAATTTATTCCTGTAACGGCAAGGCTTCAGTGTGACATGGCAAGGCAAGTTTTCAGTGTCACATGATCCTTCAAAAATCATTCTGATTTGGTGCTCAAGAAACGTTTTTTTTAATTTTTTATTATTATTATCATCAATGTGGATTTTTTTAAGGATTATTTGATGAGTAGAAAAATTCCAAAGAACAGCATTTATTTGAAATAGATTTTTTTTGTAATATTATAATTTTATCAACTTTCACTATAGGTATATACATGTGAAACATTTCACACAAAAAGTTTGGTGCATGGGTTTCAAATCATGTGAATACATTCAAACAGTAACTCCACAGCATATTTCAATGCGTTGTCTTGTGTGTGTAAGGCCATGCCCTGTATTAGTATGTACCATGTGTCGAGGAGAGTGTATAGGCTGGCTGACCCCAGTGCCGATCTACATACAGCTTAGAAAGCAAAGCAGCTCCCTCCATCAGCATGCAGTGACAGCCTCCTCTGTTTAATGCACTCCCTCAGTTTATAAATGCCCAAAGTGTGATAAACATTTCTGCCGGGCCGATGCACAGGTCAGGTGCTCGAAGGTGTAGGTGGTGTGGCCTCTAGATAACCACTCGAAAGAAATGTGCAGCCAGTTGGTCTTTAGAAAGTTAAAGAGCCAAACCGTAGAAAAGACCAGCAGTTATGCCAGGCTGAGAAAGTACACTTTGCATTTTGCTATTGCTTATACAAATAATTTGTAGACATCCTATAGCTACTTTTTCATGTGTTGCCATTGTTTCCCGATTCCGTACCTATTGAAGTACAAATACGCTGAAAGAAGCAAAATGAGATGAGGAAATGGTAAGAGGAGTGATGCATTATGGGATATCTACATTGTAGAGCTCTTGACAGTTGACAGATGAGCTTTCATTTGAGTAAAACCAACCACGGAGGCCAAGACATCAGCTCCCTGGAAACTAAAGGACAGTCTAGAGACATCTTCATAGCAACTATGACGGTTCAGTTGTTGCTTGCATTCAAATTCAGCTTGATTGATGTCTCTAATGAATCTTTATACGTTAAATATGTCCATGTCAGGCTCCCATGCTGTAATGTACTGGGTTTGGTGCATTCTGTAGTGTAGAACATCTATACAGCATCATTTAAAAAATTCTAAATGCTGATGGATAGATGCCAGTAATAGTACAACATTGATGAGCATGAAGCAACTTCATTATTTCCTTGTTGGAATTTTTGCTTTCTCCATCGGACAGTTTATTCCTTTGAAGAATGAACTTATTGTCTTATTCTGACTTTGATGTAACCTGTGTAATAATGTGGTGAGATATGGACAGTTTAAATGTTCTGACTATTTGCTTTTAATATAAAGTCTGTCTTTTATGACCATAGGTGCTGCAAGATTAATTGAGTCGTGAATGTCTGGCTTTCAAAGCCTAGTACCGAGGAGGGATCCTGGATCAGGCAAAGCAAAGAGACAATCTCATTAATATATGATTAATAGTAGCTGGCAAGGTGATTAATTAGTGTTTGTGACAGTAAACGTTTACCAGGCCTTTATGTTTTCCCCTGGAATGTCAATTTGTCTTTTCTCAACGCGTTTCCCCTCCCAGCAACTCTTGTGAAAGAGCACACAACTTTGCATATTCTAGTCTTGTCCCATTTCATTCTTCCCCTGCCCAGAACAGCAGCCCGGGAATTAAACGGCTCAAACATGATTGATTACTTTTCTTTTTTATTTGCAAGCTGAAAATCCAAAGTAGTTGTTTTCTTTCTTTTTAGTTTCTTTTTTTTTTTCCTTCAGTCCACCTCTTGTTTTTCTTTCTCTCTCGTTAGTTGTACTTGTTCGTCCTGGTCTTTTTGGTGACCCAGGCTCATTGATACAGGAATGTCTACCGGCTCACGCTTTGCAGTAGGATTGATTTGAGTCACTGCAGGAAGAAGTTTGTGTGTTTTTCCCACAGGAGCCCTTGTCCTGACTTTGCCCTAGACTCACAAATACACGTGTATGTGTGTGTGAGGGTTTACATAGCTATAGTTTAGGGACAAATTTGTTGACAAAAGTGTGTAAAAGTGGACAAAAACTTATTTTAGGGACATCCAGGGACATCCTCAATAAAAAAAAGTTAGGATTTGGATTAGTTTGTAGTTACAGAGCTCCAGACAATTTTTATTTTTTTAAATAAAAGCTGAAAAGAGAGCCTTTGGCTCCTAAAATGGACATTTTACACTACCATTCAAAAGTTTGGAGTCAGAAAGATTTGTAATGTTTTTAATGTACAAAGGAGTCCGTTATCCTTGCCATGGCTTAATTTATTTGATAAAAGAAAAAATCTGTAAAATTTATAATTACAATTTAAAATAAATCAGTAATAATGATAATTACAATTTAATTAATGTTTTGTATTTTAATATATATTTTTAAAATGCAATTTATTCCTGTGATGGCAAAGCTGAATTTTCAGCATCATTACTCAAGTCTTCAGTGTCACATGATCTTTCAGAAATCATTCAGATATGCTTATTTGGTACTGCTTAAGGAATTTTTATATTATTATCAATTGTACAAATAGTACAAATCATTACTGTTGTGTTGCTTAATATTTTTGTGGAAATCTTGATTAAAAAAAAAATCAGTATTCTTTGATGAATAGAAAGTTCAAAAGAGCAGCATTTATTTAAAAAAAATATTATATAACATAAAAGTCTTTACTATCACTCTTGATCAGTTAATTTTTGTTGAATACAAGCATTAATTTCCAAATTTGGTCAATAAAAAATTGTTCCAATTTGGTGCGGTCACTCTGATCCTGATTGTATTTGTGCCATATAATGGTTTGCCTTTTTTGGGAAGTAAATTTTATAACCAATAATATTTTTGTAAAGTATGCCTTTTTTATTTATTTTTTTGGGAATAGGCTACCATTATGAATTTATATAACAAAACTCTATTGTAAATTTGTACATTTATTTACACTCTTATCATATAAAAAACAACAACAATGTGAATAGACTAATGTAAGTCTCACAAACCTAAAGTATACATCATCACACTAATATTTCCTGGTTAATTTCCGAATCAAACATAACTGAAAAATGACTTGTGGTTCAGTGAAGAAGTCAGTTGTGAAGCCAGTAATCATGGCTCTGAATGAGTCACTGACTGAGTAAACCTGATTCACTCCATTAACTTAGGTTTGAGGCCGTTTCATGAATATATTTTGACTGACTCATTAAAAAGAAATATAAATAAAGAAGTATGTTAGTATGCTATTCCGAATGTAGCCAATGCTTTTCCGACTGTCGTCAATGTTCCATTGTATTTTAAATGACCGTCGCACAGTTTTATTTTTTAAGCATTCTAGTCACAGTCTGGAGCCATGAGACATTATAATTATCTTATTGAATATAAAAACTTATATAAAAGCTTATTTTCTGGGCATACGCAATAAAATAGTCTCCTGGGGCCTCATGTATCAATCTTGCGTATACGCACAAAAACTTTGCGTATTCCAGCTTTCACGCTCACGGTCGTATGTACTAACAGTGAAATTAACGCGAGAATGTGCGTTCCTCCACGCCAATTTCATGTCTGGCGTACTTACATTTCTCATTGTTTTTGTCCGTTGGCGACTCTTACAGGCAATGAAGTGAAGTTGCAAACATTACACAACGAATGGTTCTACAAGTCTATCGCACCACCACCTGTGGGAAGCATTGCTATTAATTTGCAATTTATAAAATAAATGACATATATTGTCACACGAGCCTTATGGAAATATTCTATCAGTTATGCAATTAAGTAAGAACATATAAAAGCATATGCAAATTGAAATACAACCCTTAGTCTATGGCAATGACAGCTTTGGTTTAATGTCCACCTTTATATCAGACCATTTCTTTTTAAGGTCATTTAGGGTAGACTGTGTACAGTTGAGACACCTTAAATAACTTGCGTTCGCAGCAAGCACAAGTTGTGATTTTTGCTGTGCACGTGCGTATTAGTGTCCTCTTTGATCGTGGGAAATTTGAACAACGGACGCATCACCGATCTGAAGAAATCGGAAAAAGTTTTTTTTTCTAAGATATGACGTTCACTTCACCATGCACTCTCCAAAATGAATAGCTTATTATCCTTATGTGTCTGTTAAACGTAACTGGTATCACCACAAACGTTATTCTGTGCCCTAAAAACTGGCATATTTCATGGTATTGTGTCATGCAAGGTAACTGCAAAATCTAGAGAAATGTGCGAGGTGGCCAGCGGGGGATAGTTGAGACACATATCTACTGTTCCCCCAATAGAGTTCTATTAGGAAACACATTGTTTAGTTGTTCAGTGTTATGATAACAGGTTAAACGTCGTAATAAGCCAGCATAGGACGCAAATGAAAATAAAATGTGATATTTGTGATATTTAAACTGTGTATTATTAATAAATATTGTTACATATCTTGTTCCTGCTTTATACATTTTAACCAGTGCTAATTTAAATAAAATGAATGAATATAAATGGATGAATAAACAAAAATGCTGCCCAATTGTAATTTTCTTTATTTGTCTTTATTTTTTATATTTACAATGAATGGTTAGTTACCTTCACATCATTAGAAATGGGTGTCTCAACTGTACCATGTACTGTCTCAACTGTACCACATATTGGGACAAAAAGCACCTTATTTTTATGAACTAATTGTGGAAAATATAAACTAGGGTATTATTGATTGATAATATCTTAGTCTACAAGCTAATGAAATGTCATGTGACGTGTCATGTGGAAATTCACTTCTTTTCAATGTCTATTTTTGTGTGAAAAATCAAATCTCAACTGTACTCAGTCTACTCTACAGTGCGACTTTCAGATCCCACCGCATTGACGGCATCAGCCAAACTCTCCCACTCATATTTTTTCCTTTTGTTATTAATTCCGGAGGACAAAGTTCCAAATAATTTTTTTTTTTTTTCGTTTCTACCTCCGATAGTAGCACCTCCAATTCACTTTCTGTAAAGTTTCGTTTCTTGCCGCCATTTTCTTACTGCTTTCTTGTGCCAAAGTGGACTCATTACCATATTTAAATTAATTTAATTAAGGGAGGAGACTGGGTGGGGCGTTGTGCTCGTGCATGTGCGCTCAATTTTACATTAACTGGGATGTACAAAGAGAATATGCGTGAGATCCTTCGTACGCAGAGATTCATACATCTGTTTTTTTTTGTGCATACGCACATTTACAGCTTTGTCCGTACGCAATGTTTTAGTATGAATTCAACGCAAGTCTTTGTACATGAGGCCCCTGGAATATTAAAAGACATTACAAAGTAAGTGTGATTTGGGTCATTTTAGACCATTTAGGTTATCACTAATTTGATTAGTTCTATATGACGTGCCTTCACATCGACGAGCAAGAGACCTGCAAAACATTTTATTGGTCTAAAGAGGCCTCAAATCATTATGAAACACACATTTGATACCAGCACAGTAAACTGTTTAATACATTCACTTCAGTGAGCCATTTACCACTGCTATTAAACAACTCTGTCAGTCTGAGATGACATTCTCTGTTTGGGACATATGGCCATGAATAGTTACGGTTTTGCATTGTGACCATGCACACAGATGGGCTTGCGGTTTTACGATGCTCGCCACTTTCTCTGATCCAGCATTTTTCATAAAATGACTCTGAACTGCAGTTCTCTGTTGAACAATAAAGACAACAGCATAAATTTGTTTGTTTATAGCTATACATTGCAAATTAAGACTCGCCATTAATTGAGAAAGTGGCATCTGTTCGCTTTAGTCTGACAAAGCTAGCAGGTTCTTAAATCTTATTTTGTATTGTTTCTTCTGTTCCTCAACTGACAGTGATTTGAAGCATCACTGTGCATGACTGTCATTTTGCAGGTCACTTCTCACTCTTTTTGATATCATACCATCTTTTTATGTCTTGATGCACTCAGAGCCTTTATTCCATCGTGGTAAGCGCACGTCAACTATAAGAAAAAGACAAATTCATCAGAATATATGGCTTTTAATGTAAAAGCCAATCATCCTTCCTATCGTTTTTATTGAGTTTGCAGATCGGATTGACGCGGGCCGGGATCAGGGGGCTAAGAGGATGGCCACCAGTACAGGACGTTTGGCTCCTGCCCACTTATACAATAAAAAGCCTTTTCTGGGAAATTGTTAAAAAACAACAAGACTTTTCATCGTGGCTGCAGCACAGAGTAACTTTTCTTAGATTATTTTCATTGTTGATAATCTCTTTAACTTTAGAGGTGAGTCGCCACACCTGAACCTCTTTATCCAGGACTGCGGATATGGCGTGGACGTTAATCCCATAATTCTTTGGGAGGGCACTGCTATATCCCCCCTCCGCATGCCTATGTATGTCTCTGCAGAAGGAAAGCATGAGAAAAGTAGATTGAGAGTGGCTCCATTTCATTTCAATAACCTGCATCTTGCCCTTTCAGCAGGATACATCCACATTCTAGTTCCCGTGTTCAGTTGAAGATAATGAAGATAAAAATTATTTTCAAGAAATAATGGACAGAATTTATGATATTTTGCATATCATGCATCCCAAAAAGACCCAATATAAAATAATAGGTAGTTGATCAGATCATTTGATATTGATTCAAGTTTGATTTATAACTGGACCGTAGACTTGTATCAAAGTGCTATAGAATACTAATGACAGGCTGACTGTGAACTCAGGTATATAGATACATGGTATTTGTGTGCGTATATGTGTGTTAAGTTAGATCATTAGCCTTGCCATTGGATGCTTCCATCCAAAGTTGCGTATTTAACTTATGCACAAAATTGGAATATCGCATAAAACATTTGCGAATAAAGGTGCATTCACGCCATGTCGTAATCACCGTAATTATGAGATAAAAACTTCACGTCTTTGTAGAACTCGAAATTTTCAGACTTGTACAACATGACCACTGTACCACCTGACCGCTGCAGATTCATTTTGCTGTTGATAGTGATAGAAACGCATAATTCCTAGGACGTGAACAGCTCCGAGTAGAGCGTCTTATTTTGTCATCTCATAATTAAGTTAGTTATGTAATGGCATGAACCCAGCATAAAGCACCGGGAAATTGCTGCAATTTTGGCGCCTCAAAGCGTACAGATGAAACGCAATAAACACTGGGAGAATATTATACCAAAATCAGACAGACTTTGGGTCAGGCATTTCAGAATGACCAAACCAACATTTGAGACGTTGCAATGAAATCGGTCCGCTGGTTAGTCCAGTTATCCAATCAAATCCTCTACCGAGGCAAAGTCACATTTTTTTGTTGCTCAATGAGAGATTTATTCAGTAAATGCGTTTCCATCGTAGTTTATGCGCATATCTTCTTATTATATAAAAAGTATCCTTTTCAATTGAGCGCTTATTTTTTTATGCGCATTTTTTTAATTTATGCGATTCACATAAAAATAGCAAAATGCCAAAATTCACATAAAAATAGGTGGATGGAATATGGCTTATCATTTAGACAATTTTCAAGTTTTGTGCTTTGGTTTAATGTGGTGGGAAACGATTTAATTGGATCGAATTTAATGATTTATTTGATGATAAATAATATTATAAACATAATTAAATAAACAGTCTGAATGTTCTGACAGGTCAAAGAAACACTTAAGAAGCTTTGCTTGTTGTTTTTCCTAAAACAGAAATACAACTTTTTGTGATAGATTTCTTTTAAAAATGAAAAGTGAATAGTAGCTGTTTTTTTAATAACACACTTGACATCAGAGCGGCGTAATACCAGTGAAAATTAAAACTCTTCTGCCGCTTGCTCACTTTTATTAGGAATCCTAAGATTGCTTTGTTCTTGGGCTGACATCATATTTGAGGCTTGGTTTATTTTTGCGTGAAATAGGGTTGTTCACAACAGTCCATGCAAATCAAAAGCCTTGATTTATGCACCTTTCTAGTGGCGGCTGGAACATTAAATTTAATTTTGCTGTTGCAGCCGTGTTCCACCTTGCGCAGGCTTGACACGGTGAACTGGGCCCGCCGGAGCACGGGAATTCATTACTTCTTCCACAATATGCGAAAGCCACATTTGAATGAAACATTTGTCTCTTGTCAGAACAGTGTAAGATCTACTCTCTCTATACAGATATATTAAAAATAGGAGGGGAGGAAGGCCTCGCACTTGACTGTAACAAAGCTAGAAGTCGCATGGCCTTGGCACATTAGAATAAGGATTGTTGGATGTGGGCTGGGAAACAATCTGTTTCTTGCCATGATATTCCATTACTGTTTTGGAAAAAATAGCACCAAGCAAAGTAATGAGATTTGTTTTCCTCTCCTACTTTTGTATTTTAGAGACCTGGAGGCACGCTGAAATACAAATATCATTAAATACAAGACACAAGTAGCTGCAGCAGCTCATTGCATTTATTTATTTGTTTTTTCTTCAACCAAATTAACAGTAAGTTACATACAGTTAGACATTAGTAAGACCGTGCAAGACCTGTAATACATTATTATCATCAAGGTCTCATTTGTCGACATTAGTTTGTATTGTATTAACCAACATGAACTAACAATGAGCAATGCATTTGTTACTGTATTTATTGACCTTTGTTCATTTTAGTTAAAAAAAATCCAGTTGCTCATTGTTTGTTAGTTCACAGTGCATTAACTAATGTTAACAAATACAACTTTTGATTTGAATATGTATTAGTAAATGTTGAAATTAAAATGAACTAAGATTAATAAATGCTGTAGAAGTGCAGTTCATTCTTAACTAATGTTAACTAATGAAACCTTATTGTAAAGTGTTACCGCAAGAATTAGAGACATTTTAATGACTTTTCACTGCCTTATTAGTAGCAGCATAAATGCAGTCAAATAACTAGTCAAAAACTATATTAAATGTGATGGAAAAAATATGAGATGATATTGCGTTCCCCGAGAAAGTTTGCGTTTGCTCACAAAACCTTTGAATTCCCTCGCAAAAGTTTAGCGTTCCCCTGAGAAACGCACAAAACTTTTGTGTTCTTTGTGAGTGAATGCAAAGTTCTCGGTGGAACACGAAACCTTTTTGCTAGCGAACGCAAAGTTTCTTGGGGAACGCAAAACATTTGCGAGAGAACGACAAGCATTGACATAATTTTTCATATATTTTTCCTTCACCATGTCCCTTTAGGGGCTCCGTATGCTGCTGCTAAGTAGTATTGCAGAAAACTCAGTAAGAGTATATTAGTGTAGCGTCCACATCGGTGGAAAAATGCACATGCGAGAACCGTTAACCGAACTCTAGATTACATCCGCATGCTGTTGACTTGAAAGCAGCAAGGTTGATTACATGACCAGTGTAGTATGGCAGGGTGCCACCCTTTGATAAAGTGAATCCTTCATGCATGCACAGTGATGGCTGTTGACTTCAAGGGCATGCTGAATATTCCAATTGACTACCCACCCTCCACTAACCCTGACGATTGTTCCATATGACCCCTATGGCAACAAACACCCTGAACACCCAGGTAATTCAGATTTCGGCCAAACATATGACTGATGGTGTACTTTTAACAATAGAAGTTTGCTTTTGTGGCAGTAATATGCTACTTTAACCCACTCAATGTCATGAGAGAGAACGCTTATAAACTTTCTGGATAGATAGTTGTTCTATTTCAATTAAAAAAATCCTTAAAATTGGTTGTTGTAGTTTTCTAGATATGATGTAGCAAACTGTCTTTTGAGTGACCTGCAGAGATCAGAATTGAACACTGTGCATTGAAACTTCCAAAAGAGCATTATCATGATTTTTGATCCTCTTGCTTTTAGAGGCATTGGGGATCACTGCGGCAAGTCTATCTCCTCCATCTTGCTTGCTGTGGCATTCCGATGACTCTGGATCCCTTGGGCCCGTTCAGAGCCAAAGTGTGCAGCCGATGTAAGGATGCAAATGACTTTCCAAGGTCCTTGTGATTGCTCATTAACTTTCAGCAGGCATAAGTCCTTACTTTATTATTGACTGCACAGAACACACAATACACTGACCTCTGCCACGCACAACTAAATCTCTTCCTGCCAATCCATTGCACTGATTTCTGCAGCCAGCAATTTAGTCACCTTTAGTGTTAACGTGGCTGCCTCCAAGGCTTTTTTCTTCTTTCTTTACAAAATCTCTGCACACTTCTACTTTCTAAACAACTTTAATCACATTTAAAATTACACACTGGTGTAGAAACAATTTTCAATAAAAAATTGCTAGTAAATTTTCCAAACAATTACAAGGATTCGCAACACACTGAGTTAAACATGAAATTGAAGTAACGCTCCAATATTCTTCATTTTATTTTCAACTTACTTAAAACAAAAAAATCAGATTTTAGACGACTTTATCTTTTTTAAATAAACGTTTTAATTGGCTAATGTGAAAGATTGTTTTGTTGATATTTGCGACCTATGCAGTACTTATAAAAAAATAAATAAAACAACAACAACAAATTCTAACCAAAATAATACAATTTATCTTTTCAGGTGCACTCCATTTATTTTTTCAAGCAATGTATTAATCCCTTGAAAAATCATATTATAGTAGATGTTCACTTGTGATTTTTTTTTTCTTTCTTTCATCCAGATGAATGGAAATGCTAATGGAAAGATTTCTCCAGAAATCGTAATGAATGAAAATGAACAAATAAACCGCATTTCCACCAATCCTGAATGTTATTCCACTAGACCAATAGGAAAAAAAAAATCTAAATTCTTCTGCTGTTTGGCCTCCTCTACCTACGACCTCAAATATTTACTGAAAGCAGGGGAAAATTCAGCAAGGCTTTATAAATCTCCCGGCTCGGCAGGGTTCTGGATCTTCGCGAGCACTGCGCTTATGCAGATTAGAGGCGGTGAATCAACATATTAAAAGCACCTGACATTTGTCCTGATATATTGAATCGTTAGCGCGACAGAATCACTTAAGCTGGATCTACTAACATCAAGTTTCCTCTGGTTATTGACCTCTGCACACCAGCCCTGACAAGTAGAGCTGCAGCAAAGTTCATTAATAATGTGAAATAAATCAATTGTGCAGGAAATAGAGGAATCCCTGTAGCAGGGTCATTTTGTCCCATCTTTTGATCATGTGTATTGGTGCGCTATGACATCTTACCGCTTGCGTTAAATATTCGATGTGCAAAGTATTCATAAAGACATTTATGGGACATGAGTCTGTAGATTACGTTCAGGACCCTTTCACTTCTGAACCATGTGCACGTCAGGTAAAAACTCTCTAAAACTAATATTTTTCTTAGACCATGAATAATAAGTGAGTGTTATTAATTCAAAAGCACCACCGGGCTTAAAACAGGGCTGAGATCTGCCCAGTCCATCACACAGGTCATTCCTCGGTTTTTAAACTAAATTTTGAAATGGCCTAAAGTGAGTAACTTTTGCGGCGGTATACGTCGAAAACGTCTGTGAAATAGATAGATGCTGAGGGTAATATTTCGTGTTTGCTTAGAGTTACTGGCATTCACCCGCAGAACTGGTTTTCTCAGGGATGGAGTATGAACAAACACTCCCACAAAATGAAGATGAATATGCCACGTTTGCCTGGTGAGCGGCCAAAAAGCAGTTTCCAACTGCATCACAGGATAATTGCAGTAATGATTGTCGACGTGGACCATCAGAATAACCAGTCATGTTATATGAATTGTAGCACCACTCAAATAATCCAGAAATCCAAACAGTGCAGTAAACATTAAAATGCCATATTTACTGCGCTAGTTGAGATGGATATGATCATATTGTCCTGCATTAAGCAAATGCAATATCTAATGACTAATGGCTAAATTGTGATGCTTGACAAAGTCCATTGTGTTTTTGGTTATACAGTTCGCAGAATAATCCTAATGGGCAGAATCAGACCGTTTATCATAAAGAAAACTCAATTTTGAGTTCTATCGATTGTGCCAAACCCGTCATATTAAACAATTTGTGTCTCTTTCCATATGTTTATTATTTTTCACCCAGAAGATAAATATTGCAATTGTTCTTTAAATATTAAATGCATTTTTGACATTTACTTATCATTTTAGTATGTTTGTAGCATACTACAATTTATTTAGTATGTTGTTATATTCTTGTGCTTATTTATATAGTGAAAAAGACTTTGAATAGAAAGATCATTCTGAAACCTATTACCGTCTTCCTTTCTGCCTAATTAGTGGTTTTTGTCACAGCAAAAGTGCCACACTCGTTTTTGCAGCTTGTCTGTCTCCCACTTTCATTTCTTCATCATTCTTCACTCCATCGATTCCTTTTCTTCATCAAGTGTCTGCAAGGCAGTGTGAGCTCTCTTGGCAGCAGGCAGACCAGAAGCAGACGGAACTGCAGTGTCAGCTAGTCAAGGCGTCCTTCACCACTCCCTGTCACCGGAGGAATGAAGGACGAAGCCGCTGACAGAAAAAGAACATGGTGGTGGGGTGTGGGTGGAGGGGGGGGGATCACTTAATTTGTCATTCCCACTTGAAAACAGAGCAAAAACAGTAGCTAATCCCTCTATAGCAGAGAATGAGATTAGGATTAGAATTCGGTCCGATTTTACGCGATTTTTCTTTTATTGTCATCAACAGAAACTTTAAGAGATATTTTGCTGTGTTTAAGCAAGACATCTTAAAGTAGACTGGAAATGTTGGGACTGACTATAAGGTTTCTGATCGAACATTTCCAGAACAGAGATGCAAAAAGATCAAAAGCGAATTTCAGTAATTTTATATACTTTTAGTTTTAAATATTTTTTTTTTAGATAGCTGCACAACTACTAAGAGAATCTTCATTTTTAGTATTATTATTTTACCATTTCATATGATTTATTTCTGTGACGCAAAGCTGAATTTCCATCAGCCATTACTCCAGTCTTCGGTGTCACATGATCCTTCAGAAATAATTCTAATATGCTGATTTATTATCAATGTTGGAAACAGTTGTGCTGCTTAATATTTTTTTGGAACCTGTGATACTTATTTCAGGATTCTTTGATGAATAAAACGTTAAAAAGAACAGCATTTATTCAAAATAGAAGTCTTTTCTAACAATATTAATCTTTACCACCACTCTTTATCAATTTAACACATCCTTGCTGAATAAAATAAATAATTTCTTTCAAAAAAGGGAAAAAAAATACTGACCCCAAACTTTTGAACAGTACTAGTGTATACTGTTACAAAAGATTTCTATTTTAAATAAATGCTGTTCTTTTTTTTACTTTTTATTCATCAAAGAATCCTGAAAAAAGTATCACAGGTTATTACATCACATAAATAAATTATATTTGAAAGTATATTAAAAAAGAAAACCATTATTTTTTTCTGCATTTTTAATCAAATTCTTTATTCTGATCCCCATTAGCTTCCACAAAGTGGAATAAAAAAACATTAAAAATAGTAATGTTTCCAAACTTTTGACCGGTACTGTATACTGTATATAAAAATTGATTTGATTATTTTAAAAGCATTATGTACTAAGGTAATATTTTATATACATATTTATATATTATTCTTCGTGCCTAATGTCTACAGTTTACAATGATTTTTGTAATGATTATTATTAGTGATTGCATTGTTCCAGAGGAGGCGGAGGACATGGATAATGGCTGTCTTCGCGAACTGCTGACTCAGCCCTTTCTCGATTCTCAGTCCATTTTGTTTTGATTGACCATGGGTAAACATATTTTGCTCCATTTAGAGGATTTATTTAATGGCAGAAAACTTACTAACATTGTTTTCATGCGTTTGACCCCCATTTTCAGAGCTGCAATTTTAAAAGTGCAATCCATTGTAGTACAATGGAAGATAATGCACTGTAATATCCGAGAAAAGATATGACAGAGACAGCAGAAGAAGTCACTAGCTAATGACGTTACATCTCTACTTTCAGATCTGTGGCTACAACCCGTTTACCTGGGAATTAAACTAACACATCAGCACTCCTTTACTGTTATCCAGTATAGGCCTTAAATATACACTGTCAGTTGTTTAAGAGGAAGAACAATGACAAATAACCATCCCGATAACCGCTGAATTAAAGCCGTCAGGCTGAACTGATAATGCTAGAGCTAAGATGGCCGTTTCAGTCAGGCAGTGCTGCCAGGTAGGCATCAACGCAGCGTCCTAACAATTCACAGAGACAAACACTGTGATAGCTGTGGAAGAGGGGCTACAGAGGAGCTTGGCCGGTTCCCTCAGGAGAAATTCCACACCATCTCGCCCGACTGTCCTCGGATGGTGCGCAAGAGCTTGACTTGATTAGGAAGAAGGGATCTTAATCCCAAAAAAATAGTCGAGCCACAAGTAATCTTGGTGCCTATGTACTCAAAGCAGATTGTGAGGAGTGTACTAAAGGGAAGAGACAGTTTGGGGCATTCAGACGGACCCCAATTCTCTACCAGCATGCTATGAGAAGCGAGCTGAATTCTAACACGAGATGCAGAAAATATGTGATTCTTGTTTCATTGTATGTTCAGACAACTAAATGCATTAGATGTGTGACTGAAAATCCTGAAAAGACGATGAAAGCCTTTGTAAATGAATACTCACCTTTGGCTTCACAATTTTACATTGCTGTTTTCAAAGCTGTAGATGTTTTCCCTATGCATCTGTGAACAATACAGCAGAATTAATTAATCCTGATTATTGCTGCAGGGGTGGTCATTGTGCCTGATTGAATGGTAGCATTTACGGTCAATTTAGCAGCGTCCTTATCAGTGAGCATTGGCCTCATTTGTAAAGGCCTAATTAGCTGTGAAATACATGACAAGTCAATTGTGGTAAAGGAGGACACAGAATAAAGCAGTGATCAGGCAGATGTCTGCTTGCAGGAGATACACTTTAAGTGCTGTTGCCAAATGTCCAATCAAAACTACAATGTAGCGAGATAGTGTTATATTGGTTACCTCACTTATATGACTCCCAAAAAAGGCAATCATTTGTGAATTATTTAGCTTAAAACATATATTTCTTTTAAATAAAATCCACATAGTTTGATGTTTTATTTAATCCAGTGACATTTATTTATATAGTACATGGCATGTTTTTATGTGTTGCTTAAATGTCCAGCATAGTAGGGTGAATTCAGGATGATTGAGACGATTGAGATGATTTGATTTTCCCAGTCCCAGTATATATGTGTATATATATATATATATTATATATTATATATATATATATATATATATATATCATTTTATACAATATATCCTATACATGTCAAGTTTATGTTCAGTTAGTTAAATTTTTATGGACTTTTAAGTTAGTTTCCTAAGTTAGTAAGTCTAGTTTCCCGCCACTTATCAGTAACCATGGACATGATTCATCTCAGCTGTTTGTCATCTAGTTCATCATCATGTGTATTTAAGTTTGTCACCTTCACTCAGTGTTGGTCCGGTATTGTTTGTGCTGCACACTCTGTTTCGTAGACTCTCGCTTTTGTTTGTACCTGAGTGTATTTAGTTTAATAAATTTAATTTTGATTTTGATTCAGATTCATCTTCATTGGAACCTAAAAGTTACAATACAATTATATTAATATAATTCAATTTAAATAAAATGTTAACTTTTTAAAGAGGGGGGAGAGAGAGGAAGGTCTGTCATTGCTTTGATGCAGCGGGGTGTCTATGGAAAGAAAACGCTCCAGTTACTCACGTAACCTCGGTTGCCTGAGATAACGGGAATGAGCATTCCGTCAGAGAATCTTCTCTGATCGCTATGGGGAAACTCCGTTTTATCCAAATACTAAAGCCTGATTGGTTCACATCTGTGAATTTTCTAAAATGTCTTTCCCCATACTGATGGGGCGACTACTAGGGGTGGGCGATATGACCTAAAATTAATATCACGGTATTTTTCATCTTTTGAACGGTGACGGTATAATATCACGGTATAACTTTTTTTTTTCACCAATAAAGAAATTTTCATTGATTTACTCCTTGATATTTATTCCTTTATAAGCAGTTATATATTACTGTATTCTAAATATAATTAGCCTATGTTTTATCCACAACTTTAAATGCTTTAATTTAGGCTATTTTGTAACAGCGCCACAGTTTAGCGCACCACGTAGAACACTCGGGAACCGCACCTGTGGCTGGCTGCACTGCTGCTTCGTGCTCAGTAAGGAATATAGGTAGTAATCTCTATGTGTCTGTCTGTCCGTTTGCATTTTGATTATTTCGAGAACCGTTCATCCAATCGACTTCACAAGGGAGTGCAGTGTCGCATTTGGTGCAATATAGACAGACACGCGAGACGCGACAGGTTCAGAATTAATAGTAAACTACAGAACAGCGCGAGCGGGAAGCGGCGCACCTCACGCGAGCAGGGCGGCTATATTCTCCGAGAACGGACACTGCACTAGTGATATAAAACGCACACAGTCTGTTAATTAAGCAATACTTTTAAGGTAGTCTAATATTTTTCTGACTAACAAATTACTGACACAGTAAAGGGTAGATTTAAATAAAGAAAAACGAAATTTAAATAAAGAAAAAAACGAAATTTAAATACAGAAAAAATGAAATTTAAATAAAGAAAAACGAAATTTAAATTGGCCTAAAGAAAAACTAAATTTAAATAAAGAAAAAACGAAATTTAAATAAAGAAAAACGAAATTTAAATAAAGAAAAAAACGAAATTTAAATACAGAAAAAATGAAATTTAAATAAAGAAAAACGGAATTTAAATAAAGAAAAACGAAATTTAAATAAAGAAAAAACAAAATTTAAATAAAGAAAAACGAAATTTAAATAAAGAAAAAACGAAATTAAGTTTGCCTAAATTAAAAACGAGATTAATTTAGATTGATAATAACGGGTAAAAAGTCTAATACATTTTGTTTATTCTATTTTCCACAATGTCAAAGCAACAGCAGCAATACAAGCTCAGGCATGCACTTCGGTTCATACAAACTCCGCTGTTCTGCGCTCTAGCCAGAGAACACTCTTGTTGCTGGAACACTCAGGCGTCGGTTCTATTTCTAGCATGCACGCGTTTTCCGCGTGGCTCGAGCCGCGCCTGAGACGCGTGTCTCACGCAGGCAGTGTGCAAACTCCAACCTTTTAACCATGGTTCGAATTACGTGGGAGCCAGTGGGAGCTGAGCTCCCATAGAGAGAGGATGAGCTCCCATGAAAGCAGTAAAATCATACACCTGTGGGGGTCTCTAAAAATCATCAGCACCATTATTTTAAATTACAAATAAAGCACTTTTTCCTTCAGACTACTGTAGCATGACTTAAAAGATAGGACAAGATGCCAAACACATGGATCTCGCGGGATCTCGGATCGTCATCACACTACGGTACATCATTATGCTTAAATCAAGTGATAAAAGTGCCGCTGCGATCATTGGCGCGGATACTGTGTTTGTTTGTGGCTCGCGCACAGTCTTCACTCGGGCGCGCTTCAATCCGTTGTGGAGACTCTCTATTCGTTCCAGTAAAATTACAAAACAAAATGCACACAAACGTGTCTCTGCCTGATATAGAACCACTTATAAACATAATCGGATTTGATGAAAAAAAAAAAAAAACTTAAATAAGTGCGGATTTGAACCCAGAACCTCTGACGCATTTGACAAATGTTCTACCACTGGACCACTTAAGTACACGATCAGATCTGTCAGATCTATCTATTTACTCACGTGAAAATTCTCACAACTAACAGCATATATTAGACCTCATTAAACGACAAATTAAACCAAATGTACTATTTAAATTGAATTGTGTTACCAACGCTTTTTTATTAAATTTGTATTATATTTACAAATTTTTATATTACATTATTAAGCTACCGCGCCTGCTCTTAGGCTACTTTTTTTTTTTTTTTTAAAGAGACCCCCACAAAGATGAAATCATAATTCGAACCCTGCTTTTAACATGGGAGCCGAAATAAAAACAGACACCCAACGCAGCTGAGACTCTCACGCCAGCAGCCAGTGTGTCGCCGGCCTTATTCAAGCGCGAATGAGAACCGTTTCGCGGGGGATCCCAGGTGTCAATAAAACAAAAACGTTTTTTCGTTGTTGTTTTATAAATGCTCTGACAATTGTTTAATAAATGTTCAATCAAAATGCAAAACATCGCGTCTTTTTTTTATTTTTATTTTTTATTTTTATTTTTTTTAGTCGACTAATCGTTGTGCAGGACAGGACTTTGGTCGACTAAGCATTTCTTTGGTTGACTACAGCCCTAATGTAAATGCAGCCGTTCAAGGAACATAATTGATTTATTACGGTATTGACGGTATTAGAAAATCCATGTCGTGGCGCAATGTCACACCGGTGATGACTATGACACCGGTGTACCGCCCACCCCTAGCGACTACCAGGGGGCCAGGGCTCTGGCACAGCCGTGGCTCACCCTGAGAATAACACTGCCCTCACACCATGCTCGAGGTGGGATGCGGGCCTTCAACCAGTGTTGTAGAGGCCGCATGTGTAATGGCCCAAGGGAATTACTGAGGAGGCTGCTGCCATGAGGCCTAGTAGCTTCTGAAATGTCTTTAAGGGAGGTTACTCCCCAGGTTTGAAAGCTGTCGCTAGTTGCCGAATTTTCAGGGAGCGATCCGGCGAGATCCAAGTCCGCATGTTGGACGAGTCGAGTACTGCCCCCAGGAATGTAATGTGTTTGCTGGGTGACAACGATCTATTGCTCGGATTGATTCTAAACCCCAAGCATTCTTAGTGGTTGAGGAGCAGAATTCCCCTCTGTTTCACTGGGAAGAGAGCCGCATCCACGCATTTTGTAAAAGTACGGGGGTTGGAGGTCTGTGAGTGAATTTGAGCGAGTAACCCCATTTTATTGTCTCTAAAACCCAGTTTGGAAGCTTCCCAAGCCTGACTTCGGGCGGAGAAGGGTTGGAGAGCCGGAGATGGCAGCCCATTGTACTGTGACGGGGGGCTGACGCTTGCAGCACCATGAAACAGAGGAGTGAAGGTGTTTGTTTTTTATTTGATTCGCTATAACGAATATAAGAAAAATATATATAAGAAAAAGTCTGGGCGCCCTTACAACAGGAGATGGGGGTCCAGTACCGGCACCAAACACAACGCCTCCCAACGCCCGGAAATGAACAGAGGGTTGGGAGATGAACACACTGTTTTTTCTGTGGCGGTCCGGCATCTGTGGTACTTAGCCTTCTACTCCTTATGCCCAAGACATCAGGACTGCTTAGGCGGCTCAGGGTCCAACACTAGCATAGGACGGGGACCCTGGCACTTTGGAAATGAGCGTTTCACCTGGGCGGAAGCGCTGTTTCACCTCGGGTTCTGCCTTCTGCTGGGGCTGAGCGTGGGTGGACGCCAGCTTGGCATGCTGCTAAGTCGCCGCTGTCTTAGGGTGACTAGAAGCAGCTGAGGAGCTCGCTCTTTTAGGCAGAAAATGTCGCATGACTTGGGATGTCTTCTGAGCTGCCGTGAAACACTCCACGTAGCCGTCCACTGCAGGACCGAACAAGCCCGAGGGGGAAACCGGGGAGTCAAGGAAAGCTGTCTTGTCAGCGTCAAGTTGAGCCATGGTCCACCCGATCGCCTGGGCTGTGGTTGTGGTGGCACGCAGGGTGAGGTCGGTTGCGCTGCGCAGCTCTCTAAAGGCCGCCGGGTCAGGGCTGCTCTCATCCATGTCGCAGAGAAGTATGGCCTGGTACACTTGTAGGATCGACATCGTGTGGAGGGCGGAGCCAGCCTGGCCGCTTGCGCCGTACACCCTAGCCGCGAGTACAGATGTTGTCCTGAACGGCTTGGATGGATGAGAAGCTACCAGACACATCGAGTCATCACGTTCGCCCTCGGAGCCACCAAATGAAACCATGCCATTCGCGCCAGAAGAGGGACGTTGGTCATCGCAGGTAAAGAGCACTGGCGAATCAGCACGCTCTGGGGAGAGCGAGTCATGGGGACGCTGGGCCGACGTGAGCTCGCTGCAACCATGTTGCTCCGCCCCGCGGCTCCGCTGTTTCTTTCGTCCTGGCTTGAGAGGGCAAGGTAACGGGAGAGTGTGCGAGGCGGGATCGATTTCTTTGAAGAAAGCGATCTGTGAGTGCAGCTGTGCAAGACTCATGCACTCGCTGCCCAGACAGCTGACGCACTCAGAGTGCTCGTCCGAGGGATGCAGGGCAGCTCTGCATGAGCCACATTCGTGGCGCGGCAAGCCGCAGGGGAGAGCGCTGAGTCACCTGCGAACCGCGAGCTGTGAAGCGCCTTTGATCTGCTGCAGAGGCTGTTCTCGACTGCGAGTAGAGGCTTCTTCTTCTTCGGAGTCAGTGAGGAGATGAATATTCGCGCTGAAGGAGAATCCTTGGATTCGAAGAGATCTTGGATTTATATCTAATAAATCTTTTCTGTGAAATTCACAGACGTGAACCAATCAGGCTTCAGTTTTCGGAGAAAATGGTGTTTCCCCATAGCGATCAGAGAAGATTCTCTGACGGAATACGAAGTAAACCGCATCGAAAGGGAACAGGCGAGCTCCAGGCTTCAGCAGGCCTCTGTTTACTCAAGCAGGTGCTACGAAATGCTCTGTGCTCTGCCCGACATCTGTTTGCCATATAAAACTCCAGGACTCTATCAACCATTTATGTACATAAATGACATAGAAATACAAACATTCAAATTTCACCTTGAACTGCAGCTATTTTAAGCATTTACGACTCAATTGCTGTTTATAGCAGTTAGAGAAAAGAATGTGGTTTTTGGGGCAGTAGAATAGAGTGGAAATATGAGAATACAGTGAAAACAATATTTAGTGAACATAAAAGCCACTTATGACACTGAACTATAGGGTTATGCAGTGTGATAAACATTTTTTTAGGTATAGAAAATGGCACTCGTGGAAAAGATGGGATATGAATCAGTTACACTCACTGTGCTGAAGCGAGAATAATTTTATAATATGAACGGCTTAAACTGTTGCATTTGGCAGGCCCACCCTGTGCCCCGGCAATAAAGCATGGATAGCTGTATCTCTCCTTAGTTTTGGTGGCAAACAGAAATTTATGATGCAGCCGATCCATCTCTCTGGCTCGCCCATCTGCCCTGTACAACATACTGGCAACAATTCCACAATGGCCCAGATTGCAAATGTGCCACAGAACAAGACATTTTTTCATTTTCAGCATTTTTTGTCAACAGCCTTGTGCTTTAAAAAAAAAAAGTTTCATAAAATCAAGTTTAAATTTAAAGAAAATAAACAGTAATAATTAATTGTTTTTAAAATGTCAGTTTAATGCACCAAAATGCACCATTATTCAAATTCTGGCCAGTACAGGTAAGCTGATAATTATTTTCATATTTTGGACAATATGAATGTATCTATTTATGAAATATGTATGATGACATTTTAGATATCATATATTCTGAAATATTAATTTAATAAAACATTTCTAAATATATTTTCTCTAAATAAAAATAAAATAAACACTAAAACCATTTCTTTATTTAGGCATCACAACATTACAGTGTGAAAATGTAATATTTATTTTGAGATTTGCTAAAGATTACATTTAACAGTGTTATTCAATTATTAGTTTTTTTTAAGATTAACTTTACATGAGTTTTCGATGATGGCAAAGGTATCTAAATTTTAAAAAGAGGAAATAGTAGAACATGCACAATTATGCCAGTACAATACATTAAAAGCCGATGATGACTTATACGGTACCGATGTATTGCGCATTGCTACTCTTTAAGCTGTGTTGAGTGAAATCTCAGTCTTTAGAACGTTACATTCTTTTGGACTGAAGATTATTGTTGATTTGCTGCTTTTTTGACAGAATAAAAGTGTCTGAGAGCAAAAGATATTTACTCCCATCAAAGAGCAGCAAGGCAAACATGACTAATGCTTTGGACACTCCGAAGGAAAGAGAAACAGGGAGCAGGCTTGAATATCTGGCTGGCTGGGCCCTGTGCACGACGTCCTGCTGGGCACCCTGTTTTCTTTCTATACAACTGGCACTGCAGTGCATCCCTGAGCAGAGGCGGCCTGACCCCGGCTCACTGTGCTGGGTTTATTTGAGCTGCGTCGTGTGCGGCACGCAGGAATCTAACATGGCCACCCCTGCTCACGGTCGGCCCGAGACACTCTGTTTAAGCTCTGCCGTGAGATCTTTGCTTTCTGAGCGCGCCTCCTGAGTGTTTGTTTGACGTTTGTCATGTGTTTGTGCATTTATGTAAATGGAGGATGTGAGGGGTTTAGATTTGGGTGTATCTGAAAAGACGTGGAGAAGAGATTGTGTGGGATAAGACAGACGAAACTGCATCATATCACACCAGAAATTGATATAATTATGAGTGAAACACTATACCGTTCAAAAGTTGTTGTTGTTTTTTTAAAGAAATTAATACTTTTATTCAGCAAGGATGCATTAAATTGATCAAAAGTGACAGTAAAGACATTTACATTGTAACTAAAACTTCAATTTCAAATAAATGTTGTCCTTTTGAACTTTCTAATCATTAGAAGCGATCCAGCCAGGATTAAAGAATCCTTAAAAAATGCATTACAGTTTCCACAAAAAAACTGAGCAGAAACCGATAATATGAAATGTTTCTTGAGCACCAAATCAGCATAATTTTATGGTTTCTGAAGGATCATGTGACACTTTAGACTGGAGTAATGTCTGATGACAATTCAGTCTTGCCATCACAGGAAGAAATTACATATTAAAATATATTATTAGTAGGCTATTAAGAGAAAAATATTTAAATTTGTAATTATAATTTTTACAATATTACTGTTTTTACATATTTTGACCAAATAAATAAATATATCTTAGTGAGCAACTTCTTTAAAAAAAATGTCTTACTGACCTCAAAGTTTTGAATGTGATGCATCATTTATCTGCAAAAACAACAATATTTATCAGAAAAGGCAATGTATTATTTCTCTTGCAAACTAAAGCAGCCGTACACTGTAAGAACCAAAACGTTTTATAGTTTTATAATCTCTAGACGTATCATAAATCACATCAGAGTATACGTAGCTTTTTCACCAGAGGTCGTAGTTCAGAGATCATAGGGCTGTTATCATGTCTACTTTGTTTAATTAAGCAAAAATGAAAAGTAAGGCCCGTGGCAGCATCCTAAATCATCTTGGGCAAATGGCGTGGCAGCTGTTCAAAGTTCTGCTATGGAAATGCTCAATATTTAATACATCGATTAGCATTAACAGCTCGAGCAGAACTGTCTCAATAGTTCCATTATTATTTGATATCTCTCCGCAGAGCAATGAGAAGTGGCATAATGAAAGGTGGATCTCTATTTCAACCTTGAAGGGGTTGGGCGCCCTGCCAGTAATGAAGACGTATTAAACCTTAATGTAACTTAATGTAGCAGGTGTCCTATATATAATGTACAGTAGCTCTTTCTAAAGCATTATATTCGTCCCTACTACCTTAAAAGCCACTAAATCTTGTGGGCTAAGTTCGTCTGGCTATGATTTCCCTTCATTAATCGATAGAAAAATTGTTAACACACCTTAACTGGGATCCATTAGTCTGTCCCCAGACAATAAATGTGCCAATGCAGCCCAGTGGGGAGTGCAAACTGCCCGGTGCACTCAGGTTAATGGCGAAAGTTGAACAAGTGACCACTTAATCTGCAAGGACGTCATATTCAGCAGCAGCCTGCTCTCTGCGGGATGACCAGGCTTGAGAATCATCAAGGGAGGAGGCTGAGACAGTCATACTTCCACTTCCGGGTCTCATCCGGGTGCACGCTAACTGATAAAATAATTATGAATTATTATTATTATTTTTTTTTTAAGAAATACACTTATGATAAAAATGCAGGGAGATGCGTAATAAATATATTTTCTAAATAGTCTGCACATATAAAAAATATAAAATGTGCATCACAGTTCAAAATTTGTTTTAGTGAGTCAGAATGTGTTTAGAGTTTTGTAAAAAGAGTGCATTAGGTTTGCACGTGGTGTCTAACTGCTTGAACTTGTTTAAGGTTTTACAGATTTATTGTGATTTATTCGACAAATGAGTTTAGGCCTTTGAGAATTTGGTTCAGAGTATAGGATTTAGTGTTTTAGCAGTTCAGAAAAACTGTACTGAAATGTTTTTGAACAGAATGTTTCAAAACTCTTTTCAGTTGAAGGAGAGTATGAATGTACACGGCACTTTTCACTGTCCATGGTTTGACAGATGTGAGCTGCCATGATGCATGATTTCAATACTCTTCCTCATCTGAGAGTGACCACTGGAGGACAAATGACAACATCTTCCTCTTATTTATAAACCTTGGAGTTTGTGCTGTCAAGTATTATATTTCAGCATTCTGTATCCCTGAATTATTATTATTTTTTTTTTTTTTAAAGAAATTAATTCTTTTATTTAGCAAGTATAAGTTGATCAAATTTGATAGACATTTATAACGTTAAAGAAAAATTCTATTTCAAAGGTTCCATATGTTCTCTTATACATTTTTTAAAAGAAAATAATCCAGTTTTCACAAAACTTTTAAGAAGCACAGCTGTTTTTAACATTGATAATTAATAAATAAAATACATTGATAAGTTACATTTTAAAATATATAAAAAATCTTACAGACCCCAAACTTTTGAACAGTTGTGTTCATTTTTTTGTAGTGGAAAATAACATTTTGAGATAACTTATGTGAACAAAGCTTCATGATTTAATAAAACAAAACTTTAAATTATTATAATGGGTTGTGTTAAAAAAATATTATTATATATTATTCTTACATATCATTGTTTTGTGAAATGTTTTCTGAACACTTCCTGTTTACCACAGTTACCAGTATGGGGAAACATTTAAAATTTTCTATTAATTTGTAATTTTTTGAAAAAAAAAAAGAATGAAAAAAAAAACAGTACAGAACGATCAGTGAGGTTTACGATTTGCACAGTATTTTTTTTTTTTTTTTTTTTATCACATAGTAGATTATGTGAATTAATCTTGACCTTTTCTTTTTCATTTGGGAATGTTTACACAACAACGATGTACTAAAACCGGAAAAGTTTTTCCTTCGCGTTTTTTTGTGTACGACAACGTTGTCAAAACGATCGCAGAAACGACTAAAAACGTTGTATTCTGCATGCCTGGCCAGTAGTTGGCGATGTCACTTTGTAAAGAAACGCTAAGCGCTTATAGACTGAACACATAATACGCATGCACATAACATCACTGTTTTCAAAAATTGCCGTTTTTGTAGTTTACACATAGACGATAACAGTATCATTTTCAAAAACTTGCCATTAGAAACTCGTTTTGAAAAGTTTGTGTTTTCAGGCCCCCAAAACGCCATCGTGAACAGCCAAAATGCAACAAAAGTTGACAACAACAAAAAAATAAAGTTCCTTTTCGTTCGCGAACTCCTACGTCTCGTCGGAGGAGTTTCCAACGAACTGTGATCCCAATTCGTTGGAAACTCCTCCGACGAGACGTAGGAGTTCCCTACTCAGGGAACGAGGGTTACCATACGTAACCGAGACATTTTCTGTTTTTGGTTGAAAATTGTCGTCTCTCGCTGTTACCCTAGTGTTACGTTGGCATGTTTGTGACACGCAGCAAACACAGAACAGCTGCTGTATGTGTGATCAGACAGGCCTGTGTGAGAGTATCCACATAATTGAATTTGGTCAACCAGTTTTGATCTCCCTCTCTTTCTTCTGAAGCCACTTAGCGGGCTAATTATTATTGGGATGAGTCAGCTCCAATACATCGCATCCCTTTAAAAGATCCATGAAGAATATCAGTGGATATCCAGAGCACTTGCTTTCGGCCTCCAAACAGGCTGTGTGAAAATTAGATCAATGAGAGAATATATGTGACAAAGGGATAATTAAGTGGTGTCACGCTGCCAAACCTGATGGGGACAAGAGAAATGTGTGAGGTAATTCCATTTACTTTGTCTTGGATTGTGCCCCATCATAACTGCTAATTCAATTGTACATTCATTCTGCCAACTCCTCGCCATTAAGTATGCATTTAATTGCTTCCATAAAGCTTTTAATATGCAGCGCACAAAACAGAGACATGACATCCACGTTCAGAGCGCAGCTGCCCTGCCGCCGCTACGATAACACTGGCTAGGTGGCAGGAGGGGGGGGGGTCCGGATTCAAATATATCTGTGTTACACAAATATCTGAAGCCCATTTCACGTCCATAATTCATCTTGGGCATGTATATAGATTGTCCGCGCACAGAAAGAGTTGTAATGGCCCGTGCTTTTGTTGTCTCCTCCCAGCAAAAAGCATCTTATCTTGTCACTAGACAAGAGCTTAAGGCCGCCACACAGCGCACCGGCTCCCTGATAAGGGACAGACACGGTGCGACAAGGGAAAGGGAGGAAACATCAGACGCAGAGGGAGGAGGAGAAGGAGAGATAAAAATCCGTGTTCAGGCATCGGTCTCTGCCTGACAAACGGGCCACACATTAAAGCCGGACAAAGGCGACAGACCATCAATTCAACAATATGTACACAATCATTACAGCGAGGAAACAAAGGCTGGTGTCAATTGCGCCTGCGTTATGCGCAGTCTCTCAAATTAAAACCTTGTAGCGAACCGCGTCTGATGGCAGGAGCTATTTAGCGGCGATATTTTACAGCTCAGCCAATGAAAAGCAATAACTGTTTTATTTAATGTATCTGCTCCTGGCAGCTGCTCTGGGAAGGACGCTTAATAGAAGCTGTCGATCAATGTCAGGGCAGGGGCAATAACAGCCCCTCACTGCAATAAACATGAAGAGAAGATAACGTTGGCCCTAGCTGATCAGTGCCTTGTTAACTTTCAGTCTTGCTGGCTCCGTTTGTCATTTTATTTTGTAACACTCATAATTCGTCATGCTAGATGGCTATCGGAGAGCTCCTTTCTTTTTCTTTTTTTTTGTCCTTGCCTCTAATTTGCCCCCTGAGGAGAGGTGAGGGGAAAATAGCACAGGAGGAGAACAGCCACTTGTAAATAATGTACATCATCCTGACACGACGGATCTATGCCCAAATCAATGTGTGTATACTGTTAAGGGATTTGCGTACACATGCGAGCACATATGAGCGATCGGAGGACGCCGAGGGCAGATGGAGACATCTGTTGATTCAGGAGATACAGGATGTTTACACCGAGGACAGAGAAATCTCTTGTTTCTTCAGTTAATATTGGGCAGAACATATTGGCCATTCCTCAAAACAGATAAGTGAGTGTTTGTCTTGACATGGGGTCACTTTGTTCTCCAAACTTTATTTTGTTTGGGCATATTTTGATTGGTATTCTTTCTTTGGTTACAGAAAAAGATGGTTGACATTATGGCCAGGTGATGCCAAAATAAAAGTCATCCATTTATAATTCAAAGTAAATATGGACCCTTTTCACAGACTGATGATGCATATCTGCTTTAATTAAATCATCTTAAATCTGAAAAACATTTTATTTATTATTATATATTAAATTATTTTTTTATATAGGCCTATATTTTTATATAAAATTATTACTTTTGTTATTTTTATATAAAATATTTGTATTTATTTATTGATGTTTAAAATTATTTAATTATTATTGTATTTATATTTTATTTAAAAAAAAATTATAATGTAAACCATTTCAAATTTTTTCCCATCTTTTGACAAGTTGTAGTAATGCAATAGTAGATTTGTTTTTAGATTTAGTCATAGGAGATTTTAACATTTTGGCACACTTCTTTTTATGTTTTTGTTTTTAAATTATTTTTAAAGGGAGAATTTTTTTTTTTTTTACATTTTTAAAATAAAATAATATTGAATAATATTATAAATATATAAATACTACTACTTAGACTAATAATATAAAATTATATATTTTTAAAAACATATATTAATGTTTAAAATGATTATTTTATATAAAATTATAAAAACTAAAAAAAAAAGATTTATTATGTAAACCATCTCTATTTCCCCCCTTTTGTAAAATCATGTTTTTTTCATTTTTTAGATTAGTCATAGTAGCTCTCAGCACTTCTTGCACATTTCTCTCGTGTTCCCACTACACCCAGTGTGGTCTTTTGATTTGAACACAGGTAAACTAAAGTAGCCATAGACCATCTGGGAGACACAGCTTTAATCTTTCTAAAAACCTTCACCCAAAGTCCTCTGTCCCAACGGAGTGGAGATTAAATGCTTCTTCACATTAGTAATGTCAGCACAAAATGATTATCTTCTCTGAATAATTTATCCCCTTGCACAGAGTAATTTCCTTATCTTTCCTTTTTTGCCTCTTTTACTGCGGAGGAAACGGTAAATGGCTGTTAGTCTTCAGAAAACCAATGGATCGTCTTTTCCATCAATCAATTAAAAAACACTTACCTCACACTCAACATGATTTATATCTTGTTAATAGAATTGTCTCACCATATCCCTGTATTATTATACCTCTAAATTCCATTAGCTATTTGCTTAATGCTCAATTTAATGCTGACCTCTAAGGGGAGAGAGATAGCTGTATTAGTCTAATAATAGTCATTGTACACTGAACCTCTTTCTGGGAATGCTGTAGGTCAGGGCAGGGAGAGGTCTCTGGATTCTCTGAATATAGTGCCCATCACAGTGACCTCTCTATCAGAGTACACAAACTCCCTGTGCTTTAAAAGAGCATCAGTGCACGGCCATCACACCGAGAGATTGATTTTCCACCTATGGAATTCGGAATGCATCACAGTAAACATGGAGGCGCTGCCGGAGCTGATCTGATGTTCCGGAGATCCCTGGCTGGGAATTTATTCCCGACTGAATGCAATTCCTTCAGGATGGTTGCATGGTGACAAAGCATGCACATTTTCATCACTGTAGATCTAAATGCAACATACTGTATCCAGAATCTGTTCTCATCATTTTAGATTAGATTTGGTTGTTATTTAGCATGCAAACAAATGTATTCTCACAGACCGAAGAGAAAAGAGAGCATTTACACAGTATTCATCTCTAATGATTTCATGAGTGGCTCTAAAACTGTATTCCACTGAGTGCCCTTCACACAGTTGCATGTAAGATAGATTTTAAATATTCATTACAGCAGGCCCTAAAGACCCATCGTCATCCCGTACCCCAGGGATGAAGCAGCACTGCTGCACAGGGACAAGTTAAAAACTACCGTATAGCCTCGTCCAATAATCAATCATGGAACTTGCCCATGATTGCAATCAGTTATTACTTTAACATGTTGCATAACATTTCAATACATTAAGTCAGAATTAACAAAAGGATCAGGCATCAAAGCATCCTACTTCATTAAGTTTTTCTCCACACAATTAATTTGTTTTTGTAGTTGTTTTTTTTTGTTTATTTATTGACATGAAAATTAATTCAGTCACAGATTATGCAAGCTTTATTTCTATATAAATTTTAGGAGACTCTATAAATTATATCTGGCTAGCACCATTTATAAAAGCATGAGTGAGGATGGTTGGCACATCCTGTGTAAAGTATAATGATTAAGAATCATTTATCTACATGCATTATATTAAGGGTGACATGCATGCTAGTTGTATTTAATAAATTAATTTTGAGACATTATTTCAGACACATTTGTGTTAAGCAGTGTTGGTTTGATTTAATTAATTTTTCTGTTTGTTGTTTTTTTAAGGCCAATTCACACTGACCAAACAGACAGCGACAGATGGCAACAGATATTTCATCTGGTTTTTTGGATCTGCCTGCGTTGGTCGGCTCTCGTTTTCGCCGATTGAACATGTTGAACCGGCATTTGTCAGGTCGTGAAATGTCTGAGAAGTGACATTCTGTAATCTGGTGATTGTCGTGTTGGTCTGTGTCTGTTGGTGTAGTGTGAATTGGCCTTTAAAAGCCCTCAGTTGCACATAACTTTAGTTATAAACTAAAAAAGTGTAGAAAATATTTTATGAATATGTATGTTTATACCCAAGAACTTAAGTTTTTCATTTATAGTTGGGCTATCTTTATGTTTGTTCAACAAAGAATGAATATTGTGCCAACCAACTCCGGTCTATATACTATATACTACTAGAATCACTACTAGAATTCAGTGCATGCTGGAGGAGTCCATATATTATTTGTGAATGACCACGCAGGAGTGTAATTCTATAACCTTTTTGCCATTAACATTTTACCTTTGAATGTAAATACATAAAGGGAAAAAACGGCACCAAAAGATTCTTTTGCTGCTACACCTACTGAATAACAATTTCCTTTATTTTTGTTCACATCTTGTCTTGAATCTCTGCCAAGAGAAATATTCTAATGTATATTTCTATAGGGAAAGCGCTGTCAGAATCTCACAGAGTCTTCTTTTGCATTCCATCAGGTACTGACTGACCCCAAACAAGGTATTTGTTTAATTTCTAAGACTTATTTATTTTCTCTCACTAAAGAAACACGAATATACTTGAGCGACGTAATCTCCAAAAATACGTATGTACGACGCACACACACAGTATTCCAACCCCATTCAGTGGATCCCACTTTTCCCAGCACTGGCTAATGGAACATACTGACGGCAAATAAATATTCCACTGAGGCCGTTTCATGTAGAGAGGGGTTTTGAATATCAAATCTGGGTTTTGATCTAGTCAGATGATCCGTACAGTAATAACAGGGCAGAGACAACAGCTCCCCATGGATAAAACACAGAGCTCGTAGACATCGGCCAAATACTGACCACAGTTATTAGATTAGTGTAAATCTTCATGGCATGATCAATAGCAACGTGTTTATTTTTGTGCACTGAGTTATTCATTAGAAATTCAAACAGCCTTAAAGAGGCTCATTAGGATCTGATTTGCTGGGGCTCACAGAGACTTATTGCCCCATTGTGGAGAAGGAGAAAAGGCCACTGGAGACAGTGAGGGGTAGATCCTCACAATGGACAATTTGTTCACATGGTTCAGCTATAAAAATAAGAGGAATGAAATTGAAGATGGTGTCTGTGTGTGTGTGCAAACAAATGTAGTACGATAGGCCTATGTCATTCTCTGTGATTTAATCCTCCTGTCTTTCATGTGTTATAAATTATTTAGGGATGGGAATTGTAAATAATTGAACAATTCTTAACGATTCTAGTTCTTTAATGGATCCATTAATGCTTTCCATTGCCAAATTATTAGATCAGTTTTAAAAAAATCATTTAAAACTTATTTTTTGTTGTAAATCTGTGTGTTTGATAATCAGAGTCATTCTTTGGTGAATCGGACTACACTGTTTTGCTGTTTGTTTGATTCACTAAAAAGAACCGACTCGTAAGAGTCATTCATTCTGGAGTCGGACATCGTTGCATGTTGTTGATACGCTATAAAGAGCCAACTCATTAGAATAATGTATTCAGGAATCACACCAGTTTGTTTGCGCTGTATGTTTTTGATTGACTAAAAAGAAATGGCTCATTCGAGACTCGAACTACTGCTCATGCTTTCTGTTTTGTGCTGTGGATTCAGTAGCATTATTGCGACGCCATAAATTAAGTAGCCTGTCATACTTTGTCAGAGTATCTCCCTACATATTCTCTCCGCAAGTATCTCCCTACATATTCTCTCAGCGAAAGTCTGCACGTGTGAAAGCCCTTTGGTTCCGGTATTTTTATTTTTTTTTTTTATGGAACCAGTTCTGAATGATTAAACCTAGGCCATTATCTGTATATTAAAATGATCAGAGAGAATGAAATTATGTTTATGAAATGTGATTTAAAAACAGGCCAATAACAATGCATGCTTTTGTAATTACTGATAAATGCAGCTCGTTTTGAAAGGCAGGTCTTAAAAGCTATTTTGTCATTATCACATTATTGCATTACCATTACTCGGTGTACAGTAGCCAGTTCAGATAATTCAATTGAATTGCATTAGGGAGCTCAGATCCCATTTGACTGGGGGAAATGGAACATTAATTGGCATTTGTTCAAGCCAAACAAAGGACACCAAGGGAATATTACCAAATTAAAAGACTTTCAAACGCAGAGAATAAATCTTCAAGGACTAACACAGACTCGAAAAATGACCAAACACACTAGAAAATGTTTTTAAAATAAGTGGTTCGTGAAAGTGCATGCAGCGAGGATTACATTTATAATTCAAAGACGTAAAGGGCCCAACCCTCGCTAAACTCATGCACATCAACGTTTTATGGTGTGTTACTCCTATTAAACCACAATTATAGTTTTTTCTTCATCGCAGGTCAGAGATGAGAGTGGCATGTTTTCTGAACACCTTCTTTTATAGCAGACTGTGCTTGTGGGAGGGGAAGGGATTTTTTTTCCACATTTTTTCACTTTCCATCTATGTCCTCCTCAGTGAATTGATGGAATGACCTGGACTTGATCTTTGAGGTCAACATGCCTGATGGTTCCTGCAGATTGATAAATTGATTCAAAACTATTACCATGGTAAAAAAGCAATAAGGTCATAAAACTTGCATTGGTCCAGCTGAGTAAATCCGGGGCATTTCGCCGAAGGAGTGGCGGGGGAGAATGGGAGCATGCGTTGGAATGAGAGAGCGAGAAATGACTTTGAAGAGCTCATCATCTCCAATCTATTTTTCCCTCCTGTGCTTCATGCCGCCGCATAGAGGCACTTCATTACAGGGGAATAACTGTACACAGCCCGGGCCGCGCGCCTGCCTCCTGCTCCTCGCGGCTCCCCTGAGGGGCTTCAGGTGCTTAATACCTCATCACTGGCTTCATTGAACGCTTTAATCTGCACTCCTCTGATCAATAGAATCCCGCTGTAAATTAAAAGGGCCATTCCGTGTAATCAAACCTGTTAATGCTCATTCTGAAAACCATTATTTGTGGAAGACATTTAGGGGGAATTGCCACACTGACAAGCCCCCTTGCTTGCAGAGATTATCAGAGGACAAGGATTTGGACAAAGACAGAGAGAAGGATGAGAGAAGGGGGATCCAGTCTGTCCCTCGGCAGCGCAACGTGCCCTGCAGACAGAGAGAGGGATTGAGGGAGGGCGAACGCGAGAAAAACACAAGCGGTGGAACTGAGTCTAGTGCAGAACATAATGGGAGGATGGGCGAGAGGGGAGATAAGTTTAGAGAGAGGGGCCGCCTGTCTGCTCGGTCCTCTCCGACACTCGTACGCGCAGAAAATGAAATTTTCGAGCCTGCCATTTCTGCGGCAAATTCAATTACGCCAGCCGCTTGTACAAAGAGCTGTAGCTTCCTTGGGCCTGAAATTGAAAAAAAGGCAAGTGCTGATGAGATGGTGAATAACTGGCTCGGCTTTGATAGCAGACAGGTGAGAGAGTCTCTGCCGATCGCTCACGCGAGTCCCAAAACTTAAAGTATCGTGCTGAATATTGCTGCAGAGAGGTCTTTGAGGGTCTTTGGAAATACTAAATGTTGACAAACCCACTCACTTATACGAACACGATTTGGTATGTGCCGCAAAATATCACTGAAAGCGATGGTGAGGTAAATAATGTTCTGTCGTAGCATCTCCTTTTTTGATTTTCCACATGAGCACGTCACTTATGCCGCGCTAGCGTAGCGTAAACTACCAGATCTGCACAGCAAGCTGCCGTAAAATTGGAGATCTTCCTTGTAATCCTAATTGTTTGTACAATTCATAGTTTTTCTCATGGTGCACTGACATTCTAATTTGAGAGAAAATCCTGCAGGGACTTCATAAGAAAACTGCCATTTAAGGCCGACAAGGCGAGAGGAGAGGAAAGCTATTACTGCTGTATCTTAAAAGGTCAATTACATTCTGTATAATGACTTTGACTGTTTAATCCAAATGTATGAGTCTGTTCCTAAGCCTTCTTCTGACATTGATAGACTTGAGTGGCAGAGAAGGATCTTCTCCTGTCAAGACATCAGCGGCTGGGAGATAATGAGAAACGGCACTTGAAAATTTTCCTCGCTTGGCGGCAACTGAATCGGCTTCGGGAGGAACACGCTGTTCTCTTTCTCTCCTGATCATCTTAAATATTTGACTTGGTGTGGTCAGGCGGGGATCAAGTGCTGGGTTTGTTTGCCGCCGGGGCTAAAATGGTCTACAGCGTGACCCGAACAACACTTTTTTGCCAGATATAATCTCTCCCCTTCCTGGATATTTAATGCGATGTTTGCTCTTGCAGTGCCTGTGATTTCAGCGACAGCATCTCATCTGCAATGTAACACAATTTCCGCACCTGAAAAGCAACTGTCTCGAGTCAATAGACTATAAATTGCTCTTTGGAATGGCGTGATCTTAAATAAAACCCCCGCCTTTTTTAATCATTTGTATGTTTAGCTGTTTGGTCAATTTACTTTGCCGCTGTGATGTTTCACGGTTAAAGGCCATCAATCACATTCATGCTGAGAAAAATCTCCCGCTATAATATTACAGGTTATTAAAAGGATGATGAGAATGCAGCCACATGGGCAGGCAAATGCCCTTTTTCTCATCTTCTGAGAGCGTGGCCTTGAGATAATCTAGTGATTCATCTTCGCCCTGCCCATCAACAAGTGGCAGTGGGCTCAAGTCCCCAATAATGAGCTACTCTGTCCATTTCACCTTCTAAACACAAACATTAGTCACATCACATTCTCAGTCTACTTACTATACAGGGATCCTGTACTCGCTACAGCAACCGCTGATGCATTTCAATTGATCGGCTTTATGAAGGTTATAACTAGATGTGAAGAAATTCAATCTGTGACAAGCTATATAGCAAATATTCTCTCTCACACAAATAATAAGACTTTTGAAAGCACTCTCTATCTTGTCAGATGGCACTTGTCTGAAGATGATTTAGACCTCGGCTTGATCAAAGCTTTGATCTGAGTGTCAGTTTACAAGCTGTCCTTTTCTGCTAAAGTGACTCTTATCAGGACATAGCCCGGCGAGAGGGAATTTAACAAGGCTTTGCACAAGAAATGCGGAGAAAAAGTGAGATTTCACGAGTGACTATTAAACATGGGGAGGAGATACAAAAACATGCATTTGATTGAACTTCTCTTTAACTTTGATGTGGCACAATGCAATTAGATCTTCCTTGTCTGTGATTAATTATTCCCATCTAAAATATGGGTCGTAATCCAAAGGGAATGAATTTAAATTTCAAATGAACCTATAGAGCTTTTTTTTTCAGAAGATTGATGGCTTTTTTTCTATTTTTGATTAAGGTTTTGCAAAATTGCTGTGATTATTTAACACTTAGAAAAGTCTAGAAAATTAATCATTTTATGAAGTGATATTATTTGATATTTAAATAAGACAAACGATAGAACTGCCATCTCACTGTGTTTAAATAGGACTTATAAGCTAATATTTCTTTTATCACTATACAGGATATTAATAATAGAATTATGAATTCTCATACAGTCAATCATCCAATCATTTGAAAGCTGAATAAATTCAAAGCAGTCAGACACATCTGAATGTATAATGACAGTACTGCAGAATTATGGTTATGTCAGTGTTTCCTACCACAGAATTCTGTTCAGTTCACTACTTTTATTTATATTTATTAACTCTGTCACAACTGTCTATCTTTAACTATGTTGAACTCAGCCAGCAACTATACTGACATGAGCTTGCTTTATATCGATATGGACATCTTTGAAAATAATGATAATTTGTAGTTCAGTAAATAAGTCACATGTTGATCCAGTAACAGCACCAATAGATTCAGTTTAGTGAAGGATTCTGAAACTGTCAACTTGTCTTATTTGAACTATATTATTAGACCAACCAGCTTGGTAATCAGACTTCCATAAAAAAGAACCGGCTGTAAGTCAATTGGACTAGTCAAGTCAAGCAACTCTAGAAGAAACACTCTTATTGTGCTGAATGTTTTGAATTCACTAAAAAGAAGCAGTTCATTTAAAGAGTCATTTGTTCGTGATTCAAACGATGTATGTATTTGATTCACTAAAAAGAGCCAGCATTGATTCGTGAATTTGGTCACGTCCATATATTTGTTTGCATGCCGGCTGTGAGGACAACTCAACAGAAAGACGTTTCTTACCATTATTTCGCAATGGGCAATGTTTTTATAGCATCATGTTCAATGTGATGTCACAACATTCACAACAAGGTCAAAATTCTGCAGCGAAGCATGCAGAAAACGTTGCTTGCTTTCCAATGTCAAACAGATGACTCGCTTTCATATATAAAAACATATTTGATTTCTGAGCATTTCCTTTTAATACAGTAAATGATGCCCATTCATTTTAAATCCCTATATTAAGCAGGTCTATTCTGTGCTATCTGTACAACAAAACAGTAGAAATAGAAATAGATAATCTAATTTTCTGTTGAGCGATTTGTCTCTAGAAGGAATGTTTGTAACACAATTTGTTATAAAAATCCCTGGGCTTTGATAGATTTATAACAAAAGAGCAAAAACGGTGGGTGCCACTATCGCTCCCGACCCCATAAATCACATCTTTAGTGACCACATATTAAGTGCTTTTCTCATTCCCCGCCCATTAAAAGTAAATAATCTGCAGAGAATGAGGCATTTGCTAAGGAGGCATCCTATTTTTCATATGTGACAGTTATCTGAGTGAAGGTGTGCAGGTGGGATGGGAGGTGGAGCAGAATGATGATGTCAGATTAGGGACGGTGGATGCAGAGTCTCACAGCCCCTCTGTCCGTGTGTATTTATAGAGGAAGGAGAATTTATTGGTGGCTGGTTGCTGGGAATGCAGCCTGGCACATTTTACATCCTAAACTGGATCATCATTTAACATTGATGACGCATAGAATGGTTCGGTACCCTCTTCCAGATGTACAACGCAAATATCTTGCTGAATGTGTTCTGGCTTCCTGTTCATACATCTTGGGTCACCATAAAAGCGTAGTAAAGTCACATACATCTGGACTGAATAATTCCACGTATTTATAAAATGAAGTTTCGCCCCGGCAAGTGAAATGAGATGCAAACTGCATTGGTGGAGGCGAGTAATTAAGTTCATTAAGTTAATTTTTTTTTTCCTGAGCAAAAAGGAGAGGGAAATAGCAACCAATCACTAATTAGGTCTTCCCTCATCATATTGGGAAAAAATGAACATTATGCGGCTACATCGGTTTCATGTTGTTGCATATTCATAGCGTTAAATTAATTTAATACCTCTCATATAAATCATGCAAATTTATGAAGTGAAGGTTTCATTTTATTGCACCATATTAAGTCATGTTCGATGCACAAGGTGGCCGTGAAGTGAGACATTACTCAAGGTTAGTCCGTGTTATTTATGACGTATCTGTCAGTTAATACTCAACTGGCTTTTATTGCACTTTAATGTGCAAGGAAGTAATAATATGAAGCGCAGTTATGAGGGTGATGATGGCACAGATGTGTTGGACAGCAGGGCAGAACCAATGCTATCTGAGACTGATTAGTCTTAGAGCTGTGCACAATACATAGATACATCTCATTTTTAACATTTATGGTCTGTTACATTGGGTTCTCAAAGACCTCAGGGTCATGAAATCATTTTCCACAATTTTTATTTATTTTAAATTTTATGAAATTTTTGTAATTTCTTGATTGCTGAGATTCTTAATGAGAGATACTATTGTAGTTTTTATTAAAATAAAAAATGTTTTTCAAAAATGTTATGTTTTTCATTTTAATTTGAGTTAAGGTCTTAGTCATTTTGTTGTTTGTATTAGTCATTTTTATTAGCATTTTTAAAAAAGGTCTATGTAGTTTTTATTCATTTTTATTTTAGTTATTTTAGTGCATAAAGTTAAACTAAATGAAAATGAGAAAAGTTGCATTGCCAACTAGCTGAAATAAAATAAGTTTTAAAAATAAATGCATTTATTTTTTTTATTTCAGTTAACATGTATTTTTTGTTTAAATTAATGACAGTGTTTTTTTATGGTTTTACTTCAGTTACCTGTTATAATAGGAAAATGTCCTCATTATAAATCATTCCGCCGTTATTGTAAATAATAATTGAAATGAGTGAATTTATGTGGCAGGGCTACATAGAATCCAGTTTCACTTTTTTGCGGTTTGCTTTGGCTGACATTTGTTTGAAGACTGACAGAAAATGGCATTATTACCATATATTTGAGTTAGTTTTTCCAGCCTTTATTATGCTAGGTGAAATAAAATCCCTGCAATCCTCAGGGGATCTGCCATCTTTCCAGGTTAAACATTTGCCAGATCACATCCTCTCACCGCTGTTCTTTTGACTCAGGGACCTCAAAAGCCTCTTTTGAATAACTGGCTCCTTACGTGGAACATTTGACATACAGACCAGGCGGAGCACGCCGATTATTCGTCCTTGGAAAAATGAAAAGCTACTTCATAAGACCCCTGGTTTGGGTCATAACACCACGATTGTTCTTAACTAGTGTGAGTGAGAGAATCCAGCTGGGTCATATCTCCCTCATTAATGAGTCATTGGGGGCCCCTGTACCATTACTATGATCCGGATTGTGCACTTGCTGCAATTTGCCACGATTAATGGAGGAAGGTCAACCCGGGTCACTTTCAATTTCCACCCAGAGGGGCGAGAAATGGAAACAACTCATTTGCACAGATTTGAATAATTTGCCCCCTTGAAAAAATAGAAAATATGGGGCGAGGAGAAAGAAAGAGGCGATAAAGGAATCGGGTAGAGGACTCGAGCGCTGTTGCACTTTGCACAATAATAAGCCGCGCCGCCGTCGTCGGCTGGCACAAAGGCAATAATGAATATGATGGAGGATATGAATCCAGATGTGGGAATAAAGCTCGCCTTTCTCCGTGCAGTCTCACTTGGGAGCGTCTGCTGCGTCTAGTGAGCTTTTAAACTTATCATAAATGTATTATGATTGCACCGGGCCATGAAACAGCTGTACACAATTAATCTTCTGCAAATCTTATCTGAAGAATTGCTTTCAGCGAAGTAACATCTGCTGCGAGGGGTGCTTATTCATGGGCGACGCTCGCCTGCCACACTTTTATGTGTAGGGCACGATCATTGCCAATGAAGTAAAAATTCATCGTTTTCCCTGTTCGGTAAAAATAACATTCAGCAGCATTAAAACATCATCCATCAACATTGTCTTGGGGGCTCCAAACCCGTCGCCGCCCGACAAATTAAAGAGAATATTCATTTCTGTGTGAACTTGCAGTGTGCAGCTTCACTGAGCTGATATAGTTTTCATTTTTTTTCTCTCTCTCTTTGGAGATGAAATTGAAGCGGTGCATTTCAATATCAGCAGTTGGGCCTGGTGCAGGAAGTACATAGTGTGACTGCCATCATTGTCTCTCTGTGACCTAACAAGGGCCTTTGTGTTTGGATGTGAAATGGAAAAACACATCATTGCAGTGTGAATACATGCTAAAAATATAATCTATGAATCCTGGTTTTCATAATAAGAAATGTTTCTAGAGCGCCAAATCAGCATATTAGAATGATTTCTGAAGGATCATGTGACACTGAAGACTGGCGTAATGATGCTGAAAATTCAGTTTTGCCATCACAGGAATAAATTACATTTTAAATTGTAATAATATTTCACAATATTTGATGAGTATAAGATACCTGTATCAGAAACATTTAAAAATCTTACCAACCACAAACTTTTGAAGGGTAGTGTATATTAAAGAAATATTTCATATTTAAATAGGCTACATAAACTTTTAATACAATGTCATATTTAATTCAATAGTGCTTGGTTTGCACTTTAATGCACTCCTTCAGTGTCAAGCACTGAATTTCATATTGATTAGTTTGAGAGTTTGAGGATGGCTCTTGATTGGTCACATGACGGGCAGGCAATCAACCAAACAAGGAGAGGAACTTTTATGCACACTCTACGTCTTTTATCTTCTCAACATTAATTACAATCATGTAATTTCTTAATTCCCAACTGTCGGCACCTCACAGATGGCAATATTATTTACAATACACAATGTTGCCTGGAGCCCGGCCAGATGCTGTCTTAATATGGATTTGATCATCTGTAACTTTGGCAGTTTGTCAATTAGTCTATTTTTTTTTTTGCAATATGAAGAAAAAAACAATCTGTTTATTTTCTGTTTTCTTTTGCCTTTACTATTTTCCTTTGTAAACCGATACAAAGAGTCAGATTTAGGGAACGAGACAAAGGGTAATCAAAACATAAGTGTATTATAAAAAGTTTTAAACTAGGGTTATTAATATCATAATGGCCATTTTAAAGAAAATTATAATTTAGAGATTTTTCAATTATGTAACTTCATAACTAATAATGGCCATTCGAGGTGATCATCAACCACTCGCAACCCCTTCCAAACATAATTTCCTTTGACTTACATTTTTTTATACTGAGATATTATTTTCTAACTCTAACACAAACTCTTTTTGTGTTTTTAGACTTTCCTAAAACATTATTTAGTATGTTTTTGAGCAGTTTACAGGCTTGACCCCATAATGCAGGTCATTTCAAGCTTTGGCCTGCACAATACTTTTGAATGCAATCATAAATATAATTACTTGATAATCTGTTATGGTGATATATTAATATATCATTCATATTAAAATGTTCAATCAGTCCTGCTGACTTTAAATTAAAGAGAAATAACATCAATAATCAGAAAAAGAAGAAAAATCTTTTTGCATGCTGTCCAGTACAACTGTGATTCAAAACCAGTTCCTGCTGTGGCCGTGTCTGCTTTCAAACAGGGATTATGTTTAAAGCTCAATGTGTATTGTTCAATCTGACACGGTCAATTCATCATTAGTTTTGAGCGGAGAACGGATGAGTACACTTTCAATTTAGTTCACAGCCTTTCTTCATTCATCATGCCTCTTCATCATCCATCATTTCCCGCCTTTGATTTGTACAAAAAAACACACTTTCATAAGTTTAATGCAATTAATCATGAGGCAGGATAATTTTCTATTAATGGACCACAACCATTATTTCATTATTCATTTGATGAACTTGCACAGTGTGTTTCACGGAGGTGTGATTATAAGCACTGCTCACCAAGCATGAGCGTGTGCCACTCCGGATCTTTGTTGCTGTTTCTTAAATGGCTCTGTGTACAATCTGCCTGCTCTGCCGTCCGACTGTAGCTTTTGTCTTCATATAACAAGTCCTGATAAATTGGAAAAGTTGCAGGCATAGATGAGAGCTGACCCGAAAAACAAAAGCAATCACAGTAAAGGGTAAAACGCCTGGAACGGTGAACCGCGACAGCTCTCGCATTCAAGGTGAAATTCTGCCTCCCTCTCCATAAAAAGATAAACATGCATACGCACAGAAAGCAAACAATTTATGATCTTGTTACTTGAGCTGAATCATTTCAAACCTGTCTGGTTTCTTTGAAAGGCCTAAAAGTTATTTTCAATACTTAACCCCTCACGTGAAAGAGTGTATGGTATCTAAAGTTTTGTTTGATTCTTAAGCCTTGGTTCCAGTATTGTGGAAAGTTACTTTTTAAAGTAATGCATTACAATATTGCGTTACACCCTAAAAAAGTACACTAAAAATGATATGATCAATAAGTTATGACAGCAAATGTTTTTAAATTGCTCATCAAAATAAGTACAGCAATTTTTCAACTTTTTTTTTTTAATAAGTTATAGTTCTACAAGATTCATGTAATTTAGGTTGAAATTACTTAAATATCCAAGTTGACTGTACTTAAAAATTTAAGGCAACAACTTAAGTTCCAAGTTCGATGAGGATAAATCAACACTATCTCACGACCAATTCGTACAAATTCGTACGAATGATAAAAAGGTGGCTAATTCGTACGACCTCACTCGTACGAATTTGTACGATTTGTCTAAACCCACGTGATGGGTAGGTTTAGGGGCGGGGTCAGGGGTAGGTCATGAATTCATACGAATTGGGAAATTCGTAAAATATGTACGATTTAGCAAAAACCGTACTAATTCGTACGAGTGAGTTCGTATGAATTCGTACGAATTAGCCACCTCGTAGAATTTGAACGTTTTGCCTTGAGATCAGGTTGGATAAATGCATGCTCACATTTTAGTAGAACTACATTAACTACCATGTTTACGCCTCTGCATCTTACGCCTGATTTCTCTCAACATGGGGACAAGAGAAGTGTCATGAATGGGAAAACATGGTAACTTGAGTTACTTACTTGAAAAAAAGTAATCCGATTACATAACTTGCATCATTTTTATCTGCTTGGTTCTATCTCTTTTGTTTTGGAAACTTATGAATAGACCTGAAATAAAAGATTTGACTTGAGCAATGATGCTGTATAAAAATTCCAGCTGATTATAAGAACTTAATTATTTTTCAAACTGAATAGTCTTGAATCTCGCCGCAGATCAATCAGCTCTCGGGCTCAAAGAACTTCCGACTCCATTTTAGCTCAATCAAAAAGGGGAGAAAAAAATCAATGTGGTCCAATTATAGTCTATTTCATTAAGGTATGTTAATCAGGTAGAATTGCAAATGAGTTGGGCCTATGATTTTTCTTCTTGTACGCTGCCGATGTACAGTAGACAGTGTTGATGAAACATTTCAAGCATATTGACATCTGTTGGACGGATCAAGTGCATAACCCACCTGTTGAATCACACGTTACTTTGAACTTAAAGTTATGTTATAAAGTTATAAAATCAAAGCAACATGCAGGAAGCATGTTTTCCCCCAGATTCACAGTGTGCCATGTTAAAGCATCATGCACATCCTTTGGTTCCAGCTATGGTCTAGGAGAGGACATGTCACGACAAAAGCTGAGCACACTTCTTTCATTGTATTATTTTTCCTCTCCTCAGCCAGCCTTTTCATTTGGACCGACCGTATATGTTTTTGGTAATCCAATTTTTTTCAGTCAGGTCTGGCTGGAAACAAGCAAAGAAGCATCAATTGTTAAGTGCACTGCTCAAATAAACAATAAATGCTACCTAATGTCTAAATAAGGTCAATTATGCAGTTAAACTGTAAAGAAAGGCATAAGCAACCACTATAAATTAGCAGATGTTTTCAAACCTTGAGTAATGTTTTATTTGTCCAGGTTTGATTAAACTGACTATATTTAATAGGGTTGTGTTTGAGAATTCAAACACTAAAACTCCATGTGAGGTGCCGAGCTTTTCGAGAAAAGAGAGTCTGCAGAGACTTCTTCCAGTATTCCTCTATTGATTTTTCCCTCAGAGACGTATTGTACCTCAAGATCTCATGCATTAGTGTAGGAGGTCCACTCGAGTCTCAGAAACGATGGTAGAACAATGTATTTAAAAAACATTCGACTCTAACTAATGGCAGGTCCTCGGCAAAAGCGAGGTCATTTACCCTTCTGATTAGGTAAGCCAGTCAGTTCCAGGCAAACTGTGATTTAAAATGATGTCCAGCTTGAACTACATTCTCCAGGAAAATGATCTAATTTAGTGATTTATTCATATTTACTGAGTGTACTGGCATTACATTTGTATAGATCACATCTGGGTAAAAACAGAAATCGGGAAAATCGAATCAAAATACAGAGACGTGGCCGCCTGTCGCACGGAGTCTACATTCGAGGCTCTGCCGGGGTCACTTCCATGCTTTTTATGATGTCGCTTTGAAATCTATCCGAATCACATTAAATTGGATATAAAGATGTGCAGACACATACATCACAGTAAATGGTGTGCCAGAGCACTGCTCGTGGAGAATCCCACCTCAACAATCAGGTTATAAAATCGGCTTCAGATCCGATTAATAATTTACAATCCTGTTAGGGGAGAACAAACATTTCTGTTCAAGCAATTTAAGTTGCAGGACTGTTATTAAAGCCCGCTTCTACTTTTCACAGGGGCTGGAGGATCGTCTGGGGATGTGCGGTCGGTCAGAGAGAGAGAGAGAGAGAGAGCGAGCGAGAGAGAGAGCTAAGCCTGCTTCAGCCCTCTGTGCCAGAGAATAACTATGTTCTATTTCACACTCTATGCTTTCTTTATTAAACTGCCATCGCAGTAAGCACATATTGCTCACCGTCTCCTCTTTGAATTTACCGTGACTGCAACCTCTCCTTTTCCCCGTACTGGGAAACTTTCTGTCGACTTTCCGTAGCAAAATGTTAGCGCCTAACGACTTTATAATGGCAGACGTTTCAATGGAGCTCCAAGTAAAATGAGCTGGTGCTCGTGCAATTAAAGCTCAATGGTGCTTTGTGCATCACCCATCACTAATTGACACAAGGGAGACAGATTTGCCTTTTCGCAGAGGCCTGAAAAGTGCCCGCAGGCTTAATGTAATTATTGTATATCTTATGTGCTTGTTACATTCTACACAGGTTTTGCTCACATTATATACTTTGAGAATATTACAGGTTAACTGCTAAATATCGTATGAAATGATTAATGCTTTGAGAGATGAATGTTTCATTTCATTATTTTATTAGGAAAGACAATCATGATAGCGAGTTGTTTGATGTGGCTCAAATGTTTGGTAACAGTGACCTCTAGTGTCCACACATGAACAGCCCACAGGACCTGAGAAAAGTGTGTGCAGCTTACATTCTGTAAGAGCTTTAGGATCTTTAAGAAGTCATGTAACAGGAATAAAATGTGAACATGCACAAAGTGAATATTTTAACATGCAAATCTATACACTGTATTGTGGGGGGGAACTAGAACCCAACAATGATTGAGAATAAAGTGAAAATCTAATGCGTTTCAGCAAGTAGTGTAGCTATGCATCAACAATTTGTTAAGATTTATGTACACAAAAAAAGGAAAAGTTCAGATCTCAAGAATATATTTTCCAGTTTAAAAAAAGTTGCTGAATCAAAAAGAGCAACACTGCACAGCAGCGGGACTGTGCCGATTGTGCCCGGTGGCTGAGCTAGATGTGTTTCTCACTTTCAGATCAAGTTCATAAATAGTGTGAGCTTTAATTTACATGGGATCAACAAAGGCTTCGTGAGAGTCCGAGCCTACGATCATACTGCTGTACATCTTCTGTTGCTCCTCCTTGTATGACTCCTTGACCTTTGCTCTCTTCAGTCCTCCATCCCTGCAACATAATAATACTGTAATCTATAGCAAATCTATAGCAATTTGTGACTTGCCAGACTAATAATCTGAGATTATATTGCCACTCATATTAATCATCCTTACATGACATTTAAATATTATGAATAAATAATGTTTTCTCCAGAGAAAGCAAAAATAAATTGAATAATAAAAACTGCTTACATATGCATATTTAATTTATAAAAATAATGTGTAAATATATGTATTAACACAATAAGTTTATATTCTTACCAGGACAAATCCACCAGTCCTCCCTGATATGCTATTGCTGATTTTACTCTGTTAGCAAAATTAACAGCATCCTCTCCATCCTACAAAATACATATTCAGATATTCAGATACAATGAAATAAAGGAACCAAGGCTCTACCAGTTAAAAGTTTATATACACCGGAAATGCTCATAAAAGTAACTGAAACCAAGAAATAATCAAAGTGGGGAATTATGTCACCCTGTGCTTATACTACAGTTCTGCATGCTCTGCTGCTGCACGATTAATCGTTAAAAGATCGCAATCTCGATTCAAACACCCGCGTGATCTCATTCCTAAATGACAACGATTCGCCTGTGTGTGTGTCAATTAAACATTTGACAAGACATTTTGACAGTTGTCATGTATAGGCATGAAACGGCTTTACAAACAGTATTTTCAACTACACAGTATCTTTGTTTCTGTGTTGCAAATATTAAAATTAGCATATAAGTACTGGGATAAAAGTTTATAGGTCAGATATAAACACTGATGTCTATAGCAGTGATCAAAATAAAGCAAATCACCTTCTGAAAGTAACTTGGCGCTTCAAATAACGATTGTATCGATTACATAGTAACGCCACTGGGTGTCAAAAAAGTGACTGTTAAAAAATGTATTTGTCATTGAATCATTCATTTAAGAGATTTGTTCAAAAAAGGTTGATTAATCCAGCAATGAGACATCATTCATTCAAACCGATTTTATCAAATTAATTCAACATTTTAAATAGACTGCAGCAATTAACATTTTGTCAGAACCTCTAATAAATTACATGTTATTTTGTTTAGTCGGCTGTACAGAATCGTGGGAGAATTGTGATCTTAGTTTGAAACGAAAAAATCGTGATTTCTCAGTTTACCCAGAATCATGCAGCTCTACCTGATGCATTCTGGGATGCTTTTAAACAATTTTGAAATATAAATCAATGAATAAAATAATTGGTATTGTAAATTCATGTTTCTGCTTAGGCTCCAGCATTCGTGGAACCTTACATAGGACGTACAGACAGACAGACAGATAGATAAATGTTTCTGCTTACCTGTCGAGTCATAGGTGGGAGGTACCACACGTTGCACACAATGGCCCAGCTTGTCATCATTCTGAGGATGTAGCTCACCATGTTATACTTGGCACTGTTCCAGAAGGCATCTCCAAACTGAGGGTCATACTGAAAGAGAGAAGAACATGAGGTGTGTCCCTTTCAGTGGGTGCCTGTAATACTGCCGTAGGAAAGCACTGGCTTACCTTGATTGCAACTGGGTATATAGTTCCACCTATTTCAAAGCTTCCCTTCTTGAACATCATGACTGATGTATTATTAATGCAAGTTCCTATAATGAACAGAGCATAGGGAGTTTGAGAATAGGATAACAAATGGCATAGAGATATATTCAAATTAATATGTGAAATATGTATTTATAAATGAAATATGTATACTATGATTTTTGATACTTTCTTTTATAGCAGATTTGCTGCATAATTCATGCTTTACTATATGCATAAGGACACATGAATATAACTTGTACCCTCTGGGAAGATCAGGATTGGCAGCTTAGTTTTATCAGCAATATGGTCTTTCAACCTGCGGAAAACGCAAAACTGAGGCTTTATGTTCTAAGCGAGGACATACCAACTTCAACAGACTAATAAATACACACTTTGTCACCTTTTGGCAACCGCATGGCGATCTTTCATCTCGGATCTCTCAAACCAAACATGAGGACAGGATCGCACTATTGACCTCTGAATGACCCCCAAGAGGCCTCCGTGAACTTGACCTACCTGAGGAGAATAAAACTGAGTTAAAGACACCTGAGACCTTCTTCAGACACACAACGTCACACATCTGATAAAGTCAGCGCGACTCACCATAGCATAACATCCATCGTTCGCCAGAATGACAATGTCAATCGGGGAGGTGTGGTTGGCCACACAGATACCTCCTTTTTGTGGACGATTCTCTCTGTTATGCATCCCATGAGACAAATATAAGAAACAATGGTCATTTGACTATATTAGGGAGTGTTAAAAAGAAAAAGATGTGTATGCATGGCCGAGAATGACAATGAGACATAATGACGTCCCCCTTATCCATCTCAGCAAATACATTGTAAGCCACCGTAATTTCTAGAGATTCTAACTAAGACTCTTATATTGTCGCTGAATTGCTTGTATCCACAGGAGTCGTCCTTTAGCTTTTTTTACTTTCTAAAAGTACTGCAATGGTTGCAAAATGCAAAAACATATAATAAAGTCCACAGTAAATTATATTTGATGTACGCCACTGTTTTCGTGACTAGTTTGTGTATGTGTTTTATGCTAGGGAGAATGCTGGAGAAAAACACTTGAGAAGCAGAGGGAAACTGAAAACAGCGAAACAATGATTAAAGTGGAACGACTGGGATAAAAAAAGAAGCAGTGACTCACTTATTATGATAGCGGATGGTTGCAGACAGGCCTCTGGCACATATTCTGTAGCATGTAATATGAACCAAATCACTGAGCCAGCTCTTCGCACTGAAAGAGACACAAACCCTTCGCTTTAAGAAATGCTTCTTCAAACTCAGTCAAAATATCATTCCATCCATATATAACAAACATATTTGAAAACACTTTTGTTCAAGTTGAACTTATCTTTTTCAGTCAGTCCATAAACGGAGGACAAGAGAATATGGTATAATTACTGTATTTGTGGCATGCAATATTAATTACTTGCTGTTAGGAAGCAGTCCAACAAGAGTAGTTCCTATCACCAACCAGCTCAATCCGATAGCAGCCAAAGTGATCCTATGACAGAGCAATGATATGATTCATATACATATGGATGAATCACACAAAAAACATGGCCAGGTCACAATAATGAGAATGAGAAAGTGGGAAATGTGCTTAAGTGTAATGATATATAAATATATATATATATATACATACATACATATACATACTGTTAAAGATAAAGATGTTTTGATGTCTTTATATAAGTTTTTTTATGTTTTGAAGTCTCTTATGATCACCAGCATTTTAATATATTTTAAAATGTACTTTATTCCTGTGATGTCAAAGCTGAATTTTGGGCATCATTACTCCGGTCTTCAGTGTCACATGATCCTACAGAAATCATTCTGATATGCTGATTTGGTGTTCAAACATTTCAACAATTCTGCTGAAAACTGTTGTGCTGCTTAATATTTTTGTGGGACTGTAATAATTTTTTTCTGGATTATTTGATGAATAGAAAGTAACCTTCGATGAAAGTAAAAATATCCTTTTGTAATAACGTAAATGTCTTTATTGTCACTTTTGATAATTATAATGCATCCTTGATTAATTTATGTCACTTAATGAGTGAAATATCAGTCCAGGCTCACCTGAGAGGCAATAAAATACAGTAACGTATAAAAACTCCCAGGCCCCATATGATGGTGAGCCGCACGCTGATGTAGCGAAAGTTGTTGTTGGTTCGCGTGAGAAGGTTCCAGGAAGCCAGTTCCTCCGACGTGAAGCGCTGAGTCACCTGATCCTCGACAATGTTCTCAATGCCATTCTTACAGAAATAGAAGACATCACACAGAGTAAAGTCTCCCCCCGCCAGATTTTTGGGATGGGACCGTCGCAGTTCTTCGATCTCCTCCTCCATAGAACCGTCCTTTTTTTCGATTATCCCTGAGAAGACATTATGAGTTTGAAATGAGTTATTTTCTTGAGGATCCCACATGAGCACACAATGCTTTTGTGACACAGTTGCCGCTATATACTTTACTTTCTTTGTTTTCTGGAGCACGTATGATTTCTAATGCAAGTATGATTTCATGTGTGTCCTGAGATCAGGATTCATACAGTTCATCAGCCTGAAACCGGGTAAAGTTCATAAATAAGATCAACTGAAATTATGAAATCCGTCACTTGTTGCAATACCAAATGCAGCGTGTTCAACAGGCATCAAGCCAATAAATAATAAAAGCATTTAAAACATTATTTTCTTATACAAAGAGTTAACTTAAACTAATACTTATAAATACGAGTAATGAATAATTAAATAAGACAAACATTTTTATTTTCATTTTTACTTTTCACACATTTTTATGATTGTGTAATATTCAGCATCAAAAACATCAAAGAGGAAGCTGTGGCTTCACGTCACATTTTCTTGAATTCAAATGCTTGTGTTTTATGCACATGATGTCTCATAGTCATAAATATTTTTCCTGGACAGACACCCTCACTCACCGTTGGCTGACTGTGATGGCAGTGTTGGCTGTTCCCGCTGTCCTCTTTGGATCCTGAGAGTCGCCCACTAAACAGTACAGAAGTTATTTATCGGTAACCTGTGACACAATGCTTCCTACACAAAGTCAAAGTGCAATGTCTTCCTCTGAAATAAATACTAAAGACAAAACCCCTGAAAATTACATTTATTTGAATTTCGTGCCTTTTGACCCTCTTTTGCAAGTTTGTCTTGGCATCATCAACTTCTGTCATGTCTAAAGAAAGTAAAAAAGCTTGCCAAGTTTGCAACTACAATTAATTGAAAAATCATCAGGCATGGAAAGCAATTAATAGTCATACGTCTTTAGAAATGAGAAATGACTTATAGCCTTTACCTCTAGTATCTTAACCAGAACCTTGATGTAGATATCTGTGAACCCCAGGGAGACTCCAAACATGGCAGGTAACATGATGAGCCACACTACTATGGATAGCCACAGCTGGAAGAGAACAAGTGCGACGTCCCAAGCACCTTCCATCTCTCTGCTCTCCTTCCTGTCAGTCTATGGGACTGGGCTCTGGGCTCAGGCCATCTGCTCAAATGGGCGAAGGTAAAAGCCAAAACAGAGGTGGTGCTTGTTTAAAAGGCCATGTTGTAATCAATGTGTTAATACTGTCTCTGGTCTGTTTGGTTTTTTTTTCTTTCTTTTTTTTCATGTGGTTGGCCTGCTTCTGTATTACTGTACAGTGCCTGACCCATTTTTGCAGAGTTCACTTTAACAAAATGCACTGTAATCATGTGGAAAATCTCAGCTGATTTGTTGCCTTATTTTTTTTAAAAAGAACAAAACAAATCTAACCAATATTCCTACCTAATATGTTCACTGTACTTTTTAAAGTTATTAATGGTCCCACAGATATCCGTTTTGATTTTACTTAACTAAGTTAGACTATTATGTCAAATCAAACAGCTTATAAAAAACTATTTTTGTCATTTTATTTCATAGAATTTTCTTTAAAGTTGTTATTATAGTGCCAACTAGTTTATTTGAGTAACAATAGCTGTAGTCACTTTTATTATTATTATTTTATTTGTGGCTTTTATTTGTTTTGTTTTGTTTTTGTGTTTTTTTACATCTGTGGCTAACAGCTGTTTTATGTTTTGATATGATATTTGTGGCTAGCTGGAGTAATTATGGTATTTTATTTTTTATGACATTTATGATTTCTATCTGTAGTAACTGTGGTATTTTTATTGTTTTACATTATTATTTACTTGTTATTGAAATTTGTGTCTAACATAGCTGTGCTGTAGTAACAATGGTATTTAGGCGGAAACTCTGTACGTAGGGTCTCCGTAATGTATTAATCCCCCTTAACTTGCTCCTGAAACGACCATAATATAATTACAATTCTGCTGGATTAGTTTGACGAACTATAATGGCACATAATGAAGTTATCATCGAGAAATTTAAAGGCTCGAGTTGTCCGTCTGTTTCTTTTCCGTTATCAGAAACCCCCGTACCATACGATGAACAGTAAAACAACAGCAGCAACCAAACAAGGGTTAAGACTCAGTACACACACCTTCACGATTCCAGGATAACATTCAATTCTTAATTCCCGACGTCTGAAGATGATGTTTCATACACTGTGTCCAAAATCCCGAAACTATGTCCGAAAAAGTTCTCGTGTGACCGGTTACAAAGTTCGGACACAAAATATGGTTAAATCATGCACTAGCGCCTCCTTGTGGTAAAAACAAAGGTGTCACGTTTCAAACTGCTTTATCCTAATCGTGTTGTTTACAGCCTAAAATTCTTGTTAATCTATTGGTCATAAAAATACACTAAAATTGGCAATTTGTAAAATTGGCAAATGTGACATAAAATATAAAAAATATATTAAACAAACAAGAATATTTTTCTTAAAAAGTCATATTCTATCTCTTATTAGAATAATCTATATTATTCTAACAATTTTTCAGTAAATAATAGATAAACAACTTTAACAACTCACAAACAACTCAGCCTTTTACTTTACTGGGAAGTACAAACACCAGCGATGTTTTCTTCAAAACAAAATATACTTAAAAACCACAAGAGAAATAGTAAAAAGAGAAATACATTTCAAGGCTAGTTTCTCATAGATATATACATAGATGCCTCATTAGTAGATTTTCTAAGGGCCGCTATACGTAAGCCGTCCGCCATATTGGAACGGTCAAAGCAGGTCCGTGAACATTCGAGATCAAGTTAACTGCGCATCTGCAACCGAAGTTAGATGCAGCATGTATGAATATCTATATCTGCAATAGACTCCAGCAGATGATTTTGCTAAACACAGTACAACAGGACGAAGGCGTCAGCTAACCTGACATTAAAAATGTTACCATAGTAAAAACATTAAAACGCACCATAGTGAAAACCTGTAATATTGAGTTTATACGTATAAAACACAAATCAACACATTCTCACCTGTGAAAGGTTTCCCCATTTCTTTAGAAATTTAGTTATCAGCGGTTTCACACCCAGAAGCTGCGCAGTGTTGTGGCATCATGACTGTGAGTGACGAGCGTGACGACACGCTGAACCGTTCCAAGATGGTGGGTGCGTCGAGCAATAGATATATATGAAATAGATACCTCATTGGCGCCGTAAGCCGTCCGCCATATTGGAGCGGTCCGTGAACATTCGAGAGCAAGTTAACTGAGCGTCTGCAACGTAGTTAGATGCATGTATGATGAATATATCAAATAAACTCCACCAGATGATTCTGCTAAACTAACACAATACAACAAGACGAAGGCGTCAGCTGACATGACGTTAAAAAGTTCCCATAGTTAAAAGTAAATACATAAAAAGTACTACAGTAAAAACACGTAATGTTGAGATACTACTTATAAAAATTCAAACCAACACATTCTCACCTGTGAAAGGTTATCCCATTTTATCGGGAATTTAAATCTCGGCGGTTTGACATCCAGAAGCTGCGCTATGTTGTGGCATCATGGATTCTTACTGTAGGTGACGACACGCTGACCGTTGCAAGATGGCGGGCGCGCCTACGTGTCTGCAGCGGTGAAATGTGGAATTCTACGTATACATTTCTATGCGCCGAGCTGTCGACGTGTGCTCGGTCGAATGTGGAATCTACTTATAAATATCTATGTGGTTTCTAATTTCTCCGCACCACGTGGTGGCAGCATAAGCTAGTGTTTAGCTGTAAACTGTCGTCTCGAGAGCAGAGAACAACTAAACGAAAACTACGAGCGCAGAAAGTTATACATGTAGCCTAGTAGCTCTAACTTAAAACTATGATGTTGCGATAGTTAACTCACGGTTTATTTCAAAAGCATGGAGGAATTCAACACAACTGTCCATATATCGGGTTTCGTGTTGAGTTCACTGATGTTTCATCATTTGAACAGTGATGCGGATGTGGTAAGTGGCAAAGGTCCTAATGTGACCATATGACTGGGTTTGCATTAAATAGCAAACTAAGAAGTCAAATGCGTCCGCTAAGCATTCCCTCAGTCCCATAACTCCTATTTACATTTGTACTATGTTTAAAGGAAGGTCTTATTCTTGGAGAGAGTGTAGGAGAGGAGAACTGTAGGATCACAGACTCTCAAATTGATCACATACAGTTTGAGCACACTATAAGTAAGTTGACTCTACTTATTACATATTTTCAGATAATAGTTACAAACCGAAACTCAAAGTGTGCTCAGAAGTAACCAATATCTCATGACGAATGATAGCCATAACAACAAAACCCTAGTGTCATCATGATGTTTTCTCTTTTTCAGATATTCAAAAACACATCCCTTGTCATAAACTGCATAGGTAAGTGAATTGTTTAGGACTTTCCGATAAACCCTTTTCATATAAAACAGAGGTGGTTCTCAACTGGTTTTACTTTAGGGCCTGGGTTGTACATTTGGACATCAAATGGTTAGCCAATACAGTACAAAATTGTTTATCATACAGAAATGATTAAATATGTACTGATAATCAAATATTTTGAACTGCAAAATGATTTATACATGTATAGTGTTTTACTATTTACATTTATCAGTTTATTTATTTCTGGCCACTGATATAGAGGTTTTAAAAACTGACTTTTTTTTTTTCTTTTTACCATTGCCTCAATCCTCTTGAAAGCTTCTACGGTAATGCTGGCGATGTGAGTGAGCAGAAAATAAGACAGATTTTGTCAGATTACAAAAAGGTATTTTCCACTTTCTAAATTATTATTTTTTTTCACTGCTGAATAAATCCGAACGTGATTTGCATTAACAAATTGTGTTTCTCTTGCCACATATTTACTCGTGTCAAGGAGAATGTGATTGGCTGGTATAGACAACGAAGAAATACCAGACAGCAAATGACCTTCATGGAACAAGTGATTCATCAAAATATGAGAAAGATTCTGTCCAGTCAGGAACTTGTTTTCATGTTGCTCACACCCTCTCAGGCAACGACTTCAGGCTCCACACATCGCCTCGAGTTCTCCGCTTTCTTATGGCACAGCAGGTGAGATCCTCTCTCAACTCTGGCAAACAGACATAAACCAGACCTTTGAAGCTTAGAGAACTAAGGTAATTGAATGTATTTATTATCTCCATGCAGCCAGTACAACAATATCCCCATCTTGGTGAGCAACCTGGGAAACCTTGAACAACAAGACTACTGGAGAGTGTCAGGCACATGTCCATCTTTAGGACAGAGTCAAGCTGTTAATCAACACCGGTACATTCAGAAAATAAGTTTTAATCCAATTAAAGGCTCTTCAGTCGTGCTTGCCAAGGCAAACACATATAGTACCTGCCAAAAGTGTGGAAACATTCATTTTAAAATATTTTTGATAGAAGTCCCTAATGCACACCAATGCTACATTTATTTAATCAAAAATACAATAAAATTGTGAAATATTATTTGTTTTCTATTATAACAAATTAAAAAAATAATAAGAATGAATTCTGAAGGATCATGTGACACTGAAGACTGAGGTAATGATGCTGAAAATTTAGCTTTGACATCACAGAAATAAATTACATTTTAAAACATATTCAAATAGAAAAGTTTTGCCAAAATATTTTGCAGTATTACTATTTGTACTGTATTTTTGATTAAATAAATGCAGCTTTGGTGAGCATAAGAGACTTCTTTCAAAAACATTAAAACATTGTATTGTTTCCAAATGTTTCAATATATATATATATATATATATATATATATATATATATATATATATATATATATATATATATATATATATATATATATTACATTTTTTGCCTGGTAGATGATAAAATAGCAAAAACATCCCATAGACTTAAGCAGGGGTGCAAGCCGTATTAAATAGGTCTGGAGGATCATGGGCTACTAGCCTTGAAACCACATAGCAATACAATTAAAACACTTTGCTAACATAGCAAAAAGTTTTGCCCTGGCAAGCACCACTCACATTTTCTGCAGAAAATATAAAAATCTAGCCATTTCTTTAGAAGTGATGAATATTTTTTTTTTATCTGCCAGGACCAAATTCTTCTGCACAGGGGATGATTTAAAAGAGGTCAGAAATGTCAGCGACATGAATGATGCTTTATTAGCAGAAATGCAGGTTAGTAACTACATTTCACATTAGTTGCGAACGTTTCTCCATTGTGATTTGAATATCTGTAATCATGAACTTTCATATCCATCTTTTTTTATACAGAAAGTGTGCGAGGAAGTGGAGAAGAGTGAAAGAGCAGTTGAGAAACTTCAAGAAGACATTACACAGCTAAAGGAGGCAATCGGGAAACAGAAGAGACACTCAGAGAAAAATGAATGTAAGATCATTTATTTCTAGTACACTTTATATTGAGGCCAATCACACACTATGAACTGAGGCTTCCCATGGCAGATTTAAAACATAAAAGAGCTTCAGTCTTTTAGTGTGCACTTGAATACAGATCTTGTTGTAATGTCGCTGTTGTAACCTTATTTTTATTTTTAAACTGATGAATATTATTCACGCTCTCATTATAGTATTATAATATTCCATTCATTTGTTTTATCAGATTATTAGTTTAATTTGATTAAAAACTGCCTGCATTTTAAGGGTATGTTTACACAACAACGATGTACTAAAAGCAGAAAAGTTTTTCACGTACAGACGACAACGTTGTCAAAATGACCCGTTCATCACATGTTGTATTATGCATGCCAGGCCAGTAGTTAGCAATGTCACTTTGTAAAGAAAAACTACACGCTTATAGACTGTACATGTTTCCACGGAGACGAAAACTTTTTCAAAAACTTGAGATTTGAAATCCGTCGTCTTCTTTTTTTCGTGTTTTTTTTTTTTTTTTTTTACACCGTGTGGAGTAAAAGAACGGCCAAAACACATAAAAAGTGTTCTGTTTTTAGTTGAAAATAGTGTCGTGTAAACAGTCCCTTATAGTCTTCATACAGAACCTATTCAAAGTGTTTGATACCATAAATATCCTGATTTTTCAAGCTTGTCATTTGCAGCTAGCACACTATGAACTTAGGCTTGTCATCACAGATGGTAATCCCATGAATAACTGAATAACATTGTATTTCAGCCCACAAATGTGCCTCTCCAGAAGAACCCAAAGAGAACATACCTCTATGCTCAGCTCTGAGAACTCTCTTCCCCAATGCGCCCTCATTACGGACACAGACCCTCACTGTTCAGGGCTTCCCCATATTAGAACTGTGCTGTAATTCTGACCATAACATTGATATTTCCACCAAACTGCCTCTGATTCTGGAGAATCAACACACCAGGAGGAAGGACGCAGCCCCCAGACTTAGGAAAAAATGCCTCGCTGCTGGTTTTCCTCTGAGACTTAAAAGGAAAAGGAAGACTAATGATATCAGCGAGTCGGCCCCTGAGAGCGGGTCAGATACAGAGATTGAGATGAATGGACAGAGCAGAAGTAACTCTCCTGTCTTTTAAAGGGTAAAACTGAGCTTGTTCTTATTTGTACATCAATCTAGTCATGACTGGAAAACATTACACATTTTATACCTGGAGGTTACTTTTATCTCGATATGCGAATATTTTCTTTAATATCATTTTTTTAAACTTTGTTTGTAAATGTTCCCTAGAAAATTAAAAGTTGAATCCACATTATTTAACTGATCAGTTTTATTAATGTTCTCATTTTGGTAGTACATGAATTTCTGGTTTATCAAATGATCATAATTATGTTTCACTGTTTAGATTTTTTTTTTAAACCATTTGATATGTTTTTACAAACTACAGATTTACACAAACAATAACACAAAGATGGCCTTCAGAGTCACAGTCTTCATACAGAGCCTATTCAAAGTGTTTGATACCACAAATATCAGGGTCTTTCATAAACTGTGGATTCTTCAGAGTGACTGACATAAAACCTGAGGATAGGACAAAGCTTTGTTAGTCAAATATCCTGGTTTGACTATATACATGGATATTTTACTGAAAGCATAGGCATATTTCCGTCATTGTCAAAGTAAAAAAATAAAAATAGAATCAACAAATTACAGCTATAAATTCTTACCCATTGAACGAGCTTTCTTTATTGCTTTCGATACCTCCTTCTGCTTTCGACTGCACAAGCCTGTGAGCAAGAGAGTTACGGTGTCCTAAATGACTCGATCACAATTATTTTAAATATTAAAGTGAATATTTGAACCTATAGACCTCTCACCTGTTATGTGTCTGCCGTATATTCTGCCTGTGTGTGGTGAAATGAACTGGGACAACAGCTGGAGAAAGATTTCCAAAAGAGTGCTTTCATTATTATTACAATAAAAATATTGATAACAAGCATTCATGTTCTTGTTCATTTTACCAACCTGAACGTTTTTGAAGTCTACAGTTATATTGCAGAGGATGCACGTTTTAGGGGGTTGCTTGTATGGGTTTTCCATTTTGATAGGCTGGATAATACATCATTTTGCAATGTTAGTGCAAATAATTATTCAGATGGTTCTAGAAAACAACATCAATTCAACTCTCCGACAGAAACACTTGCCATATCATCTTTCTTAGGCGGATCTTGTTGAGATGTTTTCAGACTTCTGATGCATTGTGCTGGAACAGATGAAATGAAATATTCATACATGCTACCATACATCAAATTTAGTTAAACAGATCAGGACAGCATCTTATATCTTGCTTTAACGTCTATGTTAATCACATCATTAAATATCTACTGATAAAGAAGCGGTGTGCTTCTCATAAGAGAGCTTACGAAAATGTACTTGTCCTCTGAGTAAGGGAATAACTAACGTTAGCTGTCCTGGACAACCTTTTGCATGTACAATTATTAAAGAAATTTTTTTTTTCAAAGATACCTGTAGCCATAGGGGTGACTGGTTGTTTGGGAAAAGCCTGTAATAACAGGCGACTAAAAGAAAGGGCAAGCATTCTTCGGTCCGTTCAGGAGGCCACCATGACAGTTTCTGCTGTCTTCTTCTGCAGAGTCATTTACCGCTATATGTATGGGTTTGTTGCGATCTACCGCCACCTACAGGATCGGAGTAAGCAAAATATGTTTCATAATGAAATTAACAAATATCTAAAATAAAATATTGAAATAAATAGGACCGTTACATATTATTGAAACATAACAGATATACAATATAAATGATAACTGTGCAATGGAAAAAAAATGTAATTCTAATTTTAAAATTATATATTTTATACATTTATAACAGAATATCATTTGTATAAAAAGCTTTAGTAGTTTTGCATTCTTGAAAGACTTTTTTTGGAAAGAGGTCGTTTAAATACATTTGGAAAAAGTTTTACAATTTTAGTTATTGAAATATAATTGATATAAAATATTTTGATATAACACCTTTTTTTTAGACAGAGGGCGTTTAAATGCATTTTAAAAGTGGATATAACATTTAAGCAATAAAGAATTAATGGAAAATAAAATATGCTTTTTATATAAATACCTTTTGTGTTTTTACAGTTTTTAGTATTTTGCATTCTAAAGGGACTTTTGTTCTACTTTTTCCCGTCTCGACACTTTAACAGTCACGTGGTCCAAAGGCGAAGTTCCATTGGCCATCTCCATCACTCATCATTTCGAAAGTCCTCATATTTAGTTACTGTATCGCCGCTCGCTATTCCACCGTTATTTTGTGCAATAATAGATATTTAGTTATTTGTTTAGGGTTTTGACGGACTGACTACGGTCAGTTACCTAGCTATGATAAAGACTTAGTTACAGTAGATGATTAAACAGCTTTGGCTCTTTGTTGCTGTTGTCAGTTACTGACCCTTCGTCAGTAATATCACACAATGCTGTAATCTACGTGTGGAGTATCATTACAGTAGTAATGTATACTGACAACCACATACACGAAATTGTGGTAAAACGCAACCCTTCGTCCTCAAGAAAAAGATCAAGGGATGGCATAAGAAGTCACATCACTCCAGCCAAGAAGCGGTCCAGTTTCACATCAACAAAATGCACTTCCGGTGAAGAACACAATTGTGCTCAAGACATGACTGAGAATAAAGGCACAGAGCTGGTAAGCAGCCTCTTATTTCTTTTCATCAAAAGATATTCGTTCGTTTCAAGCATAATGATGTTTTTTCTGTACTTGCCCAGTGCTGCAGTGACAATGAGGACTTATTTGAGGGCTATGACAGCATTGTGTGTGACAGCTCCTTTCTGGCTAAGCTTGAAGATGTGGAGCTCCAAATGAGGCAGTGTCATGATCAGCAGACTCCAAACCTCTGTGAGGATTATCTTTCAGACTCTATCTTAGCAGAGGATTTCAGAGACTCACCACTGAGAGCTTTACCTAGCTCTCAACTTGAATTTCAAAAAGCTGTCACAACCCCACACAAAAGCCCTTCCAGGGGTGCACATAACACCTCTACCCCTGATTTGATTAATCCCAGGCCAGCTGTCAATCATGCAGATCTCAGTGTCAACAAGCCACCCTCAAAAGCCAGAAGAAGTATGAAAGATCATCTTAAGAAAGTACTGATAGATAATGCAGCAACATCCAGCACAGTCTCCAAGACAGTACAACAAAAGGAAGCTGTGATGACTGAAGAAATTAGTTTTGCTATGCAGGCCATGGAGTCCATATCAGCTGAGCGGGACCTGGGCCCTTTTTTTGGTCTCCCATCCAAAGTTAAAGATCTTATTTTGAGGTTCAAGGGAATCCAGGACTTGTATGGTAAGTATTTCACATTCTTTTCATTTCGGTTTTCTCCTTATTGGCAACTGGCATCAGTGTTTTAACTCTATCATTATTTTCTATTCTCTTTTGCTTTCAGAGTGGCAGAAAACGTGTTTGAGCCTGGATTTGTTGCAACAAAGGAGAAATCTAATTTATTCTTTACCAACAAGTGGTGGAAAGACTCTAGTGGCAGAGATTCTCATATTTAAAGAGCTCTTGTGTAGAAAGAAAGATGCCCTGGTTATTTTGCCATACATATCCTTGGTTCAGGAAAAGGTATGCATTTATGTATTTATGCATGAGTTATGTATTATCTAAGCAGTTTGACAATTAGAATGCAAGCAGTTTTGGATAATTATTTCTGTATTATTAATCCACTTATCATAGAATGATAGATGCACTGATTTGCCTTTAGGTTCGAGGGTTGGCTGGCTTTGGGATTGAGTTGGACTTCATGGTCGAGGAGTATGCTGGCAGTAAAGGGAAGTTTCCTCCAGTCAAGAGAAGAAATAAAAACTCTCTGTACATCACAACCATTGAGAAAGGACACAGTCTTGTCAATTCACTGATTGAAAATGACCGTCTCGACAATATTGGCCTGGTTGTTGTGGATGAGGTGTGTATCACAAATATTATTATTAAAGGTTTTTTTTTTTGGTTTTTGGTTTAGTTTTGATTCAGGTTTAGTTTGATTTGATAAGATTTTTAATGCACTTTCTCCCCAAGGCTCCATGTATTTGATGTTGTTTTAAAATATATATATGTTTTTAATTGAAATTTATTCCTGTAATGACCAAGCTGAATTTTCAGCATCATTACTCCAGCCTTCAGAAATCATGATCCTTCAGAAATCATTCTAATCTGCTAATTTGCTGCTCAAGATACACTTTTTATTATAATCAATGTTGAAAAACAGTTGTGATGCTTAATAATTTTGTGGAAACCATAATATTTATTTTTTATAATAGCAGCATTTATTTTTGTAACAATGTAAAGACGTTTACTGCATTGTTTTAATGCATCCTTGCTGAATAAAAGTATTATTATTATTATTATTTTAATTACTGACCTCAAACTTTTGAATGGTAGTGTATATGATACGCTTTTTAAATGACTGTATGCTTTTTATTTCAGCTCCATATGCTTGGTGATGGGAGCAGGGGGGCAATTCTTGAAATGACTTTGTCAAAGATTCTGTACATGAGCAGTGAGTATTTTAAAACTCACACATGCAGCATACTTCACCTCTGTAATGGACACTCCTTACATATTCTGATTACCCCATTGTTGTTTTCCCACAGAGTCAACTCAAATTATTGGTATGAGTGCAACACTAGGCAACGTGGGAGATCTTCAGACCTTTCTGAATGCTGAAAACTACACCAATGACTTTCGACCTGTAAGAATGAACTCTGTGTGACTGATTTAGTAAGTCTTTAAATTTGAGAAACTTGATTAAATAAATAACTGGTGATTCTGTAGGTTGAGCTGAAAGAGTATGTAAAAGTAAAGGACAGCATATATGAAGTTGACCCAAAGGAAGAGACATGCTTCAGTTTCTCACGACTCCTGGATTTCAAGGTATTCTTCAAAGCCTTTTTTTCTTTTTAACTCAATAAGATATCGATCGGCTGAGCTCAATGAACTTTTGTGCGATTGACTTTCCCAGTACTCCAGTGGAATGCAGAAGATGGACCCTGACCACATCATAGCCCTGGCCACCGAAGTCATCCCACAACTGTCCTGCCTCATTTTCTGCGCCACCAAGAAGAACTGCGAGAATCTAGCTGGAATGATCTGCAAGTATTTAAATAAGTGCGTAGACCTTTAGATTCCTTAAAGTGCTTTTACATATTTTTTGTCATTGAAATGAAATGAAGCCTCTGCCTTTTTCTCAGGGAGTTTCTGAAACACAAGCAGGCAGAGAAAGCCACACTTCTGGGTGAACTGAAGAGCAGTGGGAATGGATCCTTGTGTCCTGTGCTGCAGAAGACTGTGCCCTTTGGCCTGGCCTACCACCACAGTGGACTGACCAGTGATGAGAGGAAGCTGGTGGAAGAGGCCTATTCCTCAGGGGTGCTCTGCCTCCTCACCTGCACCTCTACTCTTGCTGCTGGCATCAACCTCCCTGCACGCAGGTTTGTCTAGGCCTATGCATCTCAAACTCAAGTGGTCCCAGATCAAATTGTTATCAAACCTGGACTAAAAGAGATTTTAAAAACTGTTGAAGTATTGAAAGGGGTTTCTTAGTCTTGTGTATGTGCCAGTTTTTTGGGGGCAGTTGTGGCCTAATTGTTAGAGAGTCAGACTTGTAATCTTGAGCAAGGCACCTAACCCCCAATCGCTCTATGGGCGCTGCAGTGAATGCTCTGGAGTGTGTGTCCACGGCTTGCAGTGTGTGTAATGTGTGTATGGGTTGACATACTTGGTCTTCACTTCACTTTACTTCAATTGTCAGGGTGATTTTAAGGTCCCCATATGTAGCTGCAGAGTTTTTAAAGAGAAGTCAGTACAAACAGATGGTGGGCAGAGCAGGACGAGCGGGTATTGATGCCATGGGTGAGAGTATCCTTATCCTTCAGGACAAAGATATAAACATGGTAAAGAACACAGATATACATATAACTCTATTATATTATATTATATTATATTATATTATATTATATTATAATAATTATATGATATTGTATTGTACTGTATTGTATTGTATTATACAAATGTTTATTTGGCCTCCCCAGGCCAAAGAACTATTGTCTGCACCGATGGAGAAGTGTTATAGTAACCTGCTGCACGATGGAGGGAGGGGCCTCCTCAGTCTCGTCCTGTCACTCATTGGCCTGAAAGTATGTGAAATGTTTTGATGTAATAATAAATGAGAAATTCTGTCTGGACTACAAGTGCAAACACTAAACTGTTTCCTTTGATTGTAGATAACTACAACTGTAGAACAAGTGAGGGATTTCATGAAAGGCACACTGCTTAGTGTGCAAGAGGCTCAGGTCAGTCCAGAGAGGAGTTTGTGGGATCTTACAGTGGAGTCCATAGAGACATTGAAGCAGAAGAGCCTCATTGAAGCGTCTGGTGATGTACATAATGAAACCATTCTCCAAATCACCAGGCTTGGGAGAGCAACATTCAAAGGTAAAACAGAGTGTGGCATAAGGATTTAAATAATGCAATGTTTCATTATTCTGTACATGTATTCATTTACCACAGGGTGGCAATATGACCTTGTTTAGAGATCAGTCAATTTATCTCCACTGTCTATTTTTATTATTTATCACTGTTTTTTTTCAGAGCCTCCCTTATGTAATGTTTTCCATTTAAATTATTACTTGCTATTTCAGGTTCAGTTGACCTTAACTACTGCGATCTGCTGTACCGAGACCTATCGAAGGGGCTGGAGGGTTTACTCCTCAATAGTTTTCTTCACTTAGTGTATCTGGTTACTCCATATGACATGGTGCATCAATGCAAGCCAGATTGGATGATCTACTTCAGACAGGTAAGATGCTTTCATCAGGTTAAATCAGTTTTTAGTTATACACTGTTCGAAAGTTTGGGGTCGGTATGATTTTTTATGTTTTTGAAAGAAGTCTCTTATGCTCACCAAAGCTCCATTTATTTGATTAAAAACAACGTAGAATTTTATATATTGTTTAATTATAATTTTATATCCATTTTTATATAGTGTAAAATGTAATTTACTCTTGTGAGTGAATGGCAAAGCTGAATTTTTAGCATCATTACTCCAGTCTTGATCACATGATCCTTCAGAAATTATTCTAATGTTCTGATTTGGTGTGCAAGAAACATTTCTTAATATTATCAATGTTGAAAACACTTGTGCTGCTGTCGCTTAATATTCTTCTGGAAACCGTGAGGCATTTTTTCAGGATTCTTTAATGAATAGAAAGTTCAGAAGAACAGCATTTATTTACAGAAGAATGTTTTTGTAACACTATAATGTCTTTACTGTCATTTTCCATCATGCATTCTTGTTGAATTATTATTAAGTTAAGTATTATAATGTAATTATTAATTTCTTTAAAAAAAAATATATATATTGATGTGCTCTTCCTTAGTGATGTGTTTTCATTCTGAATCTGAATTTTTCATTGTACCAGTTTACAAATTTGTCGGCTGCTGAGCAGAAGATGGCCACTGCAGTTGGAGTGCCTGAAAGTTTTGTGGCTAGAAAGGCAGCGGGACAGAGCGTGAGGAAGGTTAGTAAAAACAGCATTCCTCTCATGCTTTAGAATACCATACAAGTGATTCATTACCTCTTTTTTTTGTTTGGTTTTAAAGAGCCACAGTAGAAAGATATCATTAGCTGAGAATTGAGTATAGCATTACTTAAATCCTAATTGTCTTAAAAGATTTGCAGTGTTAATCATTTAACCCTACTTAAGTTTCTGAGGGTAAACTATTTTTTTTGTGACCTAAGTTATATTTGATTTCGCAATGATGGATTTTGTTCCTGTGTTCTTCTACCTGTGTCTCAGTCTGTGGACATTGTGGTAGTGAATAGGTTGTATCTTGCCCTAGTGCTGTACTCCCTACTGAAGGAGACAAACCTGTGGAACGTGTCTGATAGGTACCAGCTGACTAGAGGCTTTGTTCAGACGCTCCTCAGCTCAGCTTCTGCCTTTGGGTCCTCCGTGCTGCACTTCACTGAGGTTTGGGGCACATCTAAGCAGCATTTAAGGGCGTTTTCAGACCTGTAAATTGTTTGCTTTGTTTTAAAACAGAGACTTAAATTGCTACTGTGTTGCAGTTTCTTCTTAGTTTGGTTTGCTTTCAAATGACAAGGCAAACCTCATTCAGGCGATCTCGGACCGATTTTTTTTTTTTTTTTTTTGGTGCAGATCTGAACATGATTTCTGTTCATATACGCCTAAACAAACCAAACTAAGGGGGGTTCGGTGCCATCTAAAAGTGCCAGGTTCCAAAACAAAGGCTCTAAATGAGCCAGGTGTGAAAACGCCCTAAGACATATAATCCTACATATCTACATCTGCTACTATCCTGCAGTCAACAGTTGATTAGAATACTATGAGATTTATCTGTCCATTTCAGGAGCTGGAGGAGTTTTGGGCCTATAAGTCTCTTCTCTTAGAGCTGACTCGTAGATTGACTTACTGTGTGCAGGCTGAGCTCATTCCACTCATGGAGGTGGCTGGAGTAATGGAGGTATGTGTTCTTGCATCTCAGTTTCTCTAGAATAGTTATGACCAGAATATTTGCTTAAAAAGTTTGTGTTTTTATTTTATTCTTCTTCATTCTCTTTTGATTCAGCATCGTGCTAAGCAGCTATATAACGCTGGTTACAAGACACTGGCGCATCTTGCCAACGCAGATCCACAAATTCTGGTCCAAACTATTGAAAACCTCTTCAAGAGACAAGCCAGTCAAATTATTGCATCAGCAAAAGTAAGTACAATATTCCACTAAATAGCAACATCATATTTCCATATTAGCTTTTTACATGTAAAAGTTTACAAATTTATCCCCCAAAAAAAGTCATCATTTATTCATTCTCAAGCCAAACCTACATTACTTTATTTCTTCTTTGGAACTCACAAAAAAATAAATAATGAAGGATGTTTTGGTTGATTTCTTCCCCACCATGCATTGGCATCAAATGTTGTTGTCCGCCATCAAAAAGATGCAAAATCACCAAAAAGGCATCATCAGAGTATTTCCTCACACGTTCGCAATCATGTGGCTCGAGAAGACTGCTTTCATGGGGATTTTTTGTGATTTTGAATTCTTTTTGAGGCTTGACATATTCAGTCCTTATTTACTGTCATTGCATGCAAGATACTGAGCAGGGCTGCGTTTAAGTAAATCGCCTAAGTAAATCATAGAATCATTGCTGCCAAGTGTCTCTACGTTCATCGTAGCTCACACAATGCTTTTGAGAAACGCAGCCTAGAACATTCAGGAAATTTCTCCTTCTACATCAGACAGAATTTATACAGGTTTGAAACAACATCCAGGATGTGTAAAGGAATTTCATTTTTAGGTGGTGTATAAAAGAAAACACCCTTGTGTATTCATGTTAACTTTCTTGATGTTCATTTTCAGATGTTAATAAAAGAGAAAGCAGAGGCCTTGCAGGAGGAGGTGGATGACCTGCTTATGCTGCCATCTGATCTCCCATCTTTGTAAAATCTTATTTTCTTATTTTTTATTTATATGCTGTAAATAGTCTGTATATAATTTCATATATATGGCGTTATGTAAACTATTTTGTACCTATATGTCTGGCTGCAATAAAAAATGGAAGTAACCTAGATTTTTGTAACATCTCTATTACTCGTTACCACGAGCATGTGTTATTTTATATCTTAACTATTTTACAACCACCAGTCAGTCACAAACAGCGTGTTACAATTCCAGCACTGCCTCATGTTGTGAGTTTCAGCCAATCAGGTAAGGTATGCAAAAAAATAAATAAGCTGAAGCCACGCCCAGGAGTCATTCAAACAATGTTAGTCATAAACTGGTTGCTATTTACAGTCAAACGAAAGAAAGAAGGAAGTTGGTGTTTGACAGTGGCAAAAAATATATGTATTTCTCTAATTTCGGATGAGCGCGTGAAGCAGATGCAGTCAACTACTGAATGAGGACACCGGCAGATTGAACAGATGAAGCCTGCATCCACAGCAGTTTCCACGATTGTCGCTCTTGTTTTGTTTCGCGCATTGTGTGCCGAGGCCAAACAAGTGATATCAGTCGAAGATGTTCAGTCCATCCGTGTTGATCTGGATCTGTCCAATGTTGTCCGAAGGGTGGACGAAAGGTTTCTCTCTGTGGCTATAGATGCGAGTTTAATAGCCGAGGAGAAGTTCATGAACCTACTGAAGTAAGTCCTTCAAAAGTTCTCTTGAAGCAGACCTCAAATAAATAAAGTTGTGATGTAACTTTAAAAGACGTGATATGATGTTTATGTAGTTCACCGAAGTTAAGAACCCTCGCCAAAGCCTTGATCCCAGCGTTTCTGCGATTTGGAGGTACCAAACAAGATTTTATGAAATTCAACCCACGCGGAAGATATTTTCAAGCAAGAGAAAACAGCAGCACCCCTGTTCTAGGTAAACTCTTTCACTTAGCGTCAATACATGAGTTAGTAAACCACATCCTCCAGTCAGAAAGCTGACTGCGGTGTGTTGTCATCTGACTTTAACAGCATGATTCCAGTTTTGCTTAATGAGGGAACAGTAAAGTGATTCACACTAATGTACTACAATGTCCATAAATAGCCTGTTGTATCTCAATTGTGTCGTTGCCCTCAAATTTATTTGGACACTTGAACTTTCGCTTTGGGCTTTTAACCAGCTGGGTCCAAGTTTATTTTAGTGCAAGTCAGTTCATTCACACTGTCTTCTTCGTAACTACTGATGTTCCACATCCGACATTGAAGTCGCCAGTATTGTCCAAATTCTTTTGTCAAGGTTTTGACCAATAATCATAAGTTAATTTAATGATAAAGCGATAATATACAACTTTTTATGGCCACTGTAGACATTACACTTAATATTTACCCATTTTTGTGTTTTTTATATTATTATTAGGCTATATGATTTATTTAATACGCACATCTGATGTCATTCCTACAGGAAATTTATGTAAGAGACTTGAATTGCCTCCATTGCTGGAAAATAGGTTAAAGCAAGAATGGGTCCTACAGTCAAAGACTTTACTTCAAGAGGAACTAGAGGGAAAATACAAAAAGACAAAATTCTCTGGTAAGTTTAATTCCATTTCTGTTAAATTATTACCTAATGGGGAATTTATCATGAGTCAGTTCAACAAAACAATGTACACTAGCACCACATAAATGGCAGTCCTTCCTTCTGGCCCATATTTGTATGTGTCATAGAAATACATAGGAACTGGTTTCACAGACAGGGCTTAGATAAAGCCAGGATTATGCCTTAGTTCAATTAGGGCATTTAAGTGGCTTTTATAAGCATGCCTTAGAAAAAAAAAAAACAGAACAGCTCAGACATGCTTTTTAGTGTGGGACTAGGCTTAAATCTTGTCTGTGAAACAGGGGGATAGTTATATTTTTAATAAAATGTATATATTATGTTTCCATGATCAGTTGTAAAGTTGCTTTAGTAACATATTTAATTCAACAACCTGATCAATACATCACAAAAACATTTGTGAGTCCATCAACTGATCCGAAACTCTCTCAGACTGGCCCTGGGCCATCATTATTGTTGAGCCCTGTATTCATGTATTCATATTTTTAATGATATCAAAAATTAAAACTGTCAAAGAGAAAATCAAGTGTCTGTCTTTCTTCCAGAATATGCTGTCGACCTGCTGTATGCCTTTGCAAACTGCTCTGGTTTGGACCTCATCTTTGGTTTGAATGCTTTGCTTCGAACCAGTGAAAACACATGGGACAGCGCGAATGCAGAACTTCTGTTGAAGTACTGTGAGTCCAGGGAGTATGTGATGTCTTGGGAGCTGGGGAATGGTAGGATTTGGGATATTTCTTTTTGATTAGTCTTGAAATTCTTATTTTTAATTATTTAAGTTGAATTCTCAGCATTAAATCTCTTGCTTTAGAGCCCAACAGCTATGAGAAAAAAGCTGGGATCAGAGTGGATGGGCACCAGCTCGGTCAGGATTTTGTCCATTTGCATCAAATCCTTCAGGAATCCGCGGTCTACAACTCAACAGGTCTATATGGACCAGATATTGGTCAGCCACGAGATCACCGCAAAGATTTGTTAACTGGGTTAGTGTTCAGAGAAAAGTTATTTTTTTTAAATATGTTTTCAGAGTAGCTTCTTGTCTTATAGATTTGGGTATCAAATAAAGGTGACATGGTTTAACATTTACTTTCATAGGTTTTTGGAGTCTGGAGCAGAGGCCATTACTGCATGCACCTGGCACCAGTAAGTTATGATTTATTTCCTTTTACAAAAATCTCAAATAATTGAGTCTTTGTACTGAACTTGTTTTCCATTTTCCTCCTTGACAGCTATTATGTGAATGGCAGAGACACATCTTTAGAGGATTTCCTTGACCCTCATGTGCTTGATACTCTGGCAACAAAAATCAATGAGGTCCTCGAGGTACCAGAGTAATTCTGCATGACACATTAAAATAAGAACTCTCTAGTGGTATCCAAATTTCTCACATTCAACAGGAAGAAATAGAGAGATAAATGAACTGAATTGAACTAATAAACATTCTGCCTTCAGACCACTGAATCTGTTTCTCCGGGGAAGAAGGTTTGGCTGGGAGAGACAAGCTCGGCATATGGTGGAGGTGCCTTTGGTCTATCAGACACATTTGTTGCTGGTTTCATGTGAGTTCATTTTTTCCCCACTTCAGACCAGTTTGAAGTTCATCAGTAAATTAAAGCTTCCAGTGTGTTTTAATGTGGATTTAAAGGTGCAGTAAGCAATTTCTGAGAAACACGATTGAAAGTGGATCAGAGCGAGCGCCACAAAACACTTGTAGCGAATCAGCAGTAGGGGGCGTGTCCACTCGTGATAGAGTAAGTGAGCGAGCGAGATTTGAAGAAAGACTGTAGATGGCTGAGAAACATAAACAAAAAAGTGCAGAGTAATATCACTGAAAACAGAAGGGTTATGATCAGGCAAGGGCTTTAGGACCCACGTCAATATTAGAAAAGCTTTTCAGCGCTGAAGAGACATAAGACACGCAGAGAGATGTTTATTTATTGTTCTTGTCGTTCGTTCATCTGTCATCTTCACATTATTTTTTGTGAAGCATTATTTTGCTTTGCTTCAACTATGATAATGAGACATCCACTTGCATTGTGTGTTTGTGCATTTTGGGGGCGGAGCAATGAAGGGAGGGGGTGTGTTTTATTGAGTTGATTTTAAATATTAAGTGTTTCTCATTTTCTCTTACTTTTAAATCAGTTTATACAAATGACAATAAAAATGGAAAAAAAATGGCAGTTCTCTATTATTTATATATGAGTTTCCATTTGTTGTAATTAGAAAATGAAATGGTTCTGCATTTAAGTTATAGTAATTATAATTAATTTTTCTAGTTTAGGGCTAGAATTTTTTATGCTGCATTAATTGGATCAAAAAATATTGTTAAAGAGTAATACTGTGAAATATTATTACAATCTCAAATAAACATTTTCTTTTTAAATGCATTTTAAAACAATTTTTTGCTGCCATTACTCCAGTCTTCAGTGTCACATGATCCTTCAGAAATCATATGCTGATTTGGTTCTCATTAAACATCTCTTATTATTATAAATCTTGAAAACTGTTGTGCTGCTTAATATTTATGTGGAAGCCATGCCACATTTAAGGATTTTTTGATGAATAGAAAGTACAAAAACAACAGCTATTATTTGAAATGTACATCTTTTGTAAAATTATAAATGTCTTTACGATCACCTTTGATCCATGTAATGCATCCTAGCTAAATAAATGCTTATTTTAAATTAAAATATATTTAAATCTGTTCTGTTTAATAAAGGTGGCTGGACAAACTGGGACTTGCTGCTAAGCTTGGTTTGGATGTCGTTATCAGACAGGTATTAATTGGTTCCGGCACGTACCATTTAGTGGATGATAACCTAGATCCCCTTCCAGTAAGTGTTTCTTATGTGTTTGATCTTTCTGGACTGTTCAATTAGTATTATTATTATTTTTTAAACTATTTTATACATATGGCAGGATTACTGGCTATCATTGCTTTACAAAAGGCTTGTTGGTCCAGAAGTCTTAAAAGCAGAAGTTCATACGAATTCTGGACTAAAGAAACCAATACGGGTATACCTTCATTGCACTAACAGAAAAAGGTACTTTTATTCTCCTGCTCACAATATTTTTTTATTTTATTTATTTTTTAAAGAAACAATGGTTAATCATTTTTGACATATCATATATCATTTCCAGTGCACATTACAGACAAGGTGCTGTGACCTTATTTGCTTTAAACCTAAACAAAAATGAAGCCACAATTAGTCTGCCTGCCCATATGGCCAACAGCACCATTGAAGAATTTGTTCTACAGTCGGCTGAGGCCGGAGAACAGAGCCTTTACTCCAGGTAATGTCTCATGATCTCACAATGTTTGGACTGGACTCCTATAAATCTGTTTGCTAGCAGAATATTAGAACCACTGTTTTACTTTTAATAGGTCACTTCTAATATCACCTCAAGACTGGTTAAAATCAGTCAGAAATGTGATTAAAAATAAATTGTGACCAGCTACGGGATCTAATATATACACATTTCTCTTATTTATTCATATAAATGTAAACCTAACATTTATTGAACCTGCTTAGTTGACACTCAACACTTAATATTCAATATTATTGATCTGACTGTATCAACGCTATTCTATGAGAACTGAACTGAGCTAAAGACATCATTTTTATGAACTAGTTTAATAATTGATGATCTTTACAATGGAACTGAATCAACACTGAACTGACTTCAGCTGAAATGCATCATTTTCACTGTAAAGCTGCTTTGAAACGATCTGTATTGTATAAAGCACTATATAAATAAAGGTGACTTGAGTTGAAAATTATTAAAGCATTTGAAAATGTTATGCATCAACTATCATAGTAACAACCTAAAGATTGTTAAATCCCACTTTTTGTCCATATCTAGGTCAGTCAAATTGAATGGGCAAGTGCTGAAGATGGTGGATGACCGAACACTTCCTCCACTGGAGGGACGTGAGCTGCCACCTGGAGCACACATCAAGCTGCCTGGCTTCTCATTTGCATTCTATGTTCTGACTGAAGCACGAGCTCCAGTATGCAAATGAGCGCAGATAAAGACTGCTTTCACTGGAGAATCAGGGACACAAAATGCGCAATGACAAAATATTATGCTTTGAGATTATTTATGTGAGGGAACTTCATCATTGAATGAAATTAATCAGTCTCAATATGAAATCAGCATGTTCTATTTATGAAAATGTATATTTATTATAAATATCGAGCTGTTTGACATATCGAAGTGATTGAGTGTCTGTGCAGACAGGCAGCCCTCTTCTATATAGCAATCAAGCCTTTTGATTCTTAGTCATTTTCTGTCTGTGTGATTCACGTCTGTGTGTGCAAAGCACTACATGCAGCTAAATTTAATGGTTGAGACATTTTGAGAATCCTTTCAAAGACAGACTTTAGAGCACTTGTTACGCTGTGTGTGGTGATGATTGTAGCAGAGAGTCTGTGTTAGAGGATTGAAATATCTGGGCTTAAGTGAGAACACAGCTGGTGTTAAGTACAGATAAATGTAGGCTACGCTCTGGATGCTTGTGTAAATCTGTGAAAGAAATCAATTCATTTAAATGTCGAGGAGGATTGTTACTGTATGACAAGTTTTGTCTTTTAAACATTTAACATTAAAAAAAATATTTAAAGAGCATTGTATTGAAAGAACATAACCTCATCTAAAATAAACCATTGAATGTCCGAAAGAGGGAAGCTATTCTTGTAATAGTGTTTTATTCGCAAGCCACCTGTCAGTTTAACAAGGGGATTTAAAAATCTTTTTGCAGAGAATTTCCAAATTATAGACAAATATGGAAAGGTTAAATTACTCAAACACTTATTTTGTGAATGAAAATGAGTGGATAAAGACAAAACCTTGCAGTGGGTGGTTTTGCCCACCTGGTGGCGATGTTTACTACAGTTGAGAGCCTGAATTGGTCAAGAATAATTTTGGAGGCTACATTATAGTTTGTGTATGAATGGAGACCTCAGGCATTATTCATTGTTGGTGATTTTGAGGTTTTAGTTTGGGATAAATCCTTTATCTTTTATTTGGCATACCCTTTGCCCAAAAGATTAAATAAAACATTTAAAAAGAAACATGCTATGGTAAATCATAAGTATGACAGTCAAATTTATGAGATAAAAAGTCAAAATTCTGAAATAAATATTGACCGTTTAATAAAAAATAAAAATAACATCACGAAATGTAGATTTTTTTTATGTCCTAACTGTTTTTTGAATTTTTGTCATAATTATGACCTTTTTATCACACAATTTTTACTGTTTTCTTAATAATTATGATTTAGTATCTTATAATGTCCTAATTATGGTTTACAGAAGCATAAAACCCTTTGATTTTTACTTTTAAAGTTTGGGTAAAGTAGTATATACATAACTAGCTGGTGAAAATATATTCCTCACATTGTTTTATCTTTGTTTTCAAGATATCTCTGTTGTTGTTATAGTCTATTGTAGCCTATTACTTGTTCAGTTCTAAATTATAAATCAATACATAAATAAATAATATGCCATCAGTCTGTACCATACGAGTTGGCCTACACATTTTACTGAAAATATGGTTGACATGCATCTCTCATGAACGCGCGTCGTAAGCTCTGCGGTGTCTGTGCTAAGTTGGCATTTGCTGAAGGGCTCGTTGTTTGCAGTGGAGCTTGGTAACACGGCTTGTGTACGACGGGGAGAGCAGACTCTGGCGACCCCTGCCAGTCACACATCTTCTCCATCTCCCACGAGAAATCCCACGGCCAATGAACACAGGTCCTCACTCCAGCAGCGTGGTGTGTCCACAGACTCTCAGCTTCATTAAGAGGCGCCGTCTGGAAACATGAGGGGATTTAGGCAACGTCAGAGACTCAGGCTTACCCTTGGGCTACCCTGACTGAAGTATACACACTAATGACTCAGTGAACCAGGGGTTTTCAAACTTTTTGATGCCTAGGGCACACAATTATGAACTGTGTTAAATTTTCCCCGTTCTTGTAAACATGTTGGTTGTTAATAAATCATATAGCCTTTAAAATAAATGAACATTGTCAGAACTTCCCCCGACCCCCCTTGTGGCTCAATAGGCTAATCTGAAAACGTTCTGCCTCTGACTTCTTTCTTTTTAATTTTTCTTCTGAGATTTCTTCTTTTTTCAACAAGCTGTCGGAGTTGGGTACTCCACTTCAAGGTCATAGCCTATGGTGTGATATAGGTCATTCAATTTTCAGCACTCAATAAAAATCCTCAATAAAAATTGAATGTGTGTTTGGCCTCTCTCTCTCTAAACCTTGCTGCCATTCTTTGCCTATGGCTATACTTTTTGTGACCAGGGGCTTTCAATGCGTGGTCTACTGCAAGGGATGTCAATTTTTTATTATTATATAAAACTATTTTTCTTGTGTAAAAAAAAAAAAAAAAAAAAGTAGCCTAAAGTAAAAGAAAACATGTAGCCTTATTTGTAATCTTTAAATGTAGCTAATCTGTGATTGAAAGTGAAATGTTTTTGCAATGTAAGCGTCATAACAAAGTAATGATATATGGTATCTGTATGTCATTATAGGGAATGCTCAATTTTATGCAATATGCATCAATATGATGCCTAATAAAAGGCATAATAATAATAATAATAATAATAATAAAATCCCAAAGTCATTCACACATAAAGGCGGGGGAAAACTCACTAGCACCTCCCACGCACGCCTTAATAATCGCTAGTCAATCTAGTTTCTCCTCGAAGCTTGAGGAAACCCGAAAGGAAACTTTGGGAAGACTGCTGAAAAGTTATTAGCGACTAAAATAATCGCTCTAAAATGAACGACATGACAACTGAATCTGAAGCAACACGGGGATCGAAGTCTTCAGTTTAACGCGCAACGCGAAATACAAATGGACAGGACGCGCATGTTGATTTGGGCAATAATCACAGGTACGATTCACCATTGTTGCTTTGTATTCAACGCCTTAAACTGTGCTCTGTTTGTCTACAAAGCAGCTTGTAGTTGTAGAAGTACCCGTTTGCCAACTTTTCCTTCTTTAAATAGCTCTTTATTTACTTGTATTTATTAATGTGCTCGTGATATCAAGAGTTGAGAGTCTAACTTATTTAACACTGTTATGCCAGTTTCTATTTTTAGCACTGGAATCCAGTTTATCACATTAGAAGACCTTCTATTGGTTAATCATAGAGGGAGGGATTTTAAAGTTTAACCACGATTAAGAGGCCTGTAACCCAGTGTAACATTTGCCTGGAATCCTGCAAAGCAATCTAATGCCACAGTTCTGGAGACATGCATGGAGCCACCTGTGATTTGTTTGTTGTCTGCCCTCAGCTGTTGTCCTATGCAAATACTCCCAGGCTGAATGGAATATCACAAATGCACAGGCGAATGGGACTGTGTCCTGCAATCCCCATGACAACAGCAGCAACTGCACTGGTAAATATCAATGGCACCCCAACCTGTTATTCTCAAATAATGGGTTAGCCAAGTTTGAGAGATTTTCCATTTCCACTGGGCATGACATAAAAGTCTTGATAGCTTGACCACCAGCTGAGGGGATAAATAGGGTATTAGATTAAGATATATTTTTATAGCATGAAAAAGATGGTGTTATTTGATCACAAAATTCTGTCAAAGCATTTGCTTAACATGAAGGATATTATAATCTGTTCACTGAGGAAAATTGGACTGTTATAATAATAATTCAGCTTCTTAGTCCCCTTCAAACCTTGTAATTTTATTTAAGAACTGATAATACTCTCAAGCTCAAGTTTAGCTTCTCTGTATAGCAGGTAATCATCAGATCATGTTACATGTTGCCAGAGGTTGTAATTAGACCCTTTCCCATTCAACTTTTAGTTCATTCTGAAGTCAGAGCTCAAGTTTCAGTTTCTGTAGAGCGGTCTCTTTTCTAGCTCAGTCCTTTGAACTGAGTTTGGCTTTTACAGTGCCTTGTATAACGACACACACAAAATATTGTAAATGAGTAAACGGGCAACCTTAATTACATTACTCTGTATTTTAAGGATGCACAATATATAGACTGTAACGGATCCACTGAAGTCGAGTCAGTTTTCTGAGCCCAAATGCAGTTTATTCCATAATTCAAAAAGTGCACAAACAAAGCAATAACTTGAAAATAAACATAGCTTAAACATTAACTTGACTAAGTATGGCATGGACATGAAACTCACAGCAGTGGACTACAGCATCAAATGATGACAAGGCTAGACTAAAACACAAGGCTTTTTTAAACTTCAGAATCCTGAAAAAAGTATCATAGTTTCCACAAAACATTAAGCAGCACAACTGTTGTCAACATTGATAGAAATAAGAAATATTTCATGATCACCAAATCATCATATTATAATGATTTCTGAAGGTTCATCTGACACTGGAAAGTAATGATGCTGAAAATTCAGCTTTTAAAAAAATATTAAAATAGAAAACTGTAAATTGTAATCATATTTAACAATATTTCTGTATTTTGACCAAATAAATGCAGTCTTGTTGAGCATAACAGACAGCTTTCAAAAACATTAAGAAATGATTGATCTTGCACTTTTGAACATTAGTTTACATGTTTGATGGTGATATGTATCCCTGTTTTAAATCTATACAGATTCAAAAGATGACCACAAATGGAGTGGTCACTTCTCTAAGTGTCCAAAGGAATATAAGCATTACTGTATCCATGGTGTTTGCCGTTTTGTGGAGGAGCAGAACACTCCTTCATGCAGGTGAGACTTTGACCTGTCCATCACTCAGCCAATCAGAGCTCAAGTAAAAGTTGAATAATTTTTTTTATACTTTTGCACAGATGTGAAACGGGATATATTGGCTCTAGGTGCGAATATCTTGATCTTAATTACCATGTGGCAGAACGAAGAAAAATAGTCATCGCATGTGTGGTCGCAGGATTGGTCTTTCTGATTTTGCTCATTGTCTTCATATGCGTCTGTACACAGTGAGTGATGTGTTACACTATTAAGAGCATTGTACCTTCAAGTGTCGGTCTTCAGTGTTTATTTAGTCTTAAATGTTGTTCTTTTTACCGTCTTCCTACTTTGTTTCACAGTAAACGATATAAACCATGTAGAAAGAAGAAGAGAAAAAAGGAAACAAGTGATGAAGATGAGAAGCTCAATTCACTAAATGCACATGAAGCTTTAGCTGCTCCGGTCGACACATGCGACACTAATGCTGTATGAAGTGAGTATTTATTCTTCTCTTGCCTCATTCATTTTGCATTAACCGCGTATTGCATTAGGGCCACTCTCTGTTCAGATCATGTAAAACAGTGGTTCTTATAGTTTAGGAATCTGATTTTAAATCGGATATCAAGTGACAACCCAATGCAATACCAAAATTGTTTATCATACAAAACAAAATATTTTAATTAATTGGTTTATTGTTGGTTTCTGAATGTCTCTTCATGCTGTTTGCAACTAATATTTCACTGCATAAAACACATTGTGTTCAGTACAAACTAGGGGTGGGACAAAATATTGATGGGGCGATATATCGTTGTCCTTCTCCGTGTGATACGAGAATCATTACACTGGCGCCAAATATCAATATTTTATATATTAATAAAATAAGGTGCTCTAAATAGATTTCCCTGCTCCTAGCATCACTACTTTATGGCTCCTCGAGGTGGCACTCAAAACATGAATGAAGGAAGCGTGAACATAAATTAACTAGCCTAAGAAAAAGAGGTTTTTAACGGGATGGCAGACAGCAGTGTGAGTAAAATAATAGATGCCTCAGCCACGTTTAAGTTCAAAGTCTGGATGCACTTCGGCTTTTATACCATTGATGGGACAAACAAAATCAACAGAGTACGCAATAAACAAGAACTGCCTGGTAAAAGTAAAGTGCACTGGTAATACCATGAACATGCAAAGACACTTGGAACTCCATTACCCTGATCTCATTGAAAATGTTTAATTTACTTTAAATGTTTAATTTAATTTACAGACTGAAAAACTTTTTGTGTTGTTTTCTAACAGTTTGGATTTGAATAAAGAGAGAAAACCTGGACTTAACCTTTTCACAAGCATTTTGTTTTCATAGTTGGACAGATATGGTAATCTGTCATTATAGGATTGTCTAGCAATATATTGATTATCGCAGAATTGCTGTATCGTGATATCGGTATCGTGAGCCATGTATCGTATCCTATCGTGAGGTACCCCTCGTGATTCCCACCCCCAGTACAAACCACATTTATCTGTTTTTAAATGAACCTGTATGTAATGGCTTTCCAATGCCGTTGCCGTTGATGATAGGAGTAAGCAAGTTTAGAACGCGTACAAACAGAGTCCATGCAGACGGATGTAGATACAAACAAATGTCTTTCTTTATTACTTGTACTCCATTAAACATGATCTCAAAACTTCTTGTGGCCTTTCCTTGTTCACACGTACACACAAAGCCATTCCTTATAGACAGCATAAAACTAAAAATCCACCTTGCGAGCTACTCTGAGCTAAAACTGTGTGCTTCCCAATTACCAACGCACACACTTGTTGCTCAGGTGCTCTAATTATACACAGCTACAGCACCACCCAGTGGACAAAAACTTTACCATCCAACAAATGGCTCCTACACACCGGCCCCTTAATTGATTATGACATATTGACATAATTACAAATTCATACAAAATGGAGCCATAGATACCAATTCAAGTTTTGTAAAAATGTATGTAGAGGACAGTAAATTCAAACACTTAAACACTGCTGAATGCCCTTTTTTAGTATGCTTCAAATAAAAGGCAAAGCTTGCTAATTGGACGTTCTAATTGGACGTTGCTAAACGTACCAAACCCTTGTTGTCAGGGTAGGTCTCCACGACTCTTCCAAGTAGCCATGAACCATGTGGCGCTTTAGAATCCGCAATAATCACAACATCTCTGGGGGTCTTCGTTCTTTGTTCCAGTTTTGTCTCTTTTGCAACAAGGGTAAGTATTCCTGTACCCATCGTTTCCAAAAGAGATTGGAAATATATTGCACCTGTCTCCATCTCTTTTTGGCATACAGATCAGATCTTTCAAACAACACAGGTGGCAATGCAGGATTTCCTCTCATAAGCCAAATGTGATTTGGTATGAGGGCTTCCAAATCATTAGGATCATTGGATAGTTTAGAGAGAGGTTGATCGTTCAAAATAGCTTCCGCTTCACACAAGACAGTCTGCAGGGCTTCGTCATCCAATGTTTGTTGTCGAAGGACTGCACAAAGAATTTGTCTCACCATTCGAACTATGCGCTCCCATACTCCACCGAAATGAGAGCCTGTAGGAGGATTGAAGCTCCACTGAACTCCCTTCTGCAGTAAGGCCCTTTGAACCCTTTCGTTGTTTAATGCAGTGAGAGCCTCCTTTAACTCCCGCTCAGCTCCGATGAAGTTCGTCCCGTTATCAGACCTCATGTGAATGACCTGTCCACAACTACAGACAAATCTGCGTAAGGCATTAATGCAGGAGTCTGTATCTAGCGAGTATGCCATTTCCAAATGGACAGCTCTACTTGCCATGCAAGTAAAAATCACTCTATAGCATTTCACTTTACTTCGTCCCCTTTTCACTTCAACGGGCCCCAAAAAATCCACTCCATGTTAGTAAAAGGTGGCAGGTCAGGGGTGATCCTTTCCACTGGAAGGTCTGCCATCTTCTGTTCACCCAACTTCCCCTTATAACGTCTACAGATGACACACTTGGAAATGATCTTTCTTGCAACAGAGTTGGCATTTGTAATCCAATACTTAAACCGGAGCTTGGAAAGCATCTGATTTCTGCCACTATGACCCAACTGTTCATGAATGTCTCGAAGTATGAGTTGGACTCGTTTTGTAACAAAGCAGTTTTAATGCTATTTTTGAGGCGTTTTTCAGAAGCGGACAACTCAACTTCATAATAAGTAGCCAATTCCAAAAGTTGCTCCTTTTTAAGATTATTAAACGCCTCTACCGAGGGGTTTTCAGCAAACTCCTGAACTATAGACATGATCAGTATAACAACAAAATAAACAAAACAATACTACAGGCTGCTACACCACTACAGGGAAAAAACGAAGTGATCAAAAATCCCCCAAAAAATGACCACAAAATTTTAACATAACCAACCACGCCACAATACTGACAAGCTGAGGAAAAGTTAGACATACGAATGGGCTAAAACCCCCCAAAAAATCTCTGCAGCCAACAAAAGTTTAAACTCAACCTCAGCCTGTTTAAACACTACATTATACAGTGCATTATCAAATCACTAAAGCGACATACAAAACAAGCGAGTACCAAAAGACTGGGAGATTCACTGCACCCCAACCCCTACTTACCTACCCAAAAAACTAAACTTAGCCTCACTAGTCTTCAGTGGATCCCCTACCCGGTGTACATTAAACGTTAAGCTCGTGAGGACGTAGCAGACCGATTGCGCAGTCTACTACAACCCCCGAAACGTACCGACTAAGGATACCACCAAAAATAATGAAACTAAAATAATAAAGTGGCAAACTCCGTGTCTGCCCGATGACTTACTTATTGAGGTGCACGCTCCTCTACCCAAAATATATATGGTACTCACCAACAAAAGCCGCTCACAAAAACATTACTTCCTACTTAATTCAAAACCGGACGAGCCCCCAAATGTTACGATCAGGCACACTAACCGCAACATAAAATGAATGCAACGTCAGTTGGACTCGTTTTGTCTAGGGGTTTATTAAACAAAGAATAAATAAATTGCCAACAAAACAGAATATGGGAGATCAACTACAACAAAAGATGCAGGAAGGTCAATCATTGGCGTGGTTGCCGGAACACAGATCTCCACCCTCTCCACGGAATGACTGATGTTTTAAAGGGTGTCTCTCCGCCCACTCATTATCGATCACACCTGCACACAATAATAAACAATAACAGAGCAGCCAAACAGAGAAAAAGGAAACACAGGTAGTGGAGGGACATAACACACCCCCACACCAAAATGGTGACTCCAGTCACCATAATCAAACAAACATGCTGATCTTTAGATAACAAGATGGAATGTTTTATTTCAATCAGCATAGCTGACTTACCAAGTCTTCCTCCCACTAGCAACAGTCCATCACACAACACAGGATCCAAACTATAGACAGTACTGTTTCTTTTAACACCAACATTTCTACCCTTAAGCTCAGCAATTTCCTCTTGGAATTGATCCTGTTGACTCAAACGAATTATGCCATTCTCAGCCATAGACAGATCAGTCAAACTTTGTCTGCCCAGAGATGCTTTAAATTCCTGTAATTTTACATCTACAGCAACACTACCAATCTGCTCCAAAGATAGCTCCTTTCGTTTACGACTCGGCTCCATCAGAAGTTTCTGCAGTTTCAAATACCTAGCAACTGCAACTTTCAGACGTTTCCATTCTGAGAAGAAATGAATAAGTTGACTTGTGGCATTCTGTCCATTCTGTAAGGCCACAGCATTGACTTTCAACTTTTTAATCTCTGGGTCATCAGTAAATATCAGATCACTTGTTGGAAACTGTGTCTCACTCGGCTTCCAGAGAAAGCTGGGACCATCAATCCATCGCTTATTGCTCAGAAAATCTTTTGCTTTCAATCCACGAGATGCATCATCTGCTGGAGTTTCTTTAGTGGGCACGTATCTCCACTGTTGAGGTTGTGTTGTCTGATATGTAAGACACTCTATTAGCGACGAATGTATGAAACCGTTTGTCCTCATTCTTGATGTAATTAAGGACAGTCATGCTGTCAGTCCAAAAGACAGAATCTTCCAATGAAAGTTGCAGCTCCCTCTTTAGCATGATGTCAACCTTGACAGCCAGGACAGCCGCTTTAAGTTCCAAATGAGGTACGGTCACTGGTTTCAGTGGTGTTACTCTAGCCTTGCCCAGCAAGAAAGCCACATGTACCTTGTTTGTACTGTTCTGCATCTCAAGATAGGAAACTGTGCCGTATCCATCTTCGCAAGCATCAACAAAGTGATGTAAACAAGCTAGGGCAGTTCAAATTCCATGGGTTTAAAACATCTGTTCACCTGGAATTCTGCAATTCTGTCCAATTCAAAAATCCAATGGTTCCATTTCTTCTGGAGGATCGATGGTATGGCATCATCTCACCTCCTTTTTGACAGAGAACAGTGAGATTTTTAACCATAGAGATGGCCACTTCCTCAGAAGAGACGCTTTTCAGACAGTCATCTACATAAAAGTTATTGTTGATGGTTTCAATTACCTCAGCTGGAAAGTCTGCTTGATTGTCCTTTGCGGTCTGTTTCAAGGCAACTTGGAGAAGACACAGCTCCGAAAAGTCATCCTAAATGTAATGGGCTCTCTTGTCAATTCTCCATCAGGCCACCACAAGAACCGAAGAAAATCAACCTCTTCTTTAGCCACTTTAACTTGATCGACCATTGCTTCAATGTCAGCCATGAAGGATACTGGTTCTTGCCTGAATCTCATCAGCACACCTACCAAAGAATTGTTAAGGTTAAGGCCTTGCAACAATTGACTATTAAGTGATGTTCCTTTATATGTTGCTCCACAGTCAAACACAACTCCAAGCTCTTCTTAGGATGAAACACCCCGTGATGAGGAATGTACCAAACTTTGCCATCCAAACGATCTAGTTGGTGAGATGGTACCTTCTCTGCATAACCTTGAAGTACAACATTAGCAAGAAAATGAGAGTACTTCTCATGAAACCCTTTGTTTGTTTCCAGTTTCCTTTTCAGGCCATTTAATCGTTGCCTAGCAACACAGAAGTTGTCAGGTAATGACATTATCTGTCTTGAATGGCAATTTTAGGCTATAATGTCCATCCTGGAGCATGACTGTACGGGTCATTATGTCCACAAACCAAAGATCTTCCCTTGACATTTCTCTTTCATCAGCAGTCCTTTCGCTGAAATCATGATTGAAATAATTGTTGAGCAGCTCCTTCAATTTAACAACAGAAATTCTGTTAACAGAAACCGCAGAATGCCCACTGATTTCCAGTCCATCAATAACATTGCAGACACAGATTGTTCCTGACCCATGGTACAAAGAAGAATGTTGACCTTCTTTCCACTCAGATTCAGCTCGTTTATTAGATGTTCTGAACAAAAAGTAGCTGAGCTTCCCGGGTCCAGAAAAGCATAGGTCTGCATCACGTTGTTACCTGTAATAGCTTTCACTTGAACCGGTATGATTGGCATTAAACTCCTCTCACTACCAGCCCCTGTATGACCACAAGTTTGAGCAGACACTACTTTACGCCTTTCCTCTAACTCTTTCACCGTTACCTCCTTGCAATATATGTGCAGGTTAATCGGATGTGCTTCTCCACAAACATCACAAATCAAACGATTGTCACATTCCTAACTCGTATGTCCTGTCTTTAGACAACCAAAACAAATTCCCTTGTCTTTCAAGAATTCAATCTTGTCTCGTTTAGTCTCCTTCAAAGCAAAACATCTTTCCAATGGATGTTGATTTGCACAGAACAAACAGTTTCCATTAGACTTGGATACAGAGCCGTATCCTTGCTGTGATGACACAATGTCAGTTTTCTTAGATGGAACTGAAACAGCAACATCAGTGGCGAAACTATTCCCTCTAAATGTCTTGCGCACTTGGGTTTTGAATTTACATGTGCCTTGTTTGTCCTGGATATCTCCAAACACAGGATCAGATGCCACCTTAACCTGTTTTTCAACAAACTCGACGATGTGTGAGAACTTTGCTCTGCCTTGACTGGACTCCATAATCTCACAAGTCTGAGCACTCCATTGCTCTCTCAGCTTGTAAGGTAACTTTGTTACAACAATCTTCATGTTGCTAGGCATGTTAAGTTCTTGCATGTATGTAAGTTCATCGATGGTATTGCAACATGTACGCAAAAACAAAGCATAAGCCTGTAATCCCTGCACATTCTCGGCCTTTAAAGTGGGCCAGCCCAAGGCTTTCTCCAGATAGGCAGTAGTTACCTTGAATTCATTACCAAAATGTTCTTTTAATAATCTTTTGGCCAATGCATATCCTCTGTCTGGGGCCATATATTGGCAACTGCAGACTAGGTCTTTAGGCTGCCCCCTAGTAAACTGCTTGAGAAAATACAAACCATCCTTTTCATTACTAGTTTTCTCTTCAATGCCATGTTCAAATGCTCTGATAAATGCAATATACTGCAATGGGTCACCATCAAAGACTGGGATCTCTCTTTTTGGTAAGATATGAGGATTTCCATGCTGTTGAATAAGATAAGATGTTAATTCCTCTTGTCTTTTTAAGACTTCAAGCAGGGGATCAGATTGTAAGATTGTTGAGCTGTGTGGAATATTTGTTGATTTCTCCATCCTTTCCTTTGATTCTTTGTTATAACTTGCGATGCAGAGACATCAACTGCTCCAGCTGTATTCATTGGCATTGAATTCACTGGTACATATTCATTTGCATCGGGATTCAAACACTTGGGCCGAGAAGAATCAAACTTGAGTTTATCAGTTGCATTAATCACACTTGATTTGAACTTGAATTGCGTGAACATTTGCTTTGATTATCAGACTTTTGCAACACAGCGATCTTTGCGTTTGAAGCTGCTATTTGAGCATCCAACTCCAATTGTTCTTTTTTTCTGTCTCAAATCCTCCTGAGCTTCAATGGCATGTTTGGCCTTCAATGCAGCAGCATGTGCCATAAGTGCAGCCTTTTCTGCCTCCGCTTGATGAACTGCTGTGTGAGCTGCGTTTACTACGTTTGGAGGTAGCATGAGACACATTTGAGACGCTGTCTCCCAGACCAACGTCACTACATACTTCACCCACTTCAGAGCTTTTCTGACCTTATACTGTGCCTGATAACCATTTATTCACATGTTCAATGAACTCATTATTTGGTATCATCTTAGCTTTAAACCATATTTCATGTTTTTCAGCTTCATCAACAGGTAAAATAACCAACAGTGACTCATGTGCTTCTTTAGCCTCTGAACATAACCTCTTAAAATCTTCCAAAGCCAAGCGTACCTCAGGTTCATATTCTTTATCTTCATAGATTAACCTATTAATTAACTCTATTAGTTTCTGAGCCTTGTTTAACTTACCCTTTCTCAAGTTTTTCCATTAAAGCCTTAGCTGTTAATTTAACAGGTCTTTTCAATCTTTCAGACTCGTTTTCAACATTAGGCAGGTTTTAATTTGACTTATTAAACCCTTTAGCATTCATAGACCTTTCATTTTCCATTTTGCAAACAATTGTGAACAAACATACAATTCAAACACACAAACAATGTTCGTCGGTCTTTGGCAACCAATGCTTTGGAATTACGCGATTTTGTGCGCACAATATCACATGGCCATGTTAATGCTGCAACAACGTACCTACAATCCAGTCGATCGGCCCTTTAACAGCCAGATGAGCGCGTGGCGTAAATCCAATGATGAAACCAGCAAGGGGGGAAAATATAATCCAAAATGAATCCACTGAGTTAAATCCAAGGCTTGAATCCAGCCAGACATCTTGACGATCCTCACGTGCAGCAACACAGACTTTATCCAAACAGCCTCCCTCTGTCCGTCGAAACAAACGTGTTGACTTTTACTCCAGACGATCTCCTTTATCCAGTGAAGCACAGTTTTTTTACTTTTTGTAATGGCTTTCCAATGCCGTTGCTGTTGATAATAGGAGTAAGCAAGTTTAGAACGCATACAAACAGAGTCCATGCAGACGGATGTAGATACAAACAAATGTCTTTCTTTATTACTTGTGCTCCATTAAACATGATCTCAAAACTTGTGGCCTTTCCTTGTTCACACGTACACACAAAGCCATTCCTTATAGACAGCATAAAACTAAAAATCCACCTTGCGAGCTACTCTGCCGTGTGGTCAAAAACTGTGTGCTTCCCAATTACCAACCCACACACTTGTTGCTCAGGCACCACACAGTGGACAAAAACTTTACCATCCAACAAATGGCTCCTACACTGTATTTAATGAAATCGGTGTTATATTTTATTTTATCTGACATAGTTTTGTAAAAAAAAATTATAGGGTATGTTTATACGACAACGATGTACTAAAAACAGAAATGTTTTTCCTTTGCTTTTTTTGTGTGCAGATGAAAATGTTGTCAAAACGATCACCGTTCACAAGGATCCGCAAAAATAGCTAAAAACGCTGTATTCTGCATGCCAGGCCAGTAGTTGGCGATGTCACTTTGTAAAGAAACACTACATGCCTATAGACTACACACATAATACGCATTAGCATTACATCACCCGTTTCTCAAAATCGCGTCACGATTTCAAAAGTTTTCAGATTTCAGGCCACCAAAACGTCGTTGTATAAGTTAACAGCCAACACGCATAAAAAGTTTCCCATTTTCAGTTGAAAATGGTGTCGTGTAAATGGCCCCTTAGGATGTCTATATTGGCATCTGATGAATTTGTCTAGCCTTTATTAAAGGGATAGTGCACCCAAAACATTTTTAATTCTATAATCATTTACTCTCCCTTATGTCAATCCAAAACTTTTATGAGTTTGAGCATTAAAGATCAAAATATCACAATTTTATTTGGATGCACAAGTGTTGACGCCAGTTTTCTCCTTTTAATTAGAGAATATATATTTTTATGTATATATATTTTTATTTTATTTTTTTTTTACTGCTTGATCCACTATCATAACCACTTGTTCTCTGATTCTTATTCAACAAAATGTCCATCTTATTATAACATTAAATATTTGCTCCAATCAGAAATTGATCTGTATTTTGTACCAAGCTCTATAAAACTGCATGACCGTTTTTCCATACCATACAAGGACCTTGACTAGTCATACTCACTTAGTTCATGCTAAAAGCATTTTAGATGTGCACAGCAAGCTCTGTAAAGGAAAGTATGGACACAATAACCAAAATGCTTGTTTGACATGTGTGGATATATTGTGACGCTGTTCAGACCTTGGTTGCTAGGAAGTCAAGTCAAATTTTAGTTCAAATAGATGGGTCTAATTATCTTTTTTGTTTCAGTAAAAACAGTGAAGTGATCCTGCCAGGGTTGGGAATGGCCTGGAAATGTGGACTTGTCCTGCCAAGTGATGAATGCAGTGCTTTACAGTATAATCCTGAGTGGACTTTAAATGAATTTGGGAGATATGGTGTGTCAGGCAACCTTTGCCATTTTGTGTGCTACTGTTTACCTCATTCTTCATGCCACAAAAGATTTGTATACTTGTCAGAAAAAAAGTGCCGATGAACTGAACAAATATGCCTTCAGAGTGGCTGTAATGACAAATTGGTGCCGTTCAATATGCTGAATGCAAACAAAGCCTATCCATGTTGGTTTAGATATCGGCCTATTTCTATTGCATACGAAGCACAGAATATTGAAAGAAGTTTCCATATAATGTTAAATTGAAAATTAAATTATAACAGTTTAAACAGTTTCTGGAAGTAGTTCTCCTGACAGTAACGGACCAAAATCTTATATATTATGTAAATAAATAAGTAAATTATGTAAGTAAATTGTGGAGGAAAATTACCTTGTATATATGTGACAAAGTATTTTTGTTTTCTTTATTTAGCTTTTTGACAGAAAAGTATAATAAATAAATAAAAAATGTGCAATTTGTTCAAAAATATTTAGTGATAAACTTTTTTAATGAAAAATAATAATTTTATATATTTGTGTTCTGTTCAGAAATGTTCAGTTTGGAAATGTTATTTGCTGGTGATGTAAAGTTAGGTGTATGTTTCACATGCTGTTCAGATTTCTATTGTAAGCACTAAACGTTTGAGATTTTCTTTAAATGCAAAGCTATATTTACTTCATACCATAAAATGTCTTTATAAAGTAATTCATGTGAGTATTGTTACACAAGAAAGTCTGATTTTCAGTGGGTGCTCCAGTTGGTTTAAGAGATTTTAAGATTTTTTTTTTGGAAAATGTAAACGCTTGCATTATTTTCTGTAAACAAGGTGAATGTAGCACATAAACTGATCATTTCTTCACGCCAAGGTGGAAAATGTCCATGGAATGTGCAAAGATGCTTGGTTAGAATAAACTGTCGTCCAGTCCTGCTTTCAAGAAATGTTCCATCTGCTTAATTGTTTTTTGCCCTAGTTTCAACTGCCCTCAAACATCCAGTCTGTGGGATTATTTAACCGTTATCATTATAGATAAAGCTTTGAAGAGGTCGTAAGAACTTTTATTACTCATAAGTTTTTGAAGCTTCAGTCTGTGCTGATGCCAATAGAAACTGGCTGGTGTGACCAGCACGGGCAGACCTCGTGTTTCAACACAGCCATAAATAGCTCTTCTTGGCTTGATGTCAGTGATTGGAGAAGGACAGGAATCCAGCACCTCAGTTGGTGGGACCTTGTGAGTTGGAAGTTTTTCCATGATATTTATCAGAGCTGTGTCAAATGCAACAGAACATCACTTAACCAGACAACAGTATGCATTGATTTCAAGCCTGAGTTTTTGATATTTTCAAAAGTATTTTTTGTTGCAAGATGTAAAGCCTGTGATAGATCATATGTGACCCTGGACCACAAAACCAGTCTTATGGGTGATTTATACATCATCCGAAAGCTGAATAAATAAGCTTTCAATTGATGTATGGATTGTTAGGATAGGACAATATTTGGCCGAGATACAACTATTTGAAAATCTGGAATCTGAGGGTGCAAAAAAATCTAAATATTGAGAAAATCGCCTTTAAATTTGTCCATTTATGTTTGCGATTGTGGTGCATCCACTCACAAAAATACATTTTTGATATATTTAAGGTAGGAAATTTACAAAATATCTTCATGGATCATGATCTTCACTTAATATCCTAATGATTTTTGGCATAAAAGAAAAATCGATAATTTTGACCCATACAGTGTTTTGTTGGCTATTGCCACAAATATACCCGTGCGACTTATGACTGGTTTTGTGGTCCAGGGTCACATGTGATCTAAGGCCCATTTAAACTTTTGTTCCACCTGTAGCAATGACCTGTGTTGAATGTCTCATTCGGCCGAATTTCCCCTGAACTAAAGCAGCAGGAAATGAAAATGTAAGGCGTGTCTCAAAGTGAATGAAATGGGTAACCGATACAACACTCTTTCTGAAAGAGTAAAGAGATCACTCACCTTTTTTCTCAAAAAAATACAAATAAATTCTCTTCTTAAAGTGAGACAGTAAGTTGAACTTGAGAATCAGTCAGATTTGTGAGAATTACTCAGACTGCTTTTGTGAACTGAATCAACTGATTCATTGACAAGACAAACTCAAAAAACAATTAAAATAATTTTTAGAAGAACTAGATGTTTTGTGAATAATTACTTAAATTAAGCTATTCAATTGCTTCAGAAGACTTAAAATATAGTTTTTTCACCCCATGCCAAAAAGAGTCCAACTGGGGAGGAAGGACGGGCACCCTGGAGTGATGGAAGGTAACAGGCAGGTGTCCAGGTTGGTGCCGGCAGGCTAGGAAGCCTCCAGGGTGATACCGGCGATATAGGAGCCAGAGGGGCGCCCCCTCCAAAATTTTCTTGGGAGGATCTATGGGGTTGTGAACCAGAGCGGACTCTGGAGCAGGCTCTGGACTTTCAGTCTCTGGAACGGACTCAGGGATTTGCTTCATTGAAACCATCTCTGAGATTTCACTCACTGGAACGGACTCAGGAATTTCACTAACTGGAATGGACTCGGAAATTTCTCTCACTGAAACGGACTCGGGAATTTATTATTTATAAATTTTTATGCTCTCAGGATGGGACTGGATTGAGCGTGTGTAGTGTCATCTTTAACTTAATCACGAAATCAGAACCATTTTGCCCAAGGATGTAGTTAATATAATTAAGTAAGGGTAGATAACATTTCGCTGGAGCAAGAAACTGAAATAAATCATCCAGTCCCATCCGAAAGCAAGCATTGAGCATAGAATTGCTCCAGCTCACCAGATGGGAACACTCCAAAAAGTCCTCCACATACCGCTCTAGAGGCTGACCGTTCTGGCAGATGGTGTACAGGAGATGGTCCTCACACCACTTTCTAGCCTCAGTAAGATCCATGCTTGAGTTTTTAGCCCTATTCAGACAGGACTTGTTTTCCAGGGGGTTGTTAGAGAAATTCATGTTTCACAGACGTACTTTGTGATTTTAGTCCCATCTGAATCTGCCAACTCTGTGTTTTTCCTCACACAACCTCTGTAAAAATTCCAGAGCAAATTACCTACTGTTTTTTGGCAAACTCAACGGTCCTCTGAAAAATCCAATCCCGTCCGAATGCGAATGTCTGTGATTGCTGATGTTGTATTATTCTAATGCTTCTCCTCATGTTTTTGACTTACCTTTTGTGCACCAATCTTCAGCATGCTTCCATTTAGTTTCAATATGGATGCTATCAGATGGGAAAAAAAAACATTATAAAATTAATAACTAGAGTCAAATCGTGGAAACTGCAAAGACTACCCATTTTAATATCAGTGTCAGGTAAGAGTAAGATACTTGTCTAGATTTCTCTGCTTGCTTATGTGGGTTTATTATAAACAGCCACTTCTATGAACTCGTGACATTTACTTAAATAGGCCTATACGAAGGAGCAGTTGAATGCTTGAATTGGATTGCTTGACACACATGCAATTATTTTCAGGGAAATGTTATATGAACAAATAATAAATGAAAAGACATATACGTCATATTCACACAAGCACAGCAGATGACCTTCTGTAACACCCATATATAGAGAAAACATTCACCTCTGTAATAAACACGGAGATGTTAGTCCTGCCTGAATCAGTACATGAAATGTCACAGACGTCGAGTGATAATTGTAACTCAAACGTCCTTTAAAAAACTAGTCCCGTCCGAATAAGGTATTTGTTGGGTCCTGGATTCTGTCACGGTGGGTGGCTGTAATGAAGGTGCATGACAATGTAGTAAATTAAATAGTCTTTTAATTGTAAATGGAAACACACTGGAGATAAACTTGAAGACACAGAATAGAACAACCACTTCAACATAGACATAAAACAATCAAGGAACCGACTGAAACTGAGATCTTAAGTACAGAGGAGCTAACGGGTTAATTAACAAGGAACAGGTGAATGAGATGAATCAATGAAACACTTGGGAAAACTGGGTCAATGGAAAACTAGCAAACAGAAAGTGAACACAATGAAAACAAAGACAAAACAAAACCCTGACAAGTAATACCCCCATATGTGATTTTTTTAAAAGATTTGGCTTGTGTTGAAAAGGGCGTTTGCTAACAAGTGGCTAAATGGGACTACAGTAAGGCAAGGCAAGGCAGTAGTCTCACTATCACCAGACCAAGCTCAATCTTTAGCATTAGTCTAGGGAGTCTGCTCTGTATTTTCTACTGCACAAGAGGCGTGATCAACAGGCATAGTTCAAATTACTCTATACGCAATTGGATAGTCCTTCAACCAATCAGACCAACGATCCAGGTGACGTACTTTGGAATTGGATTGGATTAAACCCGCCAATAGCACGCCCGGTGGATAAGCCAGTTTGTGATTGGTCCGTGCAAATTTGTAACGGAAGCAGGATAGAAGAATGTACAGGTTTCCAGCCTGAGCTGCAGGGCGAAATCAAATCGCCGGCAGATCGGGCTGGGTTTACCCAGTCTAGGACTACAGAGGTTGTCAGGAACATAAATGTCATTACACCGAACAGGTCACCTCATACTCACTAGTCCAATTTTACCGCCTTGTGTTCATGATCATGCTTTTGCAAATTATTCCTCAAACTTTTGGGTAAAATGTTTAAGTCATGCGACCGTGGTGTTCGTTTAGCTTTTTACTTGTGCCAATTGTATTTAGGCTTCAAAATTCATAATAGTTGTGTGTTCATTTGTGATTATTGATTAATAAAATGTCTAAGAATCATAATCTTTTGTTGGTCACAGAGCTTATTTTCTGCAATAATCCAAAAGCCAATGGAAAATTATATTGGGTTTTTTGTCAAAGGAGCCAGGGTGATATTAACTTCCAGGTTGACACTGCAGCACTCTATTATACAGACTGCTGGAAATTCGCCTTTTGTGTTCCACAGAAGAAATAAAGTCATAAAGGTTTGGAATGGCATGAAGGTAAAAAGAAAATGAAAAAAATTACCGAATTTAAATTTCTGGGTGAACCATTGCTTTAAATGTTAAAACTTGGCTGTGTCCTAAATCGCATACTCTCTTGATTAGGTGCTTATTTTGAATAACTAATTACTTCATGACCACTAAAAAAGTATGAATGTGTGTAGTATGAATGTAATCTGGACGTACTACATTCGCTATGCTGTCATTATCAGATGACCTACGGTAGAATCAGTTCAAATCCTCTCCCGTGGCCTCATGGGATAGTAAAATGTCCATCGCATGCACTTCAGAATCTCTCTGGAAGTAGTAGGTCACCCGGGTACTTTTGCCTACTCTTTTACGGGTACCGTGAATTCGGACATACTTCTTTCATCACATACTGGCTTTTGCCTACTATATAGTAGGGAAGTATGCGATTTTGAAAGCAGCCCTTATCATTTAAAAAAAAAGATACACTGCCATCTACAGGACGATATGAGAAGTTATTGTGCATCGCTAGCCAATGGACAGCATAATCGTGGGACAGCTGGAAGTCCATTTGCTTTTTGTCAAAGAGGTGAGGAGAGCTTGACCAGAACTCAAGATTGCTCTTGTAGCAGGTGGCTTTGAGTAATTGACCATGCTTTGACCCAGTGAATAGAGATTTGGTCCATTTGGCAGACTCTAAATTGTGTGGTTTAAACCTGGTTCTTTATATTATTCTCAAGGTCTTTTGAACTGATCTTGACATGGTCTTAAAAGTGAATGATGTTTCATTCCTTCTAGCGTGTAAAATTATACATGGGATTGTCAGCATGACTTACACATTTTATAAAAGGGCAAAGATAGACCTTCAAGAGGTGACTGCCCTTCTACAATAAAAAGTGATCAATACGGTAATGGAGGGTTAAATAAAAAAAGTCAGTGGATGTTAAGGTTATTTGAAATTGTTGTTATTTTTAGGCAATGATGTGAAACAATTGAGTGTGTTTAAGGATGATTTAATATTGAAAAAAGATAAACGAGAAAAAGCAGACAATGCTTAATCGGGATCCATCAAGTGATGATGCTGTCTTATAAATAAATAAATGCATTTAAAATACATATAATTTTTAGCTCTTCTTGTAGGTTAAATATTGTGAGCTCATATAGATGCACAGTTATAAATAGTTTTGAGGTCTACAGCACTACTGCTGCTTTAAATTGTCATGGTAACAGCAAAATTTTATCCTGCACAGTCAGAAATGCTGTTTGTCTCAGAGACAGACTAAATATCCTGTTTGTTCACAATTAGTAATTGTAATTATTTAGTCGGAAACCTGAGAAAAAGGGGAGATTTAAAGCCATGTTTCTCAACCAGTGGTCTGGGCCATCCAAAGAGGGCCAAAAGATGACTTAAATATTGAATTATTAAAATATTACAATAATTGAATGTAATTCAAATAGCTAAACCCCGAAGTGTACAAAATGTAGATATTACTTATTTTAATTAAAAACATGGAGTTTTTGAACTTTCTGGTTACACCATATTAGGTATAATTATTTTAATTGATTGATACGTATTACAAAAGTTTGAAAACCAATTTTAGAGATTTAATATTTACCAGTGCTTTGATAACTGCACAAATGAAAAGTTACATGTGGCTTGTTTAATATGATAAAAATAATAATCTATTAAATGAAGATGGGCATGATTCATTAGAAGTAAATTGCAAATCACAAGCAATTGTTATATACATGCATTCAATTTAGTTGTTTTTTATAGATCTGTTTATGTTTGACTTGTCAAAGGACAGTAATCACTAGCAGGGTCATTTATTCTGAAAATTGCTAAGCACAGGGAACAAGGGGAATATGTTTTGTGTAGTGAACCATCAGAGTGCATTTTCAAACACATCTGTCACACTACTTAATTACAAGGATGTCAGCTGCAGAGTTGACTTTGTATCGGAACAGATGGGGATGTATTTAGTTTGCTTCTCATAAAAGCCTTTATAGCCCCCATATTCACACGGGAACTTTGTCACACTGACACTTTGCAAGCATTCACAATTCACATCAAGCTATACTTATTTCATCCAGGGTGAGATTCATTGTCGCTTTAATTTGGTTATTTTGATATGACTTGTTTGCTGAAAGCACTGGGACTGAATGTTCTCTTTGGTCTGAAGTTCACGTAGTCAATTTATAACTTGTATAACTAACTTATATAGTAATACCAAAATCTGATTCACATTTTATGCTGGTGAACTGTACAATGGAAGGTGAACAGAACTTGTGGAGCAACAAGGGAACAAGCACAATTTAATATTTAACGTTGTATTTAACGAACACAGGCATCATGTGGTGCAATGTGAGAGGTGTTGCTCATTATTCTTAATTGGCTCAGATATCATGCTGACACAGCGTGAGGAGGAGCAATTGGCATCTGAGTGAGATTTCCTACATGTCACAGTTGGCCTGTATGAAGACGTACAAATTTATTGCCCCTCTTTAGTTTAAATGTCAATAGTCAGTTATCTTAAACTTACACCATTTATTTTTCTCAGTGTGTAAATGTTGTTTGCTGAAATATATGAGATTACATGGTTGTTTGCCTTGAGGCATAGTGTTGAAGTTTAAATTACCTTTGGCACCAAATATGAGCTTCAGTCATTCTCACAGCCATCATCAAGCAATTAAAGGAAATGGACTATTACCTGATATACATATATTACAGTTTTTAATTATTTGTGGACTGGATAGTGAAAGTTGAAATCTTACGTTGGAAAAATGGAATCAAGAATCGCTCATAAAGACGGCGATCATCTTTTCCTCCTGCATTAATCAGTGTTTTGAACCAATGATGCAAATATTCACTCATTCACTGCTTTTGTTCCTGAATAAATCAGGATTTTCTTGAGTAATTAAAATTGAGTAATAATTGAGTGATTCACAGTGATAGTGGTCAATAGTTTTTTTCTTGAATGAATCAGCGTTTTGTATGAATCGTTTGAACAATTTTTTAAAGATTTTAATGATTCGTTCATAAAGAATGGGTGTTTCTCAAACGGAAGTCTGCATCCTTCCTAGTGCAGTCCTTTGGAAGCTTGTAGGCTCGTGTCCTCCTCAATATTAAATGCTAGAATGAGACATTCTAGTAAGTGGTCACGGTCACAACGCAAAAATATTATTAAAATGATTAATGAAACTACTATTAAAATGATTGGAGGATGTGAAGGATACACTTAATATATAATTTAAAGGGGTCATCGGATGCCCATTTTCCACAAATTGGTATGATTCTTTAGGGTCTTCATGTAAAGTTTGTAACATACTTTGGTTAAAATTCCCTCCATCACTCCACCGGACTCCACCGGCCCTTATGAGACCCTCCATCCCTCCACCGGCCCTTATTGCCTCAGATTGTGAAGCACAGCGCAGCAAGCAACAACCTCAGGCACAAAGGCATGGCTCACCTCTGGCCATGAAGAAAATAGAGCACCAGCTTGTTTTCAGCATGTTAAAGGCTCGCTCTACTATGCTTCTCTCACAGGAGTGTTTGCTGTTGAGACGAGCCTCACAGGGCTCTCTATATGAGGTGATGAGGCAGATGGTGCACTCAGGCAAGGATAGCCTCGGTGTCCCTTTCCCATCCATGATCAGATTCCAGTATGACTGCAGCAATGAGGGACATGATGGATGGCAGAGACAGGTGAAGGTGGGAACAGTGGTCAGCTGATTCATCAGAAGAAGAATGAGAACCGCTGTGTTGAGATGGCAGCAGGATGTAGGGGTCACCGCCTGTAAATATGTGATGTTAGAACAATAAGTTTGAATAAAGCTTTGTTTCATGTGTTGTTAACTTGTGTATATATATATATATATATATATATATATATATATATATATATATATATATATTTATTGTGATGGTTACTTTTTTCAATCTTTTACTCATTCATTCATGTTTCTTATTGTTGTCAGAAAATAAAATATAATTAATTTCATTAAATGCATTAATTCATTGCTTGACTGAAAATGGAAATGTGTTCACTGCAATTATCTAGTGTATGCATAGCTAAGTCATAAGACAAAACAAATGACATTTTGCATGTTTTACTTAAATATATAATAATAATAATTATTAGCACTCATTAAGTAAGTACTTAAGTACTTGACCCCTTTAAAACACGCCGAATGAAGGACGCAAAACGAAGGCTGCCTTTAAAGGATCTGACGAGACTTACTTGACGAAGCTTTGTGACATGGCAGCCAAGATATGCAGCCTTAAAGGGTTAGTTCCCCCCCCCCCCCCCCCCCAAAAAAGATCCCATAATTTACTCACCCTCAAGCCATCCTAGGTGTATATGACTTTCTTCTTTCAGCCAAACACAATATGAGTTATTTAAAAAAATATCCTGGCTCTTCCAAGCTTTATAATGGGAGTGAATAGTACCTGAGATTTAGAAGCCCAAAAAAGCACATCCATCCATCATAAAAGTAATCCATATGGCTCCAGAGGGTTAATAAAGGCCTTCTGAAGCAAATGCGTGTGATGCTGACGCATGAGCCGGCCAATACTGAGCTGCCGTTTTGACGTAGAACCAGGAAGCGCTGCACTGTGTTTACAAGGTTAACAGCGTCGGAGACTGACATGGAAGAGAAAAAAATTGTTAAATAAAGTTGTTGTTTTTGTTCGTTTTTTTGCTCACAAAAAGTATTCTCATCGCTTCATAACATTAAGGTTGAACCACTGCACATGGACTATTTTATCAATGTCTTTACTATCTTTCTGGGCCTTGAAAGTGGTTATGACATTACGGTCTATAGGGGGGTCAGAAAGCTCTCAGATTTCAACAAAAATATCTTAATTTGTGTTCCGAAGATGAACAAATGTCTTACGGGTTTGGATTTACATGAAGGTGAGTAATTAATGACAGAAATTTTAATTTTTGGGTGAACTAACCCTTTAAGTGCGATTTTAAGGCCTATATTTCTGAGAAGTATAAAAAGTAGACTGAAAATACTTTCTTATTTTTAGTTTAAAAGAAGTATACTAATAGCACACTTGAATAAACTTCTTTTTTATTTGTGAGGGTTACCATCTTTGTAAGGACATTTTGTCAGGCCTATACCTGAACCACACACACATTGAAAGCCCACTCAGTGCCCAAGGATGGGCAAAGATAGATATAAAATCACATGGAGCAAGTAGAAGAAAGCAATGTGCTGTGGTCACCATGGGCCACTAAGCACTCACTGACCCAACAACCCACATCTATCACGCATTATTGCAAAAAAAAAAAAACCTCACCAGCAAATGAACATTCTCTCCACCATCCTCACAAATGCTTTGATCTCAGCTCTGTAGGTGCAAATACTAATGATCCTGTTGATGGAAAAGGAAGGATCTTTTAGTTCCATCATCTCTCTTTTCATTATGGATGTGTGGGGGGGTTGTGTGTCTCTAAGTTACATGGATTTTGTTTCTTTTCTAACCTATTCTAACCTATTTCAGACACATTTGTTTTTTGACTTCTTTGTCTTTTTGTCCAGAATGGATATTGAATTCTTCCCTACAGATCAAAGGCAGTGGTTTATCCACCATCCTAACCCCTGCTGAACCTGCAGCTCACCTGGATGTAAATAACAGTAGGGAAGATGTTCCCTAACAAGACCTGCTCTAAAAATCTCTATAAGACTCTCAATAGTCATTTTTATTGTTGTCTTTCATTTTTAACAAGCTTTCTTTTAACAAATGTCTTTCTTATCTCCTCCAACCAGAATCATCATCACGCATTTAAACACAACCCAGATAAATGCATGAAATCATTTTTTTAAATACTGCATGCATTTGTCCAGGTACTTTATTTGATTTTATGTTGCTTTTATATGCATACCGCTGCTCACCCCTGTCAATGCTCAGATATTCAGTAAGACAGAGGCAGTGTGATCTGAATTTTAAGCATAGGCGCATGTGAAGATTTTTCTTTTTTTTAAAACATCATATTCTTTTTCTTGTGACAAGCATTTAAAGTAATCAGGTGCTGTTTAAAATGTCTTCAGTGGTTTACACTGACCCATTGAACTGTCTTTTGTTGGCTGGGTCACATAAGCACCGACCCAACAGACACCAGTAAATACTATTGTGTTTTGGTGTTTATTGGGGTATAGTGTCAAAACAGATTGGATTTTTCTCAAATGAAAACATAAATGTGAGGGATATTTTATTTTTATTTTATTTATTTTTTAATCCAGAGCATCTTTAAAAGATAGTAAATTTACATTATTTATACAAATTTATGAACCACATTTACACTTTCTACCCCCCTTTTCTAAAACTTTCCTAATTAGAAAAACATATTCAAAGCAAATTCTATAGAAACACTTGAAATAAAGGACTGAAATAAATTGAAATAAAGAGCGGGACTGTGAATTGGCACAATCTTTGATCCCTGCGTAATGTCTTGCTAACTGTACAGACAAGATCTTGAAGAATATTAAACACTCTTGCATAATTTCTGAACAGTGGACTGCATGAAACATCACAAATACCAAACTCATTTGAACATTTGCCTTACATCCGGAAGAAAGAATGATATTGATGTTGGCATCTCTTTGAACCTGGAGAGAATGTAATGATCCATTAATCTCAAATTAAGCTATGCATAAAACACCATCCTATCTTCATATGCAAACTGATAAAAACAGCATGAGTGTATCCTTCAAAAGTATCTTAATGTTGCATGAAAATTCAAACAAATGATAAAAACTTGCAGATATTTATTCAATGACACAAATGTAACTTTAAATAATTATACAGTTTAAGGTTATATACTTGGTTTTCTAAAGGCACCATTATTTTAAAAGCTGTTTTGAAACAACGTGTTGTGTAAAGTGCAGATTATATACAAATATGTTAAAATAAATGTTAAGAAAAAGGTTTGTCTTATTCTCATCTTAGTCAAAAATATTCATGCAAGTTTAAATAATTAAAAAATTGGTTTGGAAAATGGTTTTATAAATAATATAGAAAAAACATAGAAAAATAATGTCATATATAAAAAAAAAAAATCATATATTACAGTATATCCATTAAATTTGGATTTTATTCACACCAAATTTGTCCATTTGAAGGCATCATGTGGATTTTGCTGTTCAGTAGTTATGAAATGTTATAGTGACTCATTGTCTCAATATGCCACCAGTGTGTGAATGCTTCCACTTTATTCTTTAAAAAAGTAAGTACAGTATTACACATCAAATGGCAGGTGCACAACGTGAGTGAATGAATTCATCAAAGCCTAAATAATATTCTGTGGCATTTTCTCTTAAGCCACTAATGTAAATTTCTTTCATATAATTGACGCAACTCATGCAAAGTAAGATGTCCTGCGACTTTAAAATAAATCGAAGGAGCTGAGCAACTTTTGAAGGAAAATGCATATAAATGAGAAAGGCCAGAGGTTATTTATACAGCAGACTTCCAGAATATGAGTTGCTGAAATCCTGCTGCTGCTGGGAGGAAGTTCTATCATGCAGCATGTTTTCAGCTTAAAAGCTCTCTGATATTTGAGCATGATCTGGGAAGATAAAACGAACATAAAGCCTCAGGGGCCCTCTGCTCAAATAAAGTTTCTTTTGAGTAAATTAAACAGCTCAATAAAAATGTTCTGATTGCTTATCAGGGAATGGTTACGGTTTATGAAAGTAGCCTACCCCTCCTCACAAGAGCGTCTTCTGGAGTGTCTGCTTTACCGATTCCACATTAACTCAAGACAAACAGACTGAATTTATAAATGTCAGCTATACACTGTTTCTGAATTACAACAATGGCAGATGCCGATCTCCAGATGATTGCAAAATATTCTTATTTCAAGTGTGTTCATATTGTAATTTTAACTGTAAAAGACTGTAAATATGCAACAGTAAATTTCCAGGCTATAGGTGGTCAAACTGTAATTGATCCAACCTTAAAGGCCCACTGAAGTGCCTAAAGGCCTATTTATACTTCTGCGTCGAACTGCCCCCGGCGTACCCTGACGTGCACCTCTCCAAAAATGTAACAACGCGTCAACTCTACGCGGATGCAAGCGCTGTGATTGGTCTGCTAGGACCGCTCCCTCGGGTTTCACATGCTCCCTCTGCGCACGTCAACGCGGACAACGACGCAGAAGTATAAATGAAAACCAACGCGTTGCCTACAGCGTAGAGGCTCCGGCGTAGGTCCGACGCAGAAGTATAAATCAGCCTTAAGGCGGGACATATTGAATGGCTCCTCCGCCTTTTCAAATAACCAATAGCGTTTAGTTTACCTCACAGACTACAGGCTTGTTCGACTTGAACCGACGCTGCACAGACCGATCGGTTTATGACATCAAAGTACCGCGAGAGCAATTCAAAAGCATAAGGAGTCCACTCCTTGTCCATAAGGTCCAAAAGTCCATAAGGTCCACTCCTCAGGATGTTTTTTGCTACCTTTTTTTCACTATTATTTTCTATTATCTTATACCTTGGGCCATCACAAGTTGATAACGACCATCCCCAACTCGGCCCCGTTTGGTCTCAGGGGCCAAAAAACACCCTTTCTGGGAAAAGCTTTTGGCGGAATGATGTAATTGTGAATATTAAGGAAGGCCTACTGCAGCTAGTCAACACTCCCGTTTTCCCCGGGAGTCTCCCGTATTTCGCACCCATCTCCCGATCCCCTCCCGTTTTGTTATTTTTCCCGTGAAACTCCCGTAATTTGTATGGCCCAAACCTTGTTATATGAATAATCACATCAATATATTATTCCAAGGTTGTCCAGTTGCCAGATCTTGTATGAAACTCACCCTACTCACACAATCAACACATCTTACAAATTTCAACCCATTTGTGAGCTTAACCTGGCAACCTACAACCCAGTTGCGCTGTTGACATCTGCGCAGGAAGTAGACGCGGCAAATGGGAGGAGAAGACTCAGTGGTAAATATTTAACGCAATTAACGCAGCATCCGTTTTTTCTGTCATCCTTTGGCTGGCATTACATTATATGATGCGCTTTTATTCATACAAATGATTTTAAACCAAGCCAAGACAAATTGATCGAGTTCTCTTTTGGCTTGAAGTTGAACGAACTAACACACACAATTATGCCTAAATGTATTGTCGAGTATCCTCATAAGAGCAGACTGTGCAGTCTTAAATTAGTGAAATAAAGACTTAAATGTAGGCAAAGAGTTGTGAGAGAATGAGATGTGTGAGATCCCCGTCTGTCAGCCGCGGCTGGTTTTAAAGGGACAGCAGCCAATAAAGCTTTCTGTCTGTAAAGTTAATCAAAAAACAAACGTAACAGAGAAAAAACACTCGCTGCTCTTGACTAAAGAACTTTTGTAACTTTAATAAGGATTAATCTATATATAATTTAAAATGTATGCAGTGCAAACTGTTTGATAACTTTATTAAATTTCTGTATATTTCCTACCTGTTAGACAAATATTTAAAATATACTGTCTTTATGTTGTTTCTACATTCATTTGGAGATGAACTGTGAAATTGTTACATTATAAAATATATTAAAAACGTAAGTTGTTTTAATGGCGATTAATAGTGATTAATCAGAATTTTTTTTGTGATTAATCTAGTTATTTTTTGCAATCGATAAAAATAAATAAAAAAGAAACATGAATAAGTCTTTTTCATGTTTATTTTTATTGAATATTTTGTATTTATTTATGTTAATATCTGCGCAATTAATGTGTATTTAGCCTGCCTCTGCCATCCAGCACCCCCCATAACTCAAATGTACATGAAAAACTTCCCAAGTTTATAAGCTTCAATTTAAGTCCAAGATGACCTTTCCTTCTAGAGGATTACAGCTGTAAACGTTAGTAACCTTCTGTACAGGTAAACATTTTTTACAGCCGAATGGCGAAACTAAAATACAGCTCAAACATAAAATAGAAAACATTTCTTTGGTTCTTAGATCTTTTTGCTGCTTATCCATGCTGTACTTCGATGACTGGTCATGTTAGTGTATTGTATTAGTGTAGAATATAAACTCTCAATCATCATTTTCCTCCTCTTCCTCATCTTCACCTATATTCGTATGGATTTCATCAGTCAAGTCATCTTCATCTGTTTCATTTTCTGCCAAGACATCAACGAGGGCTTTGGGGATGACGTCGCCCTCAAACCATAGTGGTTCTAGCTTGCCTGTCTCTGTGTTTATGTGAAATCCATGGTCGAGAGGGCTTGGGATTTCCGGGTAGTGCTCATGAGCCTTCTTCCAGATGCATACTTGAACGTTTACTCTTTTCACGTGCTGTAAGAGGACCCTCTTGCAAGGTGGAAAGGTTGAGAGGTGAACGGAGAGACCCTGTCAAAGCTCAGGGCTTGAGCCACACACCTCCTTGACTTTAATCTCTCTTGCCTCATGAACTTTCTTGATTCAATGATTGAAACCAAAGAGGTGACAGGTGAACTCTTGAACACCGCTGAGAATCTGTTCATCAAGCTCCCAAGACTTCCCCACTTCAGCAAAGATCTGAATAAACTTTGAATTCTGATTAAGAATCTTCATCGGACGGACCTTCCCTTTGCCTTTGAATGCTGAAGTGCAGTCAGCACCAGTGAACACATGCAAGGCCAGAAGATCTGAAATGTGTTCCTGTGAATAATCTTCAGCCAGCTGGTTGATGTTGATTAGTCTATCTCCCATGTCAAAGAGGATGTTGACAGTTGATGACTTGGCATAATACAGGAGGATGAAGAAAATGTCAGAGTCTTTTGCTCTGACTCTTACTGTTCTGATGTGAGGCATTTTGGTTTGGATATACTGCATGTAAATGATCACCCTCACATCTGTTTCTTCATGTTTTGAACAGATCTCTGGAAGAAGTTCTTTTGACATAACTCCATCATTGCATTCTATCTTGAAAGCTTGACCAGCGTCTATGAAAATGACAGGCCTTCGGATGATGTCTTCCATCATATCATGAGAGCTCCAGTGATCCAGAAGTATATGAATGAGTGCCTTCTTGTTTTCATCATTTGTGAGAAAGCCATTCCAATCAGCGGGTCGATGAACATTCAGCCCATTAACTATAAAACGTTCACCACAACCTCTGCGATCTCTCTCAGCTGATTTAGGTGAATAAAGATGGTCAATGTAAGTGTCTGTGCTGAATACTGTTTCAGCTGCAGCAGGTAGACTTTTGAAGGTGCGCTCTGATATAGTCTTCATTGTCCACGGTACATCGTGCATGTGGAATGAGGAGTTTCCATCTTGAATGAGAGCACATTGGCTTGGAGAAGGAAGTTGTGCATTCTCAGCATCTTTGATCATGTGATTCATTCCTTTTGCTTTGTTGTTTTTGAAAAAGCCATCGATTGTTGAGATGGAGTATGGCGTCAGAGTCGAGGGATAGGTCATCAGGTCAGAGATGCTTATTTGTGACTTAAGTTCTTGTGATTTGATGTTCTGAAAGATAAACCCACTTGTGACGTTGTATTGGATCACTTTCTGGTTTGATGCCACAAGCTTCCTTTTAGGTGTGGTAGACGACATTGTCTTGAATCTGTTCCTCGTGTGATTGTGATGATGGCGGCGCGCTCGGACGCAGCGGCTTGCAGATCTTCAATCCTAGTGTTATTTCTGTGTTTTTTGTGCTCTTTTGCACACTGCTACAGTCGACAGGAGTTACTGGACATTGGACTCAACTCGCAGCTGAAAATTACAATCGAGTCTCACTGCTCTTATAACACCCCAACGGAGATAGCGAGGCCAGTGGGTGCTCCGCGGTTTTTTTGTCAGTGTCGGCAGGTAGCGAAGACGGCGGAAGGAGAGGAAGCAAAAGCGGGGATGCCAGTCCGGCCTCCTAGTGAGATTGAGGAAAGAACCCCACAAGCCTCCTTTTCCGAGCATGTTCCTCACCAACGCAAGGTCCCTGGCCAACAAAATGGACGAGTTGAATCTACTCACCGAAGGAAATCACTACGCCTGCGACTGCTGCGTTTCAATAATATCAGAGACCTGGCTTCACCCGCAGATTCCTGACGCAACTGTGCAGCTAGCTGGGCACATTATGTTCCGCCATGACCGAAACAAAGTCTCCGATAAGAACAGAGGTGGTGGTCTGTGTATTTATGTGCATGACAAATGGTTTAGAGATAACTTAGTCATACATGAACACTGTTCACCGGACCTTGAGTCTTTTTCTGTTAAATGGCGTCCATTTTTTTTGCCCAGAGAGCTAACAGTAGTGTTAATCACGGCTGTGTACATACCACCTGATGCTAACGTTAGCACAGCTTCATTGACTATAGCTCAGCCTTCAACACAATCATTCCCGACATCCTGGTCAGCAAACTGTCTGATCTGGGACTCCACCCACTCACCTGCTCCTGGATCAAAGACTTTCTCAATAACAGACCCCAGTCAGTAAAACTTGGACCTAATCACTCCTACATTCGAACATTGAGCACAGGCTCCCCACAAGGGTGTGTGCTGAGCCCACTGCTCTACATCCTCTACACCGCCAACTGCAGACCCATCCACACCAGCAACACCATACTGAGGTTTGCTGACGACACAACGGTGGTGGGGCTGATCTCTGAGGGAGATGAGTCAGCATATAGAGAAGAGGTTTTGGAACTGTCCACGTGGTGCGTGGCTAACAACCTGGCTCTGAAAACAGCAAAGACCAAGGAGATCATTCTGGCCTTCAGAAAGCACAGGGCAGATCTGAACCCCCTCTACATCAACGGAGACTGCGTGGAGAGGGTTCACACCTACATCTTCATCTTCCTGGGCACAATGATTTCTGCCGACCTCTCCTGGACAGCAAACACCACAGCTGTCATCAAAAAGGCACATCAACGCCTGCACTTCCTGAGAGTGCTCAGGAAGAACAACATCAGGAAGGAGCTGCTAGTGACCTTCTACTGCTCCACAGTTGAGAGCATCCTGACATACTGCATTACGTTGTGGTTCTCCCACTGCACTGAAGCAGAACGGAAGAAGCTCCGGAGAGTGGTCAACACTGCACAGAGGATCATCGGCTGCACCCTCCCCTCCCTGGAGGACATCTATTCATCCCGCTGCCTCAGCAGAGCTAAGGCAATCATCAAAGACTGCTCCCATCCTGCATGAGCTTCAGTGCCCAGTAATCCAGCTTTGCTTCTACAAACTCTCCTTTGGCATGGGCAGTCAGGATATGATGCTCACTTCATAATTACTGGTTATTCCACAGATCCCAGCAGAATATGTCCCAGACCCTGAGTTTGAATTTCTTCAAGCTGTATCTGTTGCCAGACACTTGCTTCACTGTGCTACTTCTGCAGAATATGCAATAACTGCCGAACAAAACTGAAGAATCCATATGCTCACGTGTCTGTTTAATGGAGACATTTTCTGTTTGACACTTGCTTAAAACACGGATAGCACTGCGGAAAAACATGCATCGACACTTTTCCTGATACCCACAATCAGAAGTCAATTCATCAGGAATTGATTTTAAAACATCTTGCATACCACCACAATCAAACGTTTGTGTTTTAAGTTTCTTTTTCGTATCATGGATAGCAGTAAATGCACTCAGTGGATCAGCCTTAGAAGACAAAGGTATGAACTTGTCATGTACTGTCCCCTGGTAACCATGAAGGATGCAGTTTTCCAGAGATGGCTGAGGTGGAGGCTTCTGCTTTGAAGAACTCTGGTCGGCTGTCCAGTCTTCAGCATTTTGTCGTTTTTTTTTTAGTTTTTTTTTACATGTTGACAAGTTTAGATATATTGTTGCATTACACCCATCTGAAAATCAGCTTATTCATTACAACAGTGAAATCATGTGTAGTATTCAATGTGCAAATATGCATTGAGATCCCATGTTTCATATTTTATTGAAGTCTACCCTCAAACACAGACTGATGATCTGATGACAACCATCATAAAATCAGTATATTTATAACAGTGACATATTACACGCACACACACACACCATCATTTCTCTTCCACTTCTACTCTCTAGCTAGTCTCCCACTCCTGCTCTCACTATTTAGCTACATTTGGCTGGCTATGCTAGCTAACAATCTGACAAGTTAACTAGCTAATGTTATCAATCTAGAAGGATTGGTGGGCGTATAAAATATAGGACACCAATCTCCCAATAGAATCAATATCTTTCTATAACCAGGAAAATAATCAACTTGCCTCCAAATTGTCTTTGCTGAATAACTTCAGGATGTGACATGAAGGGTTAGGGTGTTGGTTGGTAGTGTTGGTTGGTTAGTGTGTTTATGTGTGTTATCTGGTTACCATTGTTTTATTGTACACACTGACCCCAGTCCACCTGGGGGCTTAATCTTTTTCACTTGTCAGGTAATTCATTTCATATAGTATAGCAGTACATACTGTAAGTCAAGTCTCAAGTCAACTCTTTTTAGAAATATTGTTCATGTGCAAAAAATATGCTTAATCCCATATGGAATTGTAATGCTTGAAAGTTCTGTTTTCTCCGATTTGAGGTTCAGTGGAGAACTTTGGTTATACCAGCTGTAATCCTCTAGATAGAAAGGTCATCTTGGACTTAAATTGAAGCTTATAAACTTGGAGGAAGTTTTTCATGTAGATTTGAGGCAGTGATATGTATAATAAAATGCTTGAAAATGATCACTTTTGATGACAATTTGTCAGGCAGATAGACATTTGTTTGTCTTTTGGGGTATGTTGAGGGTGATATTTGACAGCAAAAAGACAGCAATCCCCAGAATCAGAAATTTTAGGGTTATATGACCATTTATGTAGCTGCAGTACCTTAATATTCACAATTACATCATTCCACCAAAAGCTTTTTCCAAAAAGGGTGTTTTTTGGCCCCTGAGACCAAACGGGGCCGAGTCGGGTGTGGTCGTTATCAACTTGTGATGGCCCAAGGTATAAGATGTGAAAAAGATAGTGAAAAAAAGGTAGCAAAAAACATCCTGAGGAGTGGACCTGGCTCCCGGCCTAGAGCCTTCTACCTTCTATTCGCTCTTGCGGTACTTTGATGTCATTCACCGATCGGTCTGTGCAGCACCAGTTCAAGTCGAACAAGCCTTACGAGTCGTACTTGACAGCACCATGGAAACAAATCCGAGCGCTGATACGTGGGATTCAATAGTAACGTTAGAGGTGTGAATAAAATCTAGCCATTTCATTCTGAAAACGGAATAAAACACAAGCGTTTGAGCAACCGAAAACACATCTCCAACCCATTGGGCCGTGAACGTGACAAGTTTAGTGACAACGGTAGTGATGTCCGTGAATAAATCGTTCTTTTGAACTGGTTCTTTTTTTGTGAACCGGTCGAACCAGTTCACCAAATCGAACTGAATCATTCAAAACAGAATCAGCGCTGATCTAGTTTTCTGAAGTTAGCCTACTCGCTTTCGGACGTGCCTGACAGTCACTCCGACTCGAAATAAACAATATCTCGACAGTTAACTGATGGAACTGATGAGCACGAGAAGCACGTGTTTTACTGCCGAACGTACAGCCAGGGTCACCTTGGCCAGGTGGTATTTATAGCATAGGGGGCGGAACGCTTCAGATTCTAGAGTGCATTTGATTGGACAGAATATGTGATGAGAAGCTGGATTCAGAGCAAACATACCTATAGATTTAAATGTCAAACTTAATAAACTGAAGATGGGCGATGCAGTATTTGAATCTTAGTGGATTACATTGAAAATGTCACTCCTTATTGTGGAAAAGAACACTTTTTATTGTTTTTCTTTGTCCTTGCTGTATTACGTGACCATGTGCTCTGTTCCAAAAAAACTATAAACCTTATTCACAGCAGTGCCATCTTTAATTTTTAATGGGAATGAAAGCGAGGCTGTGAATAGACATGTATGTCTTCAATAGGTTATACTGTTATTTAATGTTTTTTTGGGTTGGTCTGCTGATGAAAGACTGCAAAAATATCTTTCCAAGAAATTTCAGTAAACAAAAAACCCCCAGACAATATGAGCTGTGGAAAATGATAAGTGATCTAGGAGCTTTATACAGCTTTTTACAACTATACCCTTGAAAACATGGTAAGTCTATCCCTCTCAGCCTCGCTTTCATACCTGACATGGAGTAAGAACTGAGGCAGCATGGGAAGGCATCATAATTGATGTGAAGGCTGTAAGCTTTGTGTGACTTGCTTGTGGAGTTGCTACCAGTAGAGGTTACCAAATTAGGTTACATGATTATTAGCATGATATCTATAGGCAGTTAGCAAGGCAGCTCACAAGGTTTTGGAACAGCTAATTTCAAAAGGAAACCTTAGTGTTGTAGCATCTGGACAAATCAGACACACACACATTATTCATTATATTTAATGAATAATCCAGCAAACTCACTCTCCCAACAAAGGTCTATGAAACTTCCCCCTTAAACAGCAACTAACATCCCAAATGAAGCTAACCAGGTGTCCTGTTACAGGACACATTATGAATGATAAGACTTTTACGACCCAAAAGGGAGTTGCAGAGAGTATCCATATTTCCCCTCCCATGATTTTCTTTTATGGGGTTTTCATGTATTCATTCTCTCTTTTAAACTCTTTTGGATGAATGTTTCAGACTTGCATACGGTTAACTAAAACCATATGTGTAGCATGTTTAGTCTCTATAAACTCCAATCTTCATCCCCCATTTGTTGATTTACATTCATTTTTGCTGAGCGCATTAGTATTATAAGAATCTTGAAGATTATTTTCTTAAACACCCAATCAAATTAAGGAAATGGAAATGTACCCCGGAAATGTACATTTCTTAGAATTAATAAACAATTGACACTTAGTGTTCACGGGCCAAACAGGTTAATTGACTGTAATATTAATTTGACTATTAAGTTAATTCTAATAACTGATCTAAATATTCATAATTAATTATAACAAATTGATTAATTATTAAGATTTATTTTAAGCTAATTTGCTACAGTGTCTACAATGATAGAGGAAGAATTAATGACTTCTTGTACTGAATATAAAGCTTTATATCTTTGTGGTAATTTAACTGTTTCTAAGCTCAACTGCTCAAAGAATATGAAAATTAAGAGAGCATTTGAGATGTCTGATTTCATTATGAGAAATAAGATAAAAAGCCAAGTGACATTCAGCGAATGAATGAGATACTTTGTAAAGCAACCCAGCAAGCAATAGCTGTCATTTCACCGTTTCGGTTAACTATAGACCCGATACAGTTTGGCCATGAGTAACCCTCTTCTAGCCAAAATAACCTTGAATTTGGTTACATGTCGTTTTTGCCAAAATAACTTGCGAGATGTATTATATTCCATCATGTAAGCAAAGTCAACAGTGATTACAAGGTGTTTGGTTTCATTTCTTTGACATGTTATTTAAATGATGACTAGTCTATTTTTGATCTATGGTTTAGACGACTATTACATTTTCACTGACAGCCCACATTTTTCCTTGTTTTAGCCTAGACGTCAGGGGTGTGTTTGGATGGCTAGACATCTTTTAAATACAAAATTGCTTGCCGGGAATTCATTCTATCCATGAAACATCAGAAATGTCAAACATAAACAGATGCGTTTTGTGCCAAGCCGAAGTCATTGAATTTACCAACTCAAATAAGACTTACATCTGTAAAATGACTGCTGGAGTCTCTTCTGTCCTCAAAGAGAGGGCACTTCTCGCTTTCATCAGATGATTACGCAGCGTCAAGTCATGTCAGCTCCCTTTCATCTGAAGAGCAATCAAATTTCTTTCATGAACCGGCAAGAAATTATAAGCAAAACTATAGACTTCTCAGTGAGAAGAAGATTTTAATTGCCTTGACACTGTTGGGAGTCTGACAATGAATTCAAAATGACTCTGCAAAGTTACTATCATGTTGCTTTGGCTGTGTTGATTTGAAACTTTATGCATGAAGACGGGAGGTGTTAATTGAGACAATGCCGAATCATGATGATATCATTAAAGTGCAGAAACACTTCAGACAGGATGATCCAAATAACATCTCTAATTTGATATATGAATTGCAAACACACTAAATGCCAATATGCCATATCACTATATGAAAGTGTCATGACTACATTTGGACTGTTTAGCTGAGAGACAAAGCCAAGTGTTTTCATATTTGTAGGTTTTGTACAGGGCTTTTAATCACAGAATAAGCCCTGTAAATCTATTTCATATGTTAGACCAATAACATTTTCCAAATGTTTTCCAACTAGCATTACAGAGTTGTCTGAACGTGGCATTTCACTGTATGCTGCCGATTGACTCTCTAATTGATAACTATAAGGAAAATAAAATGAAAGCAGTCCTAAACTAAGTCAAAGGGATTTATGTATCTCAAGGTCTTCTAAATGAACACTGAGGAAAGTGCCACTGAGTGTGTCAATTGAGACTGACCTTGCTGCTGAGTGCATGTTTACCCACAATACAACGGTCACATCTTTACAATTGTAATCATTGAACTAAAGCTTATTCAATAATATTGGAAATACAGGAAATTTACTAAATATCTTCATGGAACATGATCTTTACTTAATATCCTAATGATTTTTGACATAAAAGAAAAATCAATAATTTTGACCCATACAATGTTTTGTTGGCTATTGCCACAAATATACCCGTGCTACTTGTGACTGGTTTTGTGATCCAGGGTCACATATGTGTTGCATGTGTTCCTGATTTCCTACATACTTGAATTGATGTTGAATGCATAAATGTAGCAGTGTTGAGACACAAATTTGCAGTGATATCTCCAAACATTTTTCTGTCTTACAAGTATCGTTTATAAAATATTGAATGTGTCATAAATCTGATCCCATTTGTTACTTATTTAGCCAATTTGAATTATTCATCCTTGATTGCACTAGAATATTTGGGAAGGCACAAGCGTGACATATTTTTGAGGGATCAATCCTTCATTTTCAGAGTCAAATTAAAGCATTCTGTACCCCTATGTATACTGCCCAATTGTGGCGTTGCTACAGAAAGAGCAGCATGCAGAAACTCAATGCATATAATGATGGATTGAGGCTGTTGCTTAAAGGGTTAGTTCACCCAAAAATGAAAATTCTGTCAGAGTTGTTTTGCCGTGGCAACGCATCAAACTTTATTATTCTTTTTTGATGCTTTTGAGACTCTTAACATACTTGAAATTGCATGAAACTCGACAGAAAAGAACATGATGAAAATACATTGAAGATGCTAAATTGTGAACGGATAATAAATATCTCAAACGGTTTTGCTATGGCGAGGGATTAAAGTAATTTAAAAAAAGGAAACACTTAAAGCCTCATATCTTCTAAAAATGTAATTATACACCATTTATTTCTATATAAAATTATACAAATATCAGAACTAAACCCATTTTATTCTTTTTTTTCCAATTTAAGAATTGTTTCTATTCATTTCCTTCTCTCTGGGCCTCGAGTTTTTTCACATAGTGTTTTAGCGCAGCGCGTCTGTGTTGCACGTCACACTATTGGCCGACGCTGGTCATGTGTGTGATGCGTGTGACGTACAACACAGAAGCGCTGCGCTATTACACTACGTGAAAAAACTCGAGGCCCAGAGAGAAGGAAATGAAAAGTGGAATAAAGTCGTTATTTTTGTTGTTGTTTTTTGCGCACAAAAAGTATTCTCGTCGCTTTATAAACTTAAGATTGAGCCACTGTAGTCACTTGGACTATATTAACGATGTCTTTCATACATTTTCTGGGCCAGCAAGTTATAGTGTCTTAGAAGCCTATGGAGGAGTGATCCAGCTCTCAGATTTAATCAAAAATATCTTAATTTGTGTACCGAAGATGAACGAAGGTCTTACGGGGTTGGAACAACATGAGGGTGAGTAATTACTGACACTGACAGAATTTTCATTTTTGGGTGAACTAACCCTTTAAGGTTCCACGATGGAGCAGTGCAAGCCAAATGTTTGAGCATGTGTGTATGTATACATGGATGTATGTGTGGGACATCTGACTCTGTAAATGGTATAATTTTAACACTGACAAACATGCCTTCATAATATTCCTCTAGTAGTATAGCCTAACCAAATTTCACAATGGAATAATTTTTTTTAATTGTATTGAATGATTTATTTTGAACCTATATTTATCAGTATATAATGCCATCCCTTATGCTACTTTGTCAGTTATATAGGCCTACAGTTTATATTTGAGAGAGAGAGAGAGAGAGAGAGAGAGAGAGAGAGAGAGAGAGAGAGAGAGAGAGAGAGAGACATTGTGATACACAGTCAGGGGCGTAGCACAAGATCCCGGGCCCTATGCATAGGCAGTCCTGATGGGCCCCCATGTTCCTCAATTTGTATATATAGCCTAACTCCCAATGTAGGCTATAAAATTGCTAATTATTGCTAATTTGAGATATTATAGCCTATTAATTTAAAATTAAACAGGTTTCAATTTAGGCTATTATAATGGTGTGTTGTATGCAAACAACATTGTTAGTGTACAGTTATTTATTTAGCCTTTACCTCAGATTACATGTATAACCAAATTATCATCTGAAAGTGTATATTCTGCTCTTTCAATGGGTCGTCTCAGTTAATTTTTAGCATTAACGATCGCAGAGATATTCAAGCATTTTAGCATTATAGATTTCGTGTTCTAGTTTGTGCTCACCTTTCTTTGAAAATAAGTCAGTTACCAATTGTTTCCCCTCATTTTGTTTTCTTTCCTTCTCCTGTCTTTCCTTTCTTTTTTGGTGGTCTGATTTGGCTTTCTTTGAGAAAGACATTTCTACAGCATAAGTTTGCGCTCCACCAGATGCTCAACTAACATAAACAAAATGCGTGCAGATGGACTAAACCATTTGGTGCATTAGCAAGGGGTGGGACCAGTCAGTCAATCAAACAAGTTATTCAGCGAATACACCAACTTTACATTTCATCTGACATTCATTGTGAAATTTAATTAGGAAATGAAAATATCCAGGTAAAATAAAATATATTCCAGACTTTTCAAGGGCCCTCTCTCCCCTTGGGGCCCTGGTAATCAGTACTGGTGGTTTTACCCCGAGTCCGACGCCCCTGTACACAGTCATGCTAATAAAGCTCATTTGAAAAATTGAAATTGAGAGACTTCAACAACTACAACGTCCATAATCCTATGCGCACGCACACGTCATAAAGACGCGCCGGGCAGTTTGGTTCGAAGTGCAAATTTTAAACGGTATGTTGTATGCAGTTTATTTCAAAGTCATAATTACTAGTGTTTTGTCTGATGCTTTTTATGAAAAGGTGGTTTGGACAGAAAACACACATAACGAAATGTTGTTTATTTAGCGCCATTGCCAGTTTAGCAGTTTGATAATAAGTTGGGAATAGACAACTGGAGTGAACTGTGACCCAAATAACAACTGTCATTTGCACGGTGCTTTTTGATATGATTTCTTTTTTCGTACATGGTATATTGTGCATTACATTGTACATATATATATTTTAGAGTGTTTCAACCACTCCCAGACTGCATAATTATGTGAATATATTTATTTCACGTGTAACATTATTATTATTATTTATATATATAAACAGGATCCATTATGGCTCTGACAGGACTGCGTGTAATTGAGCTGGCAGGACTAGCCCCTGCACCCTTTTGCGGGATGATACTTGCGGACTTCGGCGCAAGGGTGATCCGGGTAGATCGGACAAAGGTGTCAATGACTGTAGATACTCAAGCACGAGGCAAACAATCAGTGGCCTTTAATCTGAAGAGTCCCAAAGCTGTCGCTGTTTTGAAAAGACTGTGTGTCCAGTCAGATGTGGTTCTGGAGCCTTACCGTAAAGGTCAGTGCCTTAATTAAAAGAAGCAAACATGGTTCCACATTTCTTGACACTTTGACAGATTTATTCATTTATTTATTTATTTATTTTTGTGCCATATATAACAAATATAACAACAGTAATATAACAAATTAAAAACTATTATAAAAAAAAATATAGGCCCATTTGTTTTTATTTAGTTTTCTTTTTTTTAAATAAGTTAGCAGCTTTTTATTTTTTGTAAATTTTGTAATCTTAATTATTATGACAGCTCTGATAAACTGTAATTACAAAAAATAAACATAATAATAATGGTTAAACACATCTAAAAATAAATTCAAAAAATAAACTTTGTCTAAACAATATCAGCTGTTTTAAAGAAAGCATTGTTGGAAAAATATGTTCTTGATTTAAATGCATGATTGCCATTTCTTTCCTAATTTTAAATCCAAACTAGAATAGTTTGCTCTCTAAATCCACATTTATTTACCTTCAAGGTTTTTTCCTTCTGTGCCTCATTATTAAATCTCTCTGGTATAATTAAGGAGTTATGGAGAAGATGGGATTAGGTCCTGAAGACTTGCTAAAAGAGAATCCGCGCCTGATCTATGCTCGACTCACCGGCTATGGTCAGAGCGGATCCTACGCCAAGGCTGCTGGGCATGATATCAACTACCTGGCCTTGTCAGGTAAAGATCACTGTTTAACAGGTGCAAAGGAGTCTGGCTAATAAGCATTCCCAGAATGCCCTAGGCACAGTGGTTTTGAATTTGAGGAGATTAGAGAGATGGAGCTTTGTGTAGTCCAAACTGTCTTAGTTGGAAACTTGACCAAGAAGAGTTTAACTTTTGTTTCCTCCACATTGAGGAATGACTGCAAACCAGCACTTGTCTGGCTGCAGACTGAAGCCATGGAACAGTTTGGGTAGAGCTGCTATACTATGGAAAAAATCATAATTACAATTGTTTTTGATCACTGTTGTAATCGATATAATTTAACACAATTAGGAGTGGGTGATATGATCAAAATCTTATAACAAAAACTCATACTAGGCTAATAAAGTCCTCAACCAATTATTGAAGACAAGTAAACAGTCAGTAATACAATAAAAACAAAGAATAAAAGTATAAACAATAGGAAAAATGCAGCCACAAGTGGCAGTTATCCGGGTCTAAGCACCAATGGCCCATTAGCGATCCAATTCGAAACTATTTTATGATTGGGGTTTTATAGCAAAGTCCATCTTGAATAGGGTTTGATGAAATGGGTTACAGCAACACACAGGTGTCAAAAGGGGCAACTGCCTTTCAAAAGAAATTACTCCCTCTTATTGTTACATTGAAGTGCCCCAATTATGCTATTTTAAAGGTTCCTAATTTTGTTTTGGAGGTTTCCTACAATGGATTTACATGAATCAAAGGTCAAAAAACGCTTTAATCTTTTATAATAATATACACGTCACATCACCTCATTTCTCAAAGAGTCTAAAAATGGTTCATTTGAAGATTTAGTCTCTGTAAAACTCTCCCTTTCACGAGCCTACTCTGCTCTGATTGGTCAGATGATCCAGTCTGTTGTGATTTACAGTGTTTGAGGGCGGGTCAAAAAAGTAGACGATGATCGCGGGCGGCCAGTGAAGACCATAGGGTTTGGGTCATTGCCAAAAGAATGACAATGGCAATTATGCTGTTAATCCTTTTAAAGATTTTTTTTATATGAATTCTCCCTTTCAATATTTTACGATTTACTTATAGCTCATTATTTTAAAAAGTAATATTTTATATAAAATGTTTATATTTTATATTATTTTATTTATGATTTTTACTTATTCACAGCTTTTATTCTTTTAACATTTAAATAAGACATTAGAATTTAAAGTCAGCATGAAACGGAAGTAGCAATATTCTTTTTTTCCCTTCTGAAGAAACGGCTTCTCGAACAAGATAAATGTAGGGCGGGACTTGATTTTGTCTATCTGGAATTGATTGGATGGTTAGATTGTTGTTGTTGTTTGTGATTGATGTGCTCTCGTGTGAGTGACCGGTTGTCCTTCCCTCATGCCAACCCCCCGTTATTACAGGACTTATTTCTTGTGAATTGTTCATGCTATCTTTCTTTAAATAAAGGACACTTGAATTGGTATTATTACTGTAGACTAGAGCATGGTGCTAGCAACACCAAAGGCATGGATTTGATTCAAAATTGTATCAAAGTGTCTGCCAAATGCATTAAATGTTACATTAAAGCATTAATGTAATATCATCCTGGCAGCTGCATTTCAATGTTGTGTCTTTTTCATGCAAAATAACAGTGCCAGATTTAGATGGTGTCTTGAACCATTGATGTATCAAACAACAATTTTTTTTACATCTGAGCATTGCCACACAGTAATTAGAAACATATTATGCATTTATATTGTGCTTTTTTTTTATCAACACCAAACACTGTACATTGCCATGGCACAGCTGTGTTCTTTTCATTCAGGTGCTGTTAGTAGGTTGTGAAAATCGAGAATGATGCAATTGACGGATGTATAGCACAAAGACCAATTTACTGCATAATGCACATGCTTGATTACATTTTTACAGGCCTTGACTGTCTATGTGCTGTGACCTTAACTATGCTAACAGACAGTACTATACACATTTGTAAGCTATCTGTAATTACAATACTTTTCTTGGAAACTGGCCTTCGGTAAGTGTATGCGTGTTAAAAACATGCTATCACTTAATGCCTAAAGAACAATAATGCCATATAACAATTTTCTTAACAACACTATACAGGCTTAAATAATAAATCTAGTTTGAAAGCTCAGGGGGCTGAAACAAATGCTTTCTTGTGATGCAAGAGGCTTAATTGGTGACATTTTTAGCTGACCTTCAACTGTGCTTTAAAAATAACTTTTACAGTAATTATTTAGCCATTCTTCTATTCTCAGCCTGACTCTGTCCTTCTCTCTCTGTAATAGGGTTACTGTCCATGCTGGGCCGTAGCTCAGAGAAACCATACGCTCCATTGAATTTAGTCGCAGACTTTGCTGGAGGAGGTCTCATGTGTGCATTTGGGATTGTGCTGGCTCTCCTGGAGAGGAGCCGGTCGGGACAAGGCCAGATCATTGATGCCAGCATGGTGAGATACTGCACCTCATCTTAAAATTGGTTTCTACTGATTTTTTTTAAATTAACAGTAGAACAATTTCCTGTTTCCTACAATCTCTTTTGAATGTGATTGTTTCCAGGGCCGGCTAGATAAAATGTGTGCTACTCATTTTAAAGCGAACTATTGGAAAAAGAAGCACTTGTGCTGGCTTGCTTTCATTTCAGTCGTGTATTGTTTTTTCCTTTACCTTTTCCTCTACCTGTTTTGATCAATCACTACATGGAATGAGGCAATTTCTAAACCTTGCTTATCTTAGCACGATCAACCCATTTTCTGACCAGCCTGTCAATAGTTTTCTGCAATCTGGAATTTCCAATAATTGCTTGGTTTTCTTTTCAAGTTGCTTATACTGGCACTATCTGTTTTCATTAGCACAGCTATGTGTGAATACTGTAAACACAGGGTAACTTTTTGAGCAATGTTGCTGGGCAATCTTGCTGAGCGATTGTTGCTCGAGCACTTTCCCATTGAAAATGGGCAATACATTTATATCTGGATAATTTAGATTGGTCGTGGGCCCTGTGTCTCATCTGGTTGCCTATTGATGGCAACATTGCCCAGCAACATTGCTCAAAAAGTTGCCCTGTGTATCATCACCTTAAGAGTGGTTATTTTCCAAGTAAGGACCCAGTAAGTAAGGATATCGTGCTCTTACCCATTCTCCATTGGGTGCTTGAGAGCCTAAATGTTCCTCCAAATCTGTGTACTGTAAATAAATATAATTTTCTAGCTACTTATTCACTGATAATGCTAAAAAACATTTATTGGGTCAATATAAAGTTATGTGGTTAGTTAATGTCATGTATCAGTTTAGCAGACACAATGAATGTGTTCGGCAGCAATTACAAATTGTCTCTTATGACTACAGTATAAGGATAATATTACAATATAAGACTGTTTTGTTTGTCAATCCAAAGTTGGTTCTGAATCCTTTGCAGAATCACTTCACAAGCAAAATAATAAAGGAGTATTGTAATATTTATTACATTCCACTTTACATTTACATTTTATTAGCAGACATTTTTATCCAAAGTGACTACCGCCATGCTCTACTGTTTGATCAGAAGGGCTGTAATACTACAATATTTTATTAATATTTATTAATAGTTACTCTATAACAATAATCCCATATTAATAATAATAATAATAAAGGTGTGTTCTCATATTATCACCTGTCTTGGTTTTTCGTGTTGAATAGACTAGTACAAATTAAGTCTATTTTGGACCAGTTGGTGTTTGTTGGAGCAGTTGGACCAAAAATATTTCAAGGTTTGCTGGCACATTGTTCATTAAAGTGCCCCGTTTTGTTCACGCTGTACTAGGTTTTCTCTGCTGGAAGATAATGACAATTAGCAACTGCTACTCTTCTTGTTAATTAAATATGACATTTCACTTAGCCCTGAGTACATTTTTATGCATTAGAAGACCTCAACTAGACAATGGGGCTCTGATTCGACTGAGGTTATGTGATTTGCTCTGACAGTCTGATCTCTGCAACTTTACGCCCTTAAGGAAATAAACAGTGTAAATATAAAGCTTAATATTTGACAATCCAGTATTAAAGAACATTTCGCATTAGACATTCAGACCTGGAGCAAAGCTGCAGAGCTAGTGAAGAGGTTCTCATGGTTAGCCGTGTGTGCGGCGTGCATGTCAGTGTGGGAGCTGTGGTAATGATGATTAGATGTTTGCCTGTTAGGCAGTAAAGATATCTCATGCTCCCGTGAGAGTCACCTTGCCACTCTTTGATAAGACCTGCCGTTTGATACTGACAGCAGCTTTTGGCCACGTTAGTGTTATTAACCTGTAAGGCAAGCATAGTGTTTCTTAGAGACTTACTTGCCAGTTTGGATGTATTATACCCTGCAAATTTTCAACGTTTTTATATTTAAATACTTACTGGAAATTTAAGAGGCAGCCTGTGTGTTTCATTAGCATTTGGTTTGGGGCTATGAACTGTACGCTGTCGTTTAAAATCCCAAATAGTGTTTGACCACTATAATCTTTTCATTGACATCCAGTAAACAGGTGAGTCGAAGAATGAGAACACATTAACTCATTATTGTTTTTACAAAACCAGAGCTACATATTTCACATTAATATTTCTCTGAACTATATGAAAGGAAGAGGTGTGAAGAAATCACTTTTTGAGTCATAACATCAGTACTAGGCCATGCGGCAGTGATCTTCTGGGAGTGTGACTTCTTGCTGGTCAGGCCAATAATGTGCTCAAATAGAGATTGTCAGCATCTCTTTGAAGGCTGGGTTCACTGGGAAATATATGAAGTATATCCATATTGAAGTCAATCTTGCAAGGTCACAGTCTTTGAAATGCATGTATGTATATTTTATGCATCAATTGGGAGGATTTGACCTATAAAAATGTTCCTTTTCATCTGTAAAAATGTTGGATGCCAACTTTGTCGATCAGAAGTAATTTATTTTAAGATCTGAGTGCTATAATTCTTTAAAGGGGTCATATCATACATATTTAACTTATTATTATTTGTCAGACAGCCATATTCTAGTTTTTCATGGCCATTTTCACCCTTTCTCTTGAAGTAAACAGCCTGCTTTTTTTACTGCTGCCCCTTTGAGAAAGGTCACCATTGCATGTGAAGTTATTAACAGCATGATTTGCTTTCTTTGCCATTGTTCGCACAACCCTTTTTTGTTTATTGTTGTGTCAGATATATGTTTACCTGCTCACTCCTTTAATAACAGCCTTTGTGAAGACTGTACTACATTGTAACTGCTTCACAAATTCAGTGCTGAAATGTGCCACGCTAACTCTTTAAATCAGACTGAAAAGCTCAGGGACCTTGTTAAAAATAATCTTTTTTTCTCCCTAATCGTTGAGAGTCGTGTTTGATGAATTCTGTATAGTGTCACAAAATTAACTACATTTTTGTAAATGCTATTTTTGGACTGAGAAGAAAATATCTGAATGTTACATTATGTTTTAATTGGACGTCAAGCTTTATTATGCATAAAAGGTCAAATAGCATTTTATTACTGATGATATGGCCCCTTTAGACTCCTGCTGTGCAATAATGTGGAACTCAAACTACTGAAAACCTCTGTGGAATGGTAGGCTGTTTCACTGTGGCGTGCTTGTTACCAAGCTGTTTAAATCTTCCCCCGTTGAATCATATTTCCATCTTGCATTCATGCATGTAAATATGTGATTATCTACACAGATTTCTGCATATCAATTTATTGTAAACTAAATTACGCAACCTTATGAATATGAATAACTCCTGCATCTCAGTATTCTGTAGCCCTTTGTAATGTGTCCTACTCAAGGACCTATTTGCTTTATGCCAAACATTCTGTTCAATATGAAAGAATTATGGCACATAATTATGAAAACACCTCTCTGGGATTATGTGCAGGTGGAAGGTGCAGCATATGTCGGCTCCTTCATGTGGAAGTCCCGTAGCCTTGGCCTGTGGAATCGTCCTCGTGGGGAAAACATGCTGGATAGTGGTGCTCCGTTCTATGATACGTACCGTACTTCTGACGGAAAGTTCGTGGCAGTGGGGGCGATTGAGCCTCAGTTCTATGAACAGCTTATTCTGGGTTAGTGTCTTATGTTTCCTCTCAGTATGGTCCTATAGGCCTACTGTCATTTTCTGGATATGATTGATGTTCTCATGCTCTGAAATGCGATGTAAATGCTTGCTGTCTAATTCAGAATAGATGATGTAATTTTAGTAGTTTTGTTCATTGAATTTTTTTTCATTTTTAACCATGTAAGCCTGCTGCATCTAAACTTGCTAAATAATCTAGCACTCTTTTTTTCATTCGGAAATGTCTTTTGGGTAGAGCCATTGACTGTAAAAAAGGAGCTGCACGATTAATCGTTAAAAGATCGCGATCTCGATTCAACCACCCACGCGATCTTAATCCTGCATTTCTACGATTCTGCCAATGATATTCAACGAGATTCGCGGATTGACTGCTAAATTTAACCATCATAGAGTGAAAGTTTATAATTTGGACGTGTATACTGTCTTGCCAATTTACACATTCAAACCATTTTAATCGCGGAAGAAGAGCCGAAAACCGCGACTCGCTGTGCACACAACGCCACACACACTTGCGCTTCGCAGAGAGGGAGGGGGAGAGAGAGAGAGAGAGAGAGAGAGAGAGAGAGGCGCGCCTGTCAGACAGTGCTCGAATGCAGAATTGATTCCTCTTTCACGTTTCCTTGCCGTTGAACGGACACATAAACACACAATTGTCTAAATGACCGTATCGACAAGTATTCTCTCGTTTATGTCATATGTGAACAGCTGAGAAAGAAACGGATGTTTGTCAGTTTCTTTCGGTCCGTGCAGTCGGTCTTAAAGTGACAGCACACACTTAATATTATATATAGGGGAGAGCGGGGCACAAAGTAACGCTTTTTGACTTTCTCAGTTTGTGTAAATCTACTTATGGTTCAGAGTATTTATTTTTTCCCACATTAATTTCCTACATGTCTAGTACAATTATGTGTTTTTGTTTTATTAATACAGTATATGCTTTTTTCTTGATATACCCCGAAAGAATGGAAGTGAATGTGACAACATGCCCCATAGGTGGGGTACATTGTAACATGTGTGGGGCACATTGTAACATAACATATGACAGCTTAAAATGTTATCTGATCTAATAAAAAAATATATACAAAACAAACTAAAATATTTTCTAAATAAAATACAATTAAAAAACTTTTTCATATAAAATAATGGCAATTTTTAATAATTAAATATAAACTCATTTTTGATGTTTTGACTACGAACACAGGAAAACACAGCTATACAACATAGTTCAAAACAAATAAATAATTAGTTAAAAATTAACTTAAGAAATTTACTTTTGCTATGGTTTAATAAATGTCTATGGATATCTTCCAAAAAAAATAAAATAATTTTGGCAGAATTTTTTTTTCTATATAGTGTTGATATTGCCATATCAACACTATATAGAAAAAAAAATTCTGCCAAAATTATTTTATTTTTTTTGGTAGTAAATACACAAAGTTTCGTCATCCAAGCATGTGCGGAAGTATTTAAAACAAGCGTGTTACAACTAGCCCTGTGTTACATTGTGCCCCGCGCTCCCCTATATATATATATATATATATATATATATATATATATATATATATATATATATATATATATATATTAGTTTTCTGTTTCACTGATATAAATAAAACAATAAAATACAGCTTTAACAAAGATTAAACTATATTTAATTTACAGTGAACAAATAGTGTTATTTTACATTTAGGCTTAATTATTAATTTTTGTACCTGAATATACTGTTAGACTTTGTAAACTTTGTTATTTAGTATTCATCTCTGCTTGTAATTTGTCTATTTGTTCTTATTTTATTACTGACTGTTCACTCAATAATGTGTGAACTTTATCAGTTAGGCTAGTAGTTTTTAATATAGTAGGCTAGCTATCGAAAAACTTCAAGTGAGCTTTAAGTAATAAATGAAAATCAAAGTTATTATAAAACTTATCTCAATTAAAAACTTATCTTAAACTATAGTATGAGATGGTTAAAAACAAAACTGCTCAATCACAAAGCACCAGCGGCCAGACGAAACAAATGTCTATAAAACGCTATTCAACACAACACCATACCCAAAAAATGTTGATAGGCTAGTGTTTATTGCTAAGAATCTTTAATAGGTCAGCCTGGCATAATACCTTTGAATGTTGTCAATGTTTAATTGTCATTTTTTATTTATTTAAATATTACATTCTTTTTGTTTACTGCATTTATTTAAATTGGACTAAAGCAAGAGTATTATGTCTTATTTTGTTTCTATCTTGTTTGGTAACATAATGTTCAGGATTTGTATATCTTTAAAATAATAAAAAGCTTTAGAATCGTGAGAGAATCGTGATCTTTATTCCAAGCAAAAAAATCGTGATTCTCATTTTAGCCAGAATCGTGCAGCTCTACTTTTGGGTCACCATAGATGTCTTAATAGCGACTGGCATATTTGTAGACAACCTTAGGAAGAGCTTTTGACATCTTATTGGATATTGTGCCATGTGGTGTTTAATTCATGCTGCCTGATATGCACCTGGCAACTTCAGTGGCTGGAGTGCAAAACACACTTAAAATTTCCAAAAGAACTGCACATTATGTTCATCATAACAATTATGTGCAAATAGATCTAATTAAGATATTTTCCCCAGGCATTAGTTTAGCATTTTTATTTATTTTTGTTACTACTTATTCTACTTATTTTTATTAATTAGGTTTAATTTTATAAATTATTATTATTTTAGATTTTATTTCATATTCTTTTCAATTTTATTTATTCTCTTTTCATTTAATACTTATATTATTTTATCTTGTTTTTGCATTTTATTTTCAATATAGAAATATTCTGTTATTTTTGCATTTTATGGTCTTATTTCTATTATCTCTGTATATCTCTATTGCATTTTATGCATTTTAATGCATTTTTTAATTTGTATGTATTCTTTTATTTTCCTATTTCTGTTATTTCTGTTCTTTATTTTTTGCATTAGATCATTTTCTTCTTCTTTATTTTTTTTTCATTTTTTTTTTTTTCCTCTAGCTGCTTTCAATTCACCTGAAATAAATCTGTAACCTGAAAGATGTCTGAGTACAATTGACATGTTTAACCACAAGATTCCCAGGGTCACATTGGTCTGGCTACACGGTTGTCAATTTTGCCCAGGCATACAAAGATTAGGGAGAAGCCACAGGAGGCTTTATTAGTATGTGCACAGGGATTCACCCCACATCTTGATGACCCAAGTGCAAATGTAGCGTACTCAATCTTGCTTTGAAACCACATGACTCTATTGCTATTCATGTTGACCCTCAAAAGAAGAACATTTCTTTAAAAGTCACCTACTGTGGCCATTGTTGTGTTTAATGGATTCTGGATTCATAGTCCTTCGTGATGTCTTTGGACCTTGTCCTTTATTGATTTCTTTCCTCTTTTTTAATCTCCTTTTTATCTCCTTAATTCTCTTTCACTACAGGTTTGGGCTTGGACGATGCTGACCTGCCCTCACAAATGAGTGTATCTGATTGGCCGCAGCTCAGGCAGACGTTCACCCAGGTGTTTGCCACCAAAACGCAAGCTGAGTGGGGTCGGATCTTCGATGGGACAGATGCCTGTGTCACTCCTGTGCTGTCACTGGATGAGGTACTCTCTCACCCCCACAACCAGGCAAGGGGATCATTCTTCAAGGACTCTCAGGGGGAAATTAGCCCCCGACCTGCACCCGTTCTGTCCCGCTCCCCTGCGGAGGCCTGCCGCACCCGTGACCCCTTTATCGGAGAGCACACTCGCGCTGTGCTGAAGGAGTACGGGTTTGAGCAAGCGCAAATAGAACAGCTCCTGTCTGATGGTATCATAGAGTGTAATGAAGCTAAAGCACGCCTATAAACCAAAGAGTCTGACTGGAGAAACATTAAACTTTGTGGCCAGTGATGCAGTGTGGGAATCTGAGCACTTGAACTCCATTTCTGTCTTATTGAGTGAGTGTGGGGGGCTTTTCAGAAAAAAATGACCCTCTCCCTTGTGAATCACCGTGTGCTTCAGTCGAGGTCGACTATGATTCTGGGCTTTTAAGTTGATATGTCCAATGCATTCAACTCTCATTTGTAATTGCTGCAGGGAAAGTCAAGTGGGATTTAAAGTCTATTGCATTAAAGACTTATTTAAGACTGTTTTGAATTATTAATTCAAGTATTGGTGAGGGCATTTTAGTTGTAGTTAATTAAAGTGTACCACTTTTGGTTGTGAATTGAAATCCTTGACTAATAAGTGCCTTTAGCAAGAATAGCTGAGTGTGTCATAGACTACTTAACTGACTGAAATATTTGCCTTTGAATCTTCCTTTATCAAAATGTTAGGCATTGCTGGTGACCTAAGATAATGGTATTGAGATAAAACCAATTAATGACTTGGTTTAAGATGAAAATTATCTGTTGTCATTACATTACTACTATTGCGTTACTTGTATAAAAATTTGGGATAGATAATATATTTAAAATGTTTTTGAAATAAATATTTTTGTTCACCAAGGCTGCAAGTAAAAACAGTATTATTGTGAAATATTACTACAATTTAAAATAAATGTATTCTATTGTAGTACATTTTTTATTTCTGTGATGGTAAAGCTGAATTTTCAGCAACATTACTCCAGTCTTCAGTGTCACATGATTCTTCAGAAATTATTCTAATATGATGATTTTGGTGCTCCAGAAACATTTCTGATTGTTATCAATGCTGAAAGCAATTGTGCTGCTTAATGTTTTTGTGGAAACCATGATACATTTTTTTTCAGGATTCTTTGATGAATAGAAAGTTAAAAAAAAACAGCATTTATTTGAAATAGCAGTCTTTTGTACAATTATAAAAGTCTTTACTCTCACTTTCGATCCATTTAATGCATCCTTGCTGAATAAAAGTATTGATTTCTTTAAAAATAAAAATCTTCCTGATCCCAAACTTTTGAATGGTTGTGTATTTTCAAAACCAGAACAGAAATCTTACAGATTAAGGAATGTTTTCTTATGCTTGAAGATTGTAATGAAATCATAATCAATGTGTAAAACAATTATTAAGGCGAGACACCCCCGGTGAAGAGAAAAAAAAAAGAAAAAAACTAATAAATATCACCATACTTCACCAGTTGATTGATTACATTAATATTGTCTAATTAAATATGCACTAATTTGCATACATTTCTAGAATAAAAATCTGAACAATGGATGAAGTCAGGTTAAAAAAATATTGTTTCATTTATTTGATATATTAGAGCCAAAGGTTTTTACAGAGGGGATTTTGGATATCTCTATCAGAAATCAGAAAATACTGTCAACAGCAAAAAAAAAAAAAATTAGGAATAAAATGTTGTATAAAATCTGGAAAATTATATATGAACAAACCCCTTTGTAAAAAACTTCAAAATATATATAAGAATAAAACTGTAAAGTTTGTATGTAAATGTTACTGAAGTGGAGATTTCTGGCTCAATGTAGGAGGAAAAACGTAGAAAGATTTTGAGAAAACGGCCACTTTAATTGAAATTACAGATGCAAATAGATAAAGTGCTCTAAAATATACAGTTAAAAGTGTATTTTGGATGTTTTCTGTCCGCTAGTCTGAAAAAACGCTTCATGAGGAGCCAAATAGCCCAAAATCTCAAAATTAACAGATGCATGAAAAAACAGTTTTTGCCTGTAATGTCTCCCATTAAAACTTTAAAAAAGTGTCTGGCTTTAAACAAAGCATATTCTCTTGATAACATTCTGCATCATCTTTTCTCGAGGCAAATCCTATTAATAAACCAGAGGAATGATTTACATAAAAATCTTTCCTAACTACTCTAGCCTGAAATCGATTCTCATTCACATCGAGATATGTGTGGAATGTGGCATTTTAATGCGTGTGGCACCATCTGACCGGTTGCTTGTGATCCACAGCTCCACCTCTATAATCCAAGAGAGAATGGAGGATATTCCGTGAGAAGCTCACATGATTGTTGAACAGACTCTGTGAATGTCTCATGACAGATTTGAGTCAGCAACAGAGGTTAGTCGTGTGAATGGAGAGGGAACATTGCGTAGGGTGGTAAGCTTTGACTCGTTGACTATAAATACGCTGCTTTCTTTTTCCAACCCCATTGAAGCCATCTGCAGAGCAATCACATGGTATGTCACTTGATTTACCTATGGGCAATCCCAGCATGCAAGACCACAAAAATTCTTGTTAAAACTACATTTTTCATAACCTTTATATTTCCACAAACACTCTAATGTTCCCTTTATCTGATAGCCATTTGCTATTACGTTAACTATGTTTTGTTGGTTCTGTCTTGCACTTAACTTCTAACCTCTTGTAACCCAGGAGGAAGAGAAGAACATGTACAGCTCATAATCTTTGTCACGTGCTTACAACCGACTCCACTAGTGGCAATTGGCATCAAAGACTGGGGGAAAAAAGCAAGGCTTACTTCCTTCATCCCAACAAGACCACCACATTCTTTTCTTCTCAGCTCAACTCACGTTGTGAATACTAGTCTTGAGCTTTATCGCTCAGCTATGCAGTAGGAATTAAGATTTTCAACACAGAGAACCATGACTCTCCTAACCGAGGACCAGCCTTGCCGGTTCTCTGCACCGGAAAGCCCGTCCACATCAATGGAGCACTACCCTGTGGACTTGGGACAGAAAGAGGACTATTTGGACAGTATGGAACCGGCTGTGTTTGGAGCGGTGGAGCCTCCGAAGCGCTCAAGAGGAAGGCTTATCATGCATGGCATGGTCATGTTCGGAAGGGAATTCTGTTACGCTGTTGAGGCGGCGTTTGTCACGCCTGTGTTGCTGAGCGTTGGACTTCCCAAACGCCTGTATAGCCTGGTGTGGTTCATCAGCCCTATTTTGGGCTTTATCCTACAACCTGTCATTGGCTCGGCAAGCGACTACTGTAGGTCCCCATGGGGCCGAAGGCGACCGTACATACTCTTACTGGGGATTATGATGTTAGTGGGTCTGACTTTATTTCTAAATGGAGATGCTGTTACATCAGGTAGGTGTTGCTGAAGTAAACGTGATGGATCTGTCTAGATTATCAAATCGGGAGCTACTTGTGTCTAGGCTGGTAGTTACAATTTGCTGTAATATTATACAAAGTGGCAATGTAATTTTAAAAACGGTAAGCAAAGTTTATCTGTTTTCGCTTGACCGTTGAATATGTTGTTAGGTTGGGATTTAAAAAGATGAGAATGAACTAGGACAAAAGAGAAGCAGATATAGGAACTGCAAATGATTACAAAATGCTTTTTTTTTTATGTGACTCAAAATTAGTCCATCCAGAAATTAGATGCAAGAAAATAACACAACTGGACATTGCATGGAAATTTTGTACAGCGTTCAGGGAGCCTGTTTTCACCTATTAAATAATACAAATCTAGAGTTCTAATCATTTGCAGTAAAGTGCACTTGTTTATTTTACCAAGCACACACATTTAAAATTATGAAGAAAACAGCCATTTTCATTACTGCAATTAGGTGTCCTTTAGCTATATGAAAAAAATTCAAACAGATTCACACTTTTTATTTATGCATTAATTCATGCACTGCAAAAACTAAAAGAATAGGAACATGACTGGAAAAAATCTGTTCTTTTTTATTGATTTCTTAAGCGTCATCATTTTTTAATAATACGTTAACTCGTTTTTACCTTCTGATCTATTTCCTGACCTTAAGTTTCAAAATGTATAAGAAGTCATATTCAATTCATTACCATTGAATGTATAATGAGCTTTTGATAAAACTAAGCTTGATGTTTTTCTCTCTCCTCCAGCTGTACTGGATAGAAATGTTAAAAGGACATGGGCCATCGTGGTGGTTATGTTTGGAGTGGTGATGTTTGACTTTGCTGCGGACTTCATTGACGGACCCATTAAAGCCTATTTGTTTGATGTGTGTTCTCATCGGGATAAGGAGCGAGGTCTTCATTATCATGCTTTACTCACAGGTAAAGAGTTACAATAAATGCTTTGCTTGGCCTTGCTTTGTATGATGAAAATATATCTTAAACTTAATTGATAGGTGCAGTGAATTAGCATGAGTTTTTTTTTTTTTTGCACAAGAAAAATACATTTGTCTCATTAAAAGCTGGTTGTCAAGTTACCATGACAATTCCATAAAAAACATTGCAATATACCTTACTCTTCTGTTGAGATGTTCTGAAGCATTATGAATCATTATGCCAGTTTGAAGTACTATAGCACTTTTTTAATTAAGCGAGTGCTGTTGTGAAGGACTACTGCGTTTATTTGTAGGTTGACTTTCATTTGTGACTTCCCTTGGTGCTATGGTTATTTTCATATAAATTGCAGTAATATGGTGTCATCCACTGCAATGGCATTCATACATTTTTAAGTGTGCTCATACATACATTTCCAAGTACTTTTTATGGCCACTGTGCATCTGAAACATATTTTTGCTTTATACCATTTTGATCCTGTCAGTTCTTCAAGAAAAACTTTATTTTCTTGATGCAGAAACGGATACATTACGGATCGTTCTATAACATGAAGCTGACTGACAGCATTTTTCATAGGAGCATTCTTGAAAGCAGGTACTTGTGTAAAATTGGCTAGCATTATATGACAACAGCCTGTTTCCTCTTTCCTGTTTCCTCTTGGTGCCGCTTTACTGATGTAACTAGACAGCTTGTTTACTGAATGGCAGCAGTAAAGCCTCAACAAAACATAAGAAATGTGTCTTCTAAACTCTCAGTAAAATCTGTTGTTTACTGGTCAATCTTAAAATCTTTGGAGGAATTTGTTTCTGCGTGTTTCTTTGCTGAACTTGCACGATCTGAAAAGGAAAAAGCCTTCTTAGATAACACTACAAATCTCTTCAGAAAAAAAAAGGAAAACAACATATTAGTCAGGCTACTAGAGACACGTGTGCTTTCAGTCTTGTGTGGAGTACATCTACAAGACAAAAGATATTTTCACTCACTGATTTTTTAGGAAGTGTGGAATGTAGTGCAGTCTAAATAATTAATCAAACAAAGTTATTTAATTACCCAGGTGCTGTTGTCTATATAATTGATTTTATGTGTTCTTATACACTAAACCATCACAGAAAAATTGCACTGCAAAACTAAAACGTCATGAGGTCTGTTATCCAGTTATAGTAAAGCCTAGTTGTGTCGGTCAGGCTCCGAGGGGTCTGTGCGCACTCAGGGTAACCTAATCCAAACAGGCTCAGTCATGTGCTGAGATCATGGGTTGGAGCTGAGAGCTTCAGAGCCACATGACTGGGTCGTTTCTTGGGCTCGGGTGTTTGTGTGTAATTGCGCATAACCCTGGGTGTTTTTTTCTTTCTTTCTTTGTGGTCTGCTTTTACTGATTTTGGAGACAAAATGGGATAAAATATGACCTGCAATGTAACATGACTTTGATTACAAAATGGAACTTTGCTATTTGTTTTAAATCACTAGAATGCTCTTTTAAATGCAATACTTAATTTGCTTTTCTCTGTATTTTACTGAAATTGTGTCATTTCATTATCACTCATTACCACTAAAACCACCTGCCTTCAGTCTATAACTCAATACTTCACGTTAATTTGAAATATCTATTATAATATCTATTTATATTTTTGTTATAGTAGTGTAAAAATCTATTATAATGTTATGTAAAAATCCAAATACTGTAAATGCTGTCCTTTTGAACTTTCTATTCATCAGAGATTTATGTTAAGTTGAATTATCTATTATAATATCTATTTATATTCTTGTTATTGTAAGGCTCCAGCTTGTAATGACTCTCCCAGCCACTAGGTGGCCCCAACTTCTGTAAAATTCATTGTTGCCACTCATTAGTATTTCTCCCACCTGAGGGGTTCATTAGCTTGTTTGTGTTGGCCTGTTTAAGCATAGACATAATAAATACATAGACGCCCTATTGGCTGCTGGATGGTGCGCCAACGGCACTGCCATATTGCGGAGGGCAACTTACCCATAACTTTCATAATGGGAATTGAGAAAAATGCCTGCTTCGTGTTCTACTTGGGGAGAACATTTCATTCACATTTTATTTTATGTGAAAATTAAATTATATCTCAGTATGGGGGTCTTCACAATTCTTATCCACGAATAAAAAGCCAAATACATGACAAGCATGAGCTTTGACAACTCCTTATTAATTTATTTTTTTTATAAGTCTAACTATCGAGATTTTAAATAACTAGAGATGGAACTTTTTGTACACCACGTACAAACGACTGAAATCGGTTGATAAATGTAAACTTTTTTTTGTTTTTATCCAGAGAAACCACAGCTCACCCGTTTACTTGAATTTGTTTACAGTGCAGTCTTGCCCTCAGCAATATGGCGGACGCGTTGATGTATTGCAGCAACGTTCCAAAGTGCCCAATAGGGCGTCTATGTATTTATTATGTCTATGTGTTTAAGCATGCCTCTTTCTTTCAGTTGTGTTCAGTCTTGAGCCTACTATGCTTGTATTTTCCTTGCCAAGAAAGCTAAGTCTGTTGTATTTTTGAAATTGCCTTTTGCTCACCTTTTGCTTTTTTTCTCTGGAAGCTCGACTTCCTTTTTGTTGTACTTTTAAATTTGGACTCTTCAGTGAAAACACCTTTTGTTCAGTCCTCTAAGTCTGCAAATTATTCTTCTGCCCTTGGGTCCATCTGCTGTTTGTCATCCACAATAGCTCAGTGGTAAAGAAGCAGTTCAGTTGACTTGAAGACCAGAGTTCAATCCCTGCCTCAGTCACCCATCACAGTTATATATACCAGTGGTGTAGTCTACGTGATACGCAGGTATACGCCGTATACCCACTAGAAAAGGCCAAGGATTTCCGTATACCCACTTAAAAAATCGTGAGGATGCGTAACAACTTCGTTTTGTGTCAGAACTTTCACTTTCATTCATAAATTCACCCCGTCTGTGTTTGCGAAGCGACACCGAATCGCGGAATCCAGTCACATGGAGCTTGCTAAGCAGAACGTCACCGAATTTGGCTATTTTTGAATGAATAAATCAAAAGTAGGGCTGTACAATGAATCAAATCTCGATATGGACTAGTGTCTGTGAATATTAAAGTTAAAAGAGACTGCAATTGTTCTACGCGTCTCTGGGAATGAATGAGCGCTCAATGTGTGCTCCACTACACACACACACACACACCCACACACACACACTGAAGCACGTGTGATCACGCTCGTGGTGTTTTCAGCGTTTCACTGCATTGAGACATGAGCTACTACATGTGCACTTCATCGCAGAGCTGCTATGAGAGTCACTTCACGAGAATTTCACCATTTCATTTGATAAAAGTCATTCATTCGTTTCATATACAAACACATAGAAACTGTAATGTCTTTACGACAACCTGTCAAAATAAAAGTTCGGTATAACTTGAAGAAATTATAACAGAAATATATTACTATTGCACAGTAGAGTATACTTCAAGTAGGCCTAATAATAATAATAATAGTTTATTAAAACACACAGAAACTCAAATGTCTACAACCCACCAAAATAAAAGTTCGGTCTAACTCAAAGAAATTAAAAAGAAGTAAAAATGAATTTTAAAATAATAATAATAATAAAATCTATTAAAACGTTATTTTAAGGGAATATCACACAAGTTTTCATACATGTTTTAATTTAAAGAGTAGCCTAAACTTGCCAAAACAGTAACACCATTTTTTTTTTCAAAAACACCATTTCTAAAAGTAAATTTGTATTTGTGCCTATAATGTTTCTTTTTTTTATTTTTATTGTCAACTGATAAAACCTGTGCTTCAGGGACCATATTCATATAACATCTAAGGCTAAATGTAGCTCTTAACTGGCTGAGTTAGATGGTGATTAACACTAAACAGTAGAAAATCAGTCCAGTCTCCCCAGCTGTAAATGGCTGTTAAAGTCTTGTGTTGCTTATAATAAATTGACATGTTGATAACACCTAATATTTCATAATGCTCTCAATTACATGTCGATGCATACTGTATGCATTAGTGATGGTCTGGGATGGGTGAGTTTGAGGGGGTGGGGGGGGGGTATATTACAGTATGCTCACTACAAAAAACTAGACTACACCACTGTATAGTACATAAAAATCCTAATACTGTATATGGTGTCCTTTTGAACTTTCTATTCATCAGAGAATCCTGAAAGAAATGTCATGCTTTCCTCAAAAACATCAAGCAGCACAATCATTTTTAACATTGATAATAGAAATGTTTCTTGAGCAGCAAATTAGAATGATCTCTGAAGGATCATGTGACTGAAGATTGGAGTAATGATGCTAAAAATGAAGCTTTGCCATCACATGCATTAAATTGTAAAAGTATTGCACAATATTACTGTTTTTACTGTATTTTTGATCAAATAAATGCAGCCATGGTGAGCATAAAAGACCCCCAAAATTTTAGTAGCCAGTGTAACTTTTGGTATTGTATCTTTTAAAAGAAAATGACTGCTACGTCCTGGCACAAGGAAGAGGTTAATTTTGAAAAATAAACATACTTTAAACGATTTACAGCTGTGTATTTTTTTGTTAGTATCGTCAGATATTTATCAAATATTTCTAAAATAAGGGCATTTCAAAGTCAGTCTTTATTGTGATGGTTTTCCTTGCATGTTTCACCTGCTAAACAACGTCTCATAGGTTCAGATAAAAAAAATAAAAATAAAAAAAATGGCACAGTCAAGTCATATCAACCCTGTCACCCCATAGATGCTACTAGCAGCCCCCCCAGAACAACACAATAATTTGTTACATTTATATAGCGCTTTTCTAGGAACTCAAAGCGCTTTACATGAAAGGGGGAATCTCCTCAACCACCACCAATGTGCAGCATCCACTTGGATGATGCGACGGCAGCCATATTGCGCCAGAACGCCCACCACACACTAGCTTACTGGTGGAGAGGAGACAGTGATGAAGCCAATCAGTATATGGGGATGATTAGGAGGCCATGATGGACCGAGGCCAAGGGGCAAATTTGGCCAGGATGCCGGGGTTACACCCCTACTCTTTTTCGAAGGACATCCTGGGATTTTTAATGACCACAGAGAGTCAGGACCTCGGTTTAACGTCTCATCCGAAGGACGGACAATGGCTCTTGTTTGTGCAAATGGTTATTTTAGTAACATGGTCAGATTCCCTGTTGATTGAAAACAAAGCTTTTAGTTGCTTAGTTGCTCAGAAAATCAAATGTGATTTTTTTATTTTTTTATTTTTTTATTTTTATCCAATACGCTGTGCTTCCTTGCAGGTCTAGGTGGAGCCTTTGGATACCTGATTGGAGCCATGGACTGGGGTCACTCGGCTCTTGGATTAGCACTGGGTTCAGAGTACCAAGTTATCTATTTTTTCTCATCTCTAACCTGGGGCATTTTTCTCACCATGCACCTTTTCAGCATCCCAGAGAAACCATTGATTAAAGATCACGGTTCAGACTCTTGTCCAACCACCTCACTAGTCCTGGAAGGCCCGCGTCATAATGGCTATGGCACGGTCTCCAAAGAACTGCCACCTCTGCCTGAAATGAGGCAGCGCTCGTTCTCTGCCCTGAGTGAAGCCAATGCAGTGACACCCAGTGCCAAGCAGCCTAACAGCGAGGTTGGTGATTTGTTTTACTTTGAATCCGTTTCATGTGGCTTTTTATTCTTGGCTTCAGTCTGCACCCAATTTCCCATCACATTTTAATGATCTGTTTCAGACCTCGGAGCAACAGCCTATGTGAGCTGTAATTAGGTTGGGTATTGTTCATGCGCCTCACAGAAACAGTTCCTCGTTTAGTTGATAATGAAAATCAGCACATGCTTTTTTTGGTTTATTAAAAATACAACTAATAATGGCTTATTCAGAGGTCTTTGTGGTGATGTTTTGTATTCATTATGGCCATATGTGTGACTTGATTGTGAAGGTCAAATATTCCCCAGTGGAAAAAATGTCCACACTTTTCAAAGTTCTCACTATATTTTATTAGTTCATTAAGTGTTAAACCAGTCTCAGGTTTACCATTTAAAATAGTTACATAATATAGCAGAGATTTTAAACATCTGAGTCTCATTATACGGTGAGGTCCATAATCATCAGACCGCTATAATGCTAATACAAGTAAAAGATGATGCTTTTTTTTTTTTTACATTTATTTTTATCCGTAAACTTTAGTTATGGATGGTAAACCACATATTTTTTGTTTGGTCTCAGGCTTTTGGACCACAGATTTCGGATGATCATTAGAGTGTCTTAAATCCTGTTTCAGCTCATCATCAAATGCTCATTCTGAATCATAAAAATTGTGCATGCTCTTTGTACAACCTCCGCATGTGAAACTTAACCTAGACTGAAATTTGTCATGCCAGTGAGTCACACTCACACCAAGTGATGCTTTAATGCAGTTTATTTTTACATCTGTAAAATGCTTCCCCAGATTTCTACTATGCACCTTACCACCCAAATTTATGCTTTACTAATGGTATATGTCTGTATAATCAGAATAGGGTAAAAAATATTTACACTGTGTTGTAGTTTTATTCCCATAACAGCAAAGCTCTTTACTTTACTTTTAAAATACCTCAGACCCTAGAGGGTTAATGTTCATATCAAATTATTAATGACACTAAGGTAAAAGGAACTGTAAATCTCACTAATCCTGTTAGTCTAGACTCCAACTCAGAGTCTTGTAATCATTAACCTGCTACAAACCTCACATAATGTCCATGCCTCAAAATGTCCTGTAAATTAAATGTTAAAATATACACGTGTGTGTGTGTGTGTGTGTGTGTGTGTGTGTGTGTGTGTGTGTGTGTGTGTGTGTGTGTGTGTGTGTGTGTGTGTGTGTGTGTGTGTGTGTGTGTGTGTGTGTGTGTGTGTGTGTGTGTGTGTGTGTGTGTGTGTGTGTGTGTGTTATTGATTTTAGCCCCTCAGTCTTCATATTTATTACAAGACCAAATCAACAACTCTATTCATATGAGGATTCATTTAGTTGTTTCACCCCATTGCCCAACCAATATATTTTTCCATCAGCAATTGAGTTTTGGAATCAAAAGGAATATCTCATGACTAGAGATATCACATTAATGAGCAACCCTTTGTGGTTATGGAAATCTTTTTACATTCTTAACAACATTGTCTTGAGCAAGTCACACTGATATAAGGGTTTCTTCAGCCCATGTTATCAAATAATTGGTTAGATTATCTTTCGAAGTGTGTCAATTTAATTATTTTAGTATTAAAGTACATTCTCATCCCAGTATAATGTGCAGAGATGAATATAAGATCTTCGTACTGCACATTATTGACCTGTGTGCATAACTGTGTTTCAGGGACAGAAGAGGTTGAGCCTGAAATCTCTGCTGTCAGCTATGATCAGCATGCCCAGCCATTACCGCTGTCTATGTGTGACTCATCTGTTGGGGTGGACAGCCTTCCTGTGCAACATGCTTTTCTTCACTGACTTTATGGGGCAGGTGAGGGAATAAGGCTTTTTTTTTTTTTTTTGATGGAATTTGACTTTAATTTTGCACATCCCTATTTTTAAAGAGAGGAATCAGAACAGCCATAAAATACATATGCTGCCACTCCTAATGTTAGTGGATTACAGTCAAGCCTTCGAATGAAATCCCTGACCTACTGAATGCAGTCAAGCATAAAACTGCTAGACACATAGGCACCTACCGGCAGAGGGGGGGTTATTACTTAATAAATAATAATAATAATAATAATAATAAAGGAATTAAATAATTAAAGGATTAAAAGGGATTTAAGGGAATAAATAAATAAGAATGGTAAAAGAAGTTCTTTGTCTAATTGTGGTTATGAAATAATCAATTTAATCTATTTGCAAATAATATTTTATTTTAAAATGTGCACACATTCACTTTTATGCGTAGGCTATGTCTAATATGTGGAAAACGCAAACGTCACATTTATTTATGAATTACATGCATGTTTTCAATTAAAAAACAGCAACATTTCATCTAAAGTTGAGTAGTTTGCATCACTCTTATTGTAGGCTGCTTGATATTTTTATCATAAAACAGTTGTTTACTACTTGCATCCACTTACATCTTTCCACAAACTCTCGTTGCGTTGTGACAGTAAGGCTTTGATTCTTTGATTTGACTAGCCATCTTGATCTCGATTTTGACATTGATGAGTGCTGTGTTACACTACTGAGGTAGAGCAGCCTAAAATGTACTCAGCCTAAAAATTGTATTAAAAAAAAAAAGAGAAAAAAAATTGTCATCCTAAAAACAAACAGCTTAACTCATTCTACGGTAAAATGATAATGTGAAAAATGAGAAAATATGAATTGTATGTTGTAAGATGTTGTAATGTTTTTAAAATAAGTCTCTTATGCTCACCAAGGCTGCATTTATTTGAGTAAAAATACAGTAAAAACAGTAATATTGTGAAATATTACAACTTAATAACTCTGGTTATGTAATGTATTCGTGACGTGATAGACAAAGCTGAATTTTCAGCATCATTTCTCCAGTCTTCAGTGTCACATGATTATTCAGAAATCATTTTAATATGCTGATCTGCCACTCAAGACACATTTCTAATCATTATCAGTGTTGAAAACTGTTGTTTCAAATGTTTGTGGAAACCATGATACAAAGGATTCTTTGTTAAATAGCTAAAACAATTAGCCTAGAAATCTAGACGCACCCTAGCGGCAGCAAAATGTATTTCGCAGCCAGGTGTAGGTCTTGATGTAGGTCTGGCTTGCCAGGCTATAAAACATCAGCATTCTTTTACAAAATAAATATTTTGTAATGTTTTACAGCTGAGTGTGCTGACCAAAAATGTGTTGGAATGTGTGTCCGAATGAATTAATTCACTAAAATGATTCAGTTTATGAAAAGAAATGCTGGAAATAATCTGACAGTTATTTTATTAATAGATATTGGTTCTTTTAAATTGTTTTGGCGTATAGAACTATATTAAATGCTACTAAAATGAAGTAGCTAAGTGGGTTGTCAAAAGTTGTCAAAACAACAACAACAAAACCCCTCATATTTCCTGAGCGTTATCATCAAATCTCTAACCAAGTGCATAGCCATCATTTCAGGTTAGGGGGACAGAAATGTCAAGTGTAATACCAGTTTGACCTTTGTCTAATTGACAGGTTTTATTTTTTTCTTATCTCTTACTTTTAGAAACTTTAAGAAATCAAATACACGGCTGAACAATTACCAATATCTTTTATTCTATAATATAGATATTTTTTTCCTATATTGTCCTAATGACAATTTTATGATTGGTTTGTGTACTACAAACACTTATGCATGAAGTCATCATGGATTTTATGTAAAATAATTTATTTTTATCATGGAATAAGGCAGAAAATATATTTTATAGTTTCTGTACCGTAATAAACATTGTGTTTATTGTCTTCACGTTTCATCAGTCAAAACGTGTCTGGGTTTTATTCAGCTGCAGCGATAGCTGGATGCCTTTGTCCATAAGGGATTTCCTGGAACGGCATAAATACCGCTATGAGTCCGTCTTGGACTTTCTGTGCGAGGGCTATCTCCGGCTTTAAGTTTGAATCAAAAATATTACATGAGAGTGTTTAACGCTCAATAATGTTCACAATGCCTTTTGGATAAGAATAAAACTGTCATGCATAGACTATCTTGTCTCTTTGAATTTAAACCACCTAGATTTATTCACACTAGCCCACGTGAACACACTTTCCCGGAAAAAGTATTCTACGGCCACGTCTCTAACATTCATCTTTATTTATTTACCAAGCCATTAGATTTCAGTTTAGCACTCCTGGAAGAGTAGTGCCCCACACTAAAAAATAGATCAATGATGCTTTGAATTGTGGTTAAAAGGTAGCAGTTTATTTTTCTTATTTTCCCTCGCACAGCTAGCTTTATCAGTGTTGAATTGAGATAAATGAGTAAATCTCCTTGTAGGCGGCTGAAGTGTACAGAAAGCTGTTGACCTCAACAAAGTGGATAACGTTCAGGGCAATGACCTCTGATGCAGTGAATAGACATATTCTTAACATGATGTATACTAATATGATTAGATGTGATAGCGTTAACAAAAAGCTTGATAAAATGAATGAATTGCCTCTATCTTTGAGAGGTGATGGCCATTAAAGGAACTAATTGTATTGTTACAGTGTTTAAGGTGAGCATTAGAACTCCTTCAGTAGCATTAACTAACCCACACAGATCACAGCAGAGCAGAGGATGATGTTTTTTATTGAGTCCCTTTTATTTGCCATGTCATGTCTAAGTGGAAAAAGCCTTGTGGTGTGCTTCACTTAGGTATCATTATGAAAAAAGAGACACCTGTGGAAAGGTTCTCTAGCTCTGGATTTAAGTGTTTTTGCATTTGACCAATGGCTGATGTGGTGTCACATGCTTTATCTTATGTAACATCCCTGGGATCTGTGTATCCATCTTTAGATTGTATATAAGGGGAACCCATATGCCGAACACAATTCCACCTCTTATGCGACGTATGAGAGAGGGGTTGAAGTGGGCTGCTGGGGCCTGTGCATCAACGCTGTCTCCTCTGCACTCTATTCATGTGAGTAATATTAAACCATATCTCAACTGTTCATTCTTCTTGACTTTATCAGACCTGCAGTCTCTTAATGCATCCAGACAAAAGAAGACTGTTCAATTACATTCAAATAATACATGGCCCCTACCAAGTCAGTCTGGGATTGAAATTGTACAATACACTTTTTCAGAGTGTATGAGAGAATATTTGATGAGAGAATCACAGTCTCTTTCAACATCCGGTCATTCTAATTAGTGCTGGAAGTCATGCTATTGAAAAGGCCATTTCAGGGGGATTTATCAGTCAAGACAATTTATCAGTGATATGAAAGAGTCTGGTCAGTTAATCTGTCTTTGCTATTCATCCGATTCACCATTTGTTCTATATTAAAGGCCATTGTTGCAGCCTTTTTTAAATGATTTCCATATGTGTCCATCCAGATGTGCAGAGGCTGCTCCTGCCATATATTGGCCTGAAGGGACTGTACTTCCTAGGCTACTTTGTGTTTGGTTTGGGAACCGGTTTGATCGGCCTATTTCCAAACATTGTAGCCACGCTGACGCTGTGTAGTGTGTTTGGAGTCATGTCCAGCACTCTCTACACCATCCCATTCAACCTCATCTCAGACTACCACAAGGCGGAAGAGGTCAGTTTCAGAGTGTTACATCAGGTCAAAAACGAACAAATCAGCAGTTTTATAAATTCATAAACAAGAAAATATACACTCCGGGGGAAAACAAAATGGGCCCAAGCCAAAAATCCCAAAATATTTGGTGGTCTTTTAATGGTCTTAGATCACTAAAATAACATATTTAAATAATTTATCATGCTTCATTTAGTATACGCGCATCCATGAATATGCATATTAGTTCATATTAGAGTGAATTATACAGGCTTGTCTACAAGTCGATTTATTGGAATGTTAATGAGTTTTATGTTTTGCTCACTGTCTGACAGTAATTGATATTATTAGCCTTTTCCTTGACTATGTAATCAAAAAGCTAATGTTACACAAACCATGTTCCCGTTCGCCACCTCAGAGTTGTACAGTTGCCTTATAAAAATCAGTATCTTTAGAAATGCTTTAAACAACTTAGAACAAGAAAGTCATATTTTCCATCATAACACTGTAATATACATTATATACATAATTCACCTGCTATATTGCTAAATGTACCCAATTTTTCATATCAGCAGAATAATATTTCTAAAGGATCAAATGTGACACTGAAGAATGGAGTAATGGCTGCTGAAAAGCTATTACAGGGATAAATTACTGTACCATTTAAAATATATTTAAATAGACATTAGTTATTTTACATTGTAATACATTTGTGGTTGTGTCTTTTAAATAAAAAAGTTTAAAAACTTTTTTTTTTATTCCATCTAATGCAAAGACTTGTAAAGGCCTGTCAGTAAGGGCTAGTGTAAACTCAGACAGTCATGATCACAAAATAAACCTGATTGTAATCAGGACACTTATGTGAAGAGGGTGGGTAATTTATTATCCTCGAGTGGTTTATTACTTACTGGACATTATTCTCCTTATTACATGGCTACAAACAAGTAAATGCATAAAACTGTAATGACTTAATTGATATTGATAAATATTGACTCAAATTGAAATTATTTTATTAGATTAAACATAGGATAAGCAGTCAGTTACTATACACAGCCTTGCCCTAGACAACAAATGCTGCGATTTGACCAATAAGAATCAATACATTGTTCAGTAAATGTTAACGTAAGGCAGACTTTATCTGTCACTAGCACACACCACTAGTGTTTTGTATCTAAAAAATGAGCTGTTTACCAAGAACATTTCTAAATTCAAGATTGAGTTCTTAGTTTAAAACATTGATTTTCACTTTCCAAAATATATATGGATTTGTTTAGCCTCTATAAAATCCCTGAGATGTCTGAAGCATTAATGAAGTCACAAGGAAAATCAAATCCCTTCCTGGAACTCGGACTGAATTAATGATTAAATCCTGCTAAAATGCTACTTTGATTTTGTTTCTTGGATGTTTCTTCCACTTGAATTGTTCTGTGTTTGTTCACAGAGCTCGGAATTGTGCATATGAATATGCTTTCTTAGAACCGTCAAAAAGCAAACACAATGCTCTCTGCGAGGCTTCATGATCTGTAGATCCACAGTGTTCTGCTCATTATAAATGACTTCAGATCTTTATGATCTTCATCCTTTTTGGAATGCTGTATAGACATTTTCTGATCTTTAATGTCCGTGTGTAATATTTTGTTAACAATAGCCCTTCTCTCATGCAAAGCCTCTCTCTTGTCATAGGAGCGAAGAAAATTGATCAGTGATGAACCAGCTCTTGAGAGCCGTGGGACTGGCATGGACTGCGCAGCTCTTACCTGCATGGTGCAGCTGGCTCAGGTCATAGTGGGAGCTGGACTGGGAGCCCTGGTCAATCTAGCAGGCAGTGTGATTGTGGTGGTGATCTCTGCCTCAACGGTATCCCTAATTGGCTGCCTCTTTATTGCACTCTTTATGTGATGTATAAGCCTCAAATAAATTACCTTTCTCTATATGTCATGGTCCGTCTCCTCTAATCACTGAGAACGAGCAGGATACTGGGTACTGAGCCAGACTCAAGTCAAGTCTTTCTCTTTGCACTCCAGTTTAAATGCCACACTCTCAAATAACAGCCTTCATCAGTGAAGTTGAAAGAAAGATTAGATGTACTTGAATAAGAGTAGACAAAATTGTAAGATTTTGATGTCTTATGCAATTTCATTATTCGTTTAAGGTGAAATGTTTTATCATGTCCATTGTCAAACCCCAATAAATATTCACGTTTTATGCAAAACAATAACTGGTTTAAGAAATGCTAACATTTTAGATTATCAGTTGACTTTATTTCTGTGATAATCAATTTACTGTTGGCAGAGAGTTGAACTGTTTCAGCTTGTAATTATTTTATGTATGCCTTTTTATATAGATTTAATTAGGACAAACATCTTTATGCATGTGGTGTCATTTTTTTTTAATCTGAAGACAAAGTTGGACAAATCAATAAAATCAAATGCAAATAACTGACCAGATTTACACAGTCACAGTTATAATGATAACACAGCATTCACTGGATCTTTACTTTGCTAAAAAGCATCAACCAGCCTAAGATAGTTAGCTGGTCTCAGCAGTCTTCTAACCTGGTCAGGCTAGTATATTGGCTGGTTATGGATGTTTGTTCAGAGGATTTTTTTTCTTACCAGCAAACTCAACACATTATTGGAGGATGTAAGATGATTATCAGCAGGGTAATGGTTTGCTTGTTGTCCAAAAGTCCATATTGTGCCATACTGTTAGGTAAATATAAATCGGAAATTGTTGACACATTCATGGTGAAAAACAATGCAAATTCATATTTCTTCTTTGTAAACCAACTGATACATTATTAAAGTATATGGATCCACATATTGTGCTCTGTAGATAAACTAAAGTATTACAATTCTTTATACAACACGTTTGCTCTCTAATTTGATTGTTTTCACAGTTCCAGAATAAATCTGTAAGCAGCGCTGAGAGGAAGTTGAACAGCCCTAGGAAAGGGTTTCTCTTCTCTTAATAGTGAGAGGGGAGTGTGAAATAAAACTCGGATTAAGGACCATTCAGGTCCTTAATTACAGGTCCTATAATTAAGGACCCCCACCACCACCACACACACTTGTAAAAGGTGTTCCAGAACGGCTTTTAGTCTGCGCGTTGGTTTCTTTGAGATGGTTGGCAGAGAAAAACACCGTAAGCTAATTAATTTACTTATTTGCCATTTTGTTTGAGTTTGAAAACTTACTCAACATAACTTATCCTTATGTGCTGTTAGGCAGAATGTCGTTTCTGCCGTTATAGATGGCCGTTCCCGGGGGATAGAAAATAAGCGCGGGCTCCGCGGGACTGCGGGGAACCAGCGCGGGACCGTGTTCATCCTGCTCGGGCTTTGTGGTGGCGGTAAACGGTCTCATGTTCGTCACAGAAGGCGATGTAATTTGCCAAAACAGCTTTTTCAACGCCTTTCTGAATTCCCTTCTCATCAAACAGTACAGAATAGGATTGAGACAGCTGTTTGAATGTGCCAAACAGACTGTGACTGGAAAGATATACACCTGTGTGGTGTAATACTCGTAACTGAAGTGCACTACGTTGAGTTTTATTAAGATACCCCACGCAGTTAACGCCTGATTCGGCAGCCAGCACAGAAAAAAAGACAAAACGACAATGGTCACAGATTTGGTCACTTTGGATCGCCTCTTAGCGCTGGAGGTGTTCACATTTTTGTTAGTTATGAAGCGCAAGAGGAGCAGGTAACAGATAGTGATTATTCCGAGCGGAATGAGGAACCCCAGAAGTACTTTTTGCGCGTGGTATAAACCTAGCCAAAATTGCGCGTCTCCGCTTCTGTCGGGAAATTTCACCAGACACAGTTCCTCGTTGGATACCGTTGCGGTCGTTGAAAATATCGCGTTTGGCAGAGCGGCACCGACCGCTGCTATCCAGATGATGATAGTCATCCATTGCGCGGAGAAACGCAACCGGCGCCTCCTACTTTTTAACGCCGAAGCCACGGAGCAGTATCTCGCGACGCTCATAGCCGTGAGGAAAAACACGCTGGCGTACATGTTCGTAGCCGTGACATAAGACACTATCTTACACATAGCCTTCCCAAACAGCCAAGTGAAATCCATGGCGTTCTCCACAGCCCAAAAGGGAAGCGTCAAAACAAACTGAAAGTCAGTGACTGCCAAACTGGTCACAAAGAGGTTGATGCAGGACTTCTTCCATGCTTGTTTTGATTTCATGAGATAGAGGACAAGGATGTTTCCGATTAAACCCAGTGCGCACACAACCGAGTAAATGACAGAGATCATTATTCTAAGGACCGCAGATCCATCTCCCATATAGTCGGGTTTATCCAAATCGGTGAGATCCTGAAAGTCACTCCACGAAAGATTAGTCCTGTTGACCACGAAGCTCGCGTTGTATTCACTTAACGGGAGACTTCCAGACGCGTACTCTGTGCGCTCGTCTTGCATCTCGGGAGTCTTCTGCATTGCTGTTGTTTAGTGTACTTTTTCCATCCTGTTCGAGTTACTGATCCCTGAATCTTACCATTCCAACTTCTCCTCTCACCATTGTCTTATGGTTTTCCGTAGACAACGTCTTTGCGCACACATTGCAGCGGTGATATTTAAGACCATGGGGATCTAAAATCGATGTAAATGAATCGATCTTAGAGGGGGCATTTAACCGCATTTTAGAGACAATTATGTGTCTGTTCGCAGCTTCACGCGCACTGACAGCTCGCTGCGTTTTTATAGAGCCTAGTGTCAATGGATTGGATGGCGTGCGCTTTTACGCAGCACAGACAGTGGTGATCCCTGTGATGCGGTGCTCTGGATGGTTCAATAGTGAATAGCTAAATTGTCTTTTGAATAAAATATCAGTTAAACAAATGCTTGTTTCTCTAGCAGTGGTTTTGTGTGCTGGTTCAAATTGGTATTATTTGCCAGTTGCATAAACGTAGCCATTTTTTTTTGAGACTGTGTTTTAGTCTGATCAACTGGCAGTTAGTCAAGGGGTAATCAGTCTTATTTTCTGATTCAAATTATACCAATCTACTTTGTTAATGTAAGTGACATAAAAAGTTATAAGTCTAAGCAGTGTATACAGCAGCCACTGTTTTTGAAATTTTCAATACCATTTTTTTTTAAACAGCAGTTAGTAAAACAAGTGAATATCATTTTTTTAAACCACACTGTCATAAGTTCAGAAAAGTGTAAATAGGGATTGCATATAGGACAAAATTAGGACAAATGTATTTTTTTCATAATTGTCATAATAATTTCATAATTGGTCTAAGTTGTAATTTTTTGACATTGTAAATACAATTATTATTTTTTTTAAATTATTTATTTATGACTGTATCTAAATATCTGTTGACCAAAACAATGCTTTGTATATATTTTTGATTATTTGTGAATTGTGTTGTTTTACAAATTTCTATTTCAATTTTTCAATTTCTTTAATAATAGAATATGCCAGGTTCCTACTGTGACAACATTCCCCAGTATGGCAAAAAAAGTGTGTTGAACAAACTTGCATTCCCCTGGTGAATATTGTGAAAATATGTAATTTTTTTAAACCAAAAATTAAATGTATACATAAATCGACTTTCAAAAAAATAATTTACCCAGAGATATGTATATTTACTAAAATGTTACAGTTTACCACTAGCCCCTGTTTTTGAAATGATACCTTTTTTAGTGTGATATATAGGTGATTTAGTGTGATTGACAGGCTGAATGTTCTCATTCATTTTCACACCGTTTTTTTAGTGTAATTTATTTGATTAAACACAATTTTTATATTCTTCATTAATGGCATATTGATCATATTTGCATTGACAGATGAGAGCCCAGGCTAGCCAAATCATACCACGTTGACATGTTTTCTGTGACAGTTGTAGTTTATTAGCATCAGGCTCCTTTAAACGTTTTACCATGTTGCCTTCTGCTATCAAATGCTCGAGGGATGTTTCAGGTCAGCTGCTGTATCAGGTCAAATCTAATGAAGTGACCTCTGCCCCTCTCCAAATCCTCATTATCAGCTTGTGGTGGTGCACGAAAACAGTTTAATGAAGCTCTGAGGTGCCTGTGGGATTTATGATGATCTTGGAATAAATTCAGTAAATGTGTTTGGTTTTGAAAAAGATTTTACCTAACATTTTTTCTTTAAAAAAACAGTCCTCAAGTAAAATAATCTGTTTGAAGCTGCATATATTCCAAGGTCTAGATTGTAAAATGCTGACCTGAGATGTTCCACTGCAGGGTTTTTCGTAATCTCTCATTGCTTACCAGAGTCACTGTCTTTAGACATTTTGTGCTCTAGTAATGGGACTCCAACAGCTTTCTAACGTCAGCTTACCTAGCAAAACAGTTTCTTGGCAACCATGTTACGTCAACTATTGTCACAACTTCAAAGGTCAGTTTGAATCAGTCTCTTCCTAACATAGAACAGGCTCAATTTCTCGCTTTGGTTGCCAGTGGCAGAGCTTGCCTTTTCAGGGTGTAGTTGCAAGTGAGAAGTGTTTCTCCAGAAATTGGATAAAAGAAATTAAATTGGAACATGGCCCAATATTCTTCATTATATATTTATTTATCATAATAATATAATTAATAATATAATATAATTTGTTATAAATATTTTTCATTAGTATTTGGGTATGGGACACTTATGGTAGTAGGCATTCACATTTTTTTCAGGCAGGTGCTGTAGTTTAGCAGCAAGGATAACCGGTATTTCAGTTATGCATTTGAAATAGTCTTGTACAAGAGGTTTGTAGGTTCAGTCGTTGTCCTGCTTCTACCCTCAAACAATGTCAGCTAAAACATTTCATTTTCTACCCTGAATCTGAAAACTATATATCTGGAATAAGCGAAAGGTGGAAATAATATCTGACATACCTAATTCTTCTGACATTCTAAAATCAATTCCGAATTTAAACAAATGCTTATTATTAGGGGGGTTATTGACTCGAGCAGTATAACATTGCACTTGACAGGAATTATATTAATCTGAGTGCATATAGAATGTAGATGGCCAGCGATCAATCAATTAAGTCTCCACAGCAGCTGGTTGTTTTGTTTTTTTGTGCTCATGTAAATAATTAATCAGACCTCCAGACAAGGGAACATGGACATCTGAGGGTGGAGCACAACATTCTTGCTCCCTCAGAGCTTTCCCTCTGTCCTTTTACTGTACTCACACACGGTCCAGTTCATGTTTTCAAAGTGGAACACAAGCCTATTTCTGTTGTGCTGTGGGTTCAAACCTAGGTCAGACATTTCAGGTGTGAGTCTAGGGAAGATTTCCTGATGTGACAATTCAAGAAAGACCAAAACAAACATCTATTGATGAATATTTCATTAAACATGACAAGCTCAAATGGAGTGAGAAGGAAACGAAATTTCATGCTGCATGAATGACAGAGTGTTTCATTCAGCAGAGTGCTTCAAATGCAATATGTTCACTTTTTTTTTTTTTTTTTTTAATTAGCAGACTGTATATGGAGGAAAAGATGCATTAAATTAATTTTAAGCATACAATTTCAGCTACCATATGTCAAACCGTCTGGTTCCAAGGAAAGTGTTGAAACTCATAAATACTGTTTCCCAGGTAGTTATGCACCTATTTATTTATTTTTTTCTCTTCTGGGGGGCAACAGTGATGGTCCTCTTAGTGCCCTAGGCAAGATAAGACATGACCAAACAAAAAAATCTCAATAGTTTCAAGTGATTTGATGATTTTAGACACTTTTTATGTACATGCACATTTTTAAAAATTCACGTTATGTTTTTGTCACATAGTCAAGTCAAGTCAAGTTTATTTATATAGCGCTTTTCACAATACAGATTGTATCAAAGCAGCTTCACAGTATTAAATTAAAATAATACATCAATGCTTGTTTCTAGTGGAAAATGTCCACGTTTGGTAATGCTGATCAATAGTATTGTTGATTGATAAATTAAATTAAATATCCCAAATATCCCCAACTGAGCAAGCCAAAGGCAACAGTGGCAAGGAACCGAAAAACTCCAGGTGACCTAGGTGACCTAATGGAGAAAAAAAAAACTTGGGAGAACCCAGGCTCAGTCGGGGGCCAGTTCTCTTCTGGCGTTTATGAACTAGAGGTTGGATTTAACTGTAAGATTAAAAGTATTATATGAATGCCTGGCTGAAAAGATGCATCTTTAATCTAGTTTTAAACTGGGAGAGCGAGTCTGAGCAACGAACAGTATCAGGAAGACTATTCCAGAGTTTTGGAGCTAAATGTGAAAATGCTCTCCCTCCTTTGGTGGATCTGGATATCCTAGGTATGACCAAAAGCCTCGAATTTAGTGATCTTAAAGAGCGCGATGGATTATAGGGCGAAAGAAGATCCGTTAAATAGACTGGAGCTAAGCCGTTTAGGGCTTTATAAGTCAGTAGCAATACCTTATAATTAATACGGAACTTTATAGGTAACCAAAGTAGTAATGATAAAATTGGTGTTATATGATCATATTTTCTTGATCTAGTAAGAACTCTAGCAGCGGCATTTTGGACTAACTGTAGCTTGTTTATTGAGGATGCAGGACAACCGGCTAATAAAGCATTACAGTAATCTAGTCTCGAGGTCATGAATGCATGAACTAATTTTTCTGCATCAGAAACTGATAGCATGTTACGTAGCTTAGCAATGTTTCTAAGGTGGAAAAAGGCTGTTCTTGTAACATATGAAATATGATTTTCAAAAGACAGGTTGCAGTCTAGTATAACACCTAGGTCTTTTACTGTAGAGGATAAAGTAACAGGACATCCTACTATGTTAAAGTTGTAGTGTGAGAGGTTTTGTGGGCGGTTTTTTAAACCGATGATTAGTACCTCTGTCTTGTCTGGATTTAATAAAAGAAAATTGTGCGTCATCCAATCTTTTATATCTTTAACACACTCTGTCAAATTGGATAATTTAGCGTTTTCATCTGGCCGTGATGAAATATAGATTTGAGTGTCATCAGCATAACAATGGAAACTAATTCCATGTTTCCTTATAATATTTCCAAGTGGCAGCATATATATTGAGAATAACAGAGGGCCCAACACAGATCCCTGTTGAAGCAAACAAGGTTTCTACTAGATCTACATTGGTGTGGGTACATATTAGCACTTGATCTCAGATTCTTTCCTTATCCAGATTTTATCCATATTGGTTTTTGAAAGTCTGCACAGCAAAAAAAATCCTCATGAAATCATATTTTTTTCAAATTTGATTCAAAACCCATTTGGAGGTGGTTAGAAATTTAATTCCAATCAGATTTTTACAAACGCGTCTCAGTCTGGACACTCTGCCTGCTCAAATCGGATTTCAAATTACCTTTTGCGTCACTCTTAATGCCGCACACAATGATAACATCCAAACCTGTTACAGGAAATGCCGGAAAAGTATTCATACATATATACCAGTGTCTCTTCTATCGCTGAGTTTTTCTTGTGCGACTCGACAGGGCGCTTATTTGGAGAGCAATATGATGCACTTCAATTTTCCCTGCATCCATTTTGAAAGCCTTGTCACATGGATGCTCCTATTGTTGCCAAAGCAACCCATGCATATAGGACACACAAATCTTATTTGATCACTTGTGATTTATAGTGTGGACAGTCTGCCTGAAAAGATCTGATTTGCCAGCAGTCTGAACGTATAGCCTAACTATTTGTTCAACAGGTGAGTAAATCAGATGTACTGAAACTCATAATTTCTATGAAAATGTTTGCAGGTTAGACTGAAATTTATAAAAGAAGAAGTAATACATGCATAAAGAACTGTGAAAAATAAAAGTTAATAGAGGTGTTGTGGAAGTTGTTGCTGTGTCGTGACATTAGCATTTCTCTCTTTCATTGCTAGAACAAAAACAACTAATTTACTCTTCTTTCCCGTACTGTTTTATTTCTGAGTAAACATTTCCCCACATAGACAGAAATACTTTAAAAAATGTCTCAGTGTTTTTTGTCCAGACATTTGAATCAACATTCGGTGCCTTTGACTTTCTTTGTGCGGATAAAAAAACGGATGAAACATTCATTAAAATATTTAATTTTGTGTTCCACAGAAGGAAGAAAGTCATGGAGGTTTGGAACAACATGAGGGTGACAGAATTTTCATTTTTGTCTCAGCAGCCATGAAATGAAAACCTTTTTTTCTCTCTAAGGTCAGATCACTGTCACTATAGGCCATAAACACACAAGTTCTTTTTGAGAGATCTCATGGAATAAGTAAAGGCTGTCATGCGTACAGACATGAATAAGATAAAGCCTCCCGGATTTTCACACCCATGAATAAATACGCTGAAGGTGCTTGGACTCTGTAATTATGCCTTCAAGCACAAGAATTCCTTGATGAAAATGACACGTGGTTTGCATCAAGGGCATTTATTTGAAGCTGCCTGTTATCCAGACTTACTCTGCCAAGACGTGTGCTAAAGGAGTGTGTCCATTCATATAGATCTGAACAAGGAATCATGCTAACAACAGATGACTTCAGGAAAGTTTATGAATGGAGAACTCACACAGACACATTTAGAAATAATGCTATATCTACTCAATAAAATTGTGGCAACAGATTACAAGCAATATTATTAATTAAATTCAACAACACGTAAGAATTGAGTAATTTATCCAATGAGCTCCTTACAAATCAACCATTCAAAATGAGTAACTGCAAATAGCACACATAGACTACAGCGTTTGACAGCTTTGAAGCATCAAGCTCCAAGAGGGTTTTTAATACCTCAAACGTATACTTTGGAGGCCCGGATAATGGAGATTCAGTGCATACAGTAAGTCAAACCAAAGAGGAGACAAAACCGTTTGGGCCTGTAAGTACTTTCACCCCCTCTACAACTCGATTCCAGTGTCCAATGAGCTGTCACTTGTAAAGCTCCTTTCTTTGTTGTTGAAGCTCCTGTGCTGCTCACAATTACTGCCATCACAAGCCATTCAATTCCTGTCTGTTCTTCATTGTCCTGCAACATTAAACTGCAGTGAGATTCAAAACCTAAGAAATATTGATCAAAAGAGAAAATATGAAACTCAGTTTGTTTGAGCAGTGTTACAGAGACATATAAAGTCAATGAAATTATGGCCTCTTGGGGAAGTAACCAACAATAATTTTGATTTAAATTCACACATTTGGTATATTGAAATTAAGATTGCATACGTTGAATTCTTTGATGAGGTCTCCTGCATGCTCCACAAGGAATTCTATTAAGAACACACTGCTCATAATAAAAGAAATAAAACATGAATTAATTATATCTCCTCCTCGTAGTGGTTTCTTTAATTTAGTGGGGTAATATAGTGATACCTTGACGTGTGCAGGAGAGCAGTCCATGTTTTAAAGGAACATGGACAATCCAAATGAAGACATGCCACTGAGATTCCAGTGTTGTAATCTGTAATGTTGTAAGAGGTCACCCCTCGTTGCGTTATGCTTGCATACTTTAAAGCTCCACTTCACTGGAACTATTAAATAAGACACATGAGTACATATCACATTTTAACTGATATCAGAAAATATATAGCTACATTATATACACATTTTAGAGTGGCCTTTTATTGTGGCCAGCCTAAGGCACACCTGTGCAATAATCATGCTGTCTAATCAGCATCTTGATATGCCACACCTGTGAGGTGGATGGATTATCTCGGCAAAGGATAAGTGCTCACTAACACAGATTTAGACAGATTTGTGAACAGTATTTGAGAGAAATAGGCCTTTTGTGTACATATAAAAAGTCTTAGATCTTTGAGTTCAGCTCATGAAAAATGGGGGCAAAAACAAAAGTGTTGCGTTTATAATTTTGTTCGGTGTATATATATATATATATATATATATATATATATATATATATAATTATTTTTTAAATGTAAATCTTTTTACAATGCTTAAATTTACTTCTAGTTTAAAGTATTGAATAATTTTTTAATATCCACTCTTCAGCCATTAATCGGTGTAAAACACGATTTCCCATACTTTATGAACAACACCCAAGTTCAAATGAACAGAGCCAATACAACATGTGGATATACAGTAGGACACAAATTAAGAATCCATTCAAGAATAAGCCATTCATTCATCAGTCCCACATATGATACACTCAAAAAATGGTTTTGTGGCACTGTTCTTTTTACCCAAATATTTTTTGTTAAAGTAACACACGCATATTTCTTTCACCACCAAAACACTATTGTATTGCATTTAATTAACTTAACCTGTATAATTTTCCACTATACTTAATTGTCAATCGTTAAACGATGTAAAGGGTTTGATTTTGCGATTAAAAAAAAAACGTATGTGACGATTTCCAACGTATTGGATGAAGACGGCGTGCGAAGAAGGTGGCAAGGTGCATGGCATCAGAGAAAATATAAAGTTAATCTAAAGGCAAAGTCTTTCATTTCTGTTAGTATTCCGGAAAGTCTGTTCTGGAATGTTTTTAATATATTGACCTGAAAAAACAAAACATTTTGGCTGCTTGTTCAAATTGCTTCAGTAAAGTGAGCTTAAGCAACACAATTGCTATACATTTTGTCCAAACTTAATTTGATTGTGTTCAATCTGCTTAAATATGTAAAAATTTAAGTTTACTTAATCCGTTTGTGTTGGATTACATGAATGATTTGTGTTGCATTAACTGAAACTGGGCGGTGCTTGTTAGTTCCCTTTGCATATAGCTGAATTAAGAGAGAATACATGTTGAAATTAAGTGTTATTTTATGAAAATGAGGAAAGGGGAAGACTTGATAGTGTGTAATTGTGTCTAATGTTCAATTACATTGGAATTATTAGAACCATTTAAATTACAGTGGGTTACCATTGTGGAGAAGAGTGGAGCATTTGGTTAGGATGTACTGATTCAAATAAGTTGAACTATTGTGGCTGAGCATATAAATCTTAGCATTTAATATGTTAATAAGTGCTATTATTAGCTAATAGCTAGCTATAGTCTAGAAATTAATTAGAGAAATCATGAAAATCCTAAACACTTTTATTTTTCAGTGCGGTTTTAAATAAACTAAAGCATGTTCACTAAACTTAACCGGTTTAAGTTACAGGGAAGCAATTCCATTGATTTGGTTGGACATTATTATTTCACATAGATTCTTTCTCATTCAGTTGTGTTGTCACAACACAAGGAGCTTACATAGATTCTGAAAATTCCATTAATGTTAATAAAAAATTCAAAAAATTGAATTAAGTTAGTTTAAAGAGTAATTGTTTTGAGTGTATCATCTGAGCAACACACTTTAGAAATCTGAAAGGCACTCATTGATTGTTAGCTTTCTCAACACGTAACCACATGGGAATTCTATAGGAAAATCAAGTTCAAGGAAAACAATTAACAGTCAAAGGTCTATAGCGGGTGTTACTCAAGATCAATTCTGTTTCCATGAGATCAGAGTCCTATCATTTGGCTCTAATACCCTTTCATCAGTGATGAAAGGTTTTGCAGCTTTTGGAATCCATCCCATCCGATGATGCCTTTGTAATAACTGTTGCCAGCAGAAACTTTATGACAGATGGGTAATGTGGCCTGAATAATGTTGACAGCCCCTGAGGATCTCCTGTTAGTTTGGAGTTTTAATAATATCCACTATTGCTAGAGCTTGTTAAATTGAACAGTCTTGTTCCTGTGTTGATAGGATTGGGGCAGGTGTTGCCTAATGGTTTGAGAGTCAGACTGGTAACCTGAAGGTTGTGAGTTCTATCTCAATACCGGCAAGAAATGACTGAGGTGCCCTTGAGCAAGGCACCAATCACAAATGGCTGCCCACTCCTCCGTGTGTGTGTCCACAGTTTGCAGTGAGTGTGTGTTCTCTACTCACTGCTCCTATTGTGTGTGCACTATCTTGGATGGGTTAATGCAGAGGACAAATTCCAAGTATGGGTTACCATACTTGGCCTTCACAAACACTTTCACTTTTCACATGATGTACAACATCCCCAAAAATAATGATAAACTCTAATTAAAATGTATTGTTTACATGTCAGTGTAATGTCACACATCAAATGAATTAACTGAAATTTACTCTTTTTTTGTACAATAAAAATGTTTTTTTTCCTTGTATTTTCTAAAATAATTTATTGCAGTTTAACAATCTGTAGTTTGATTCCAAACCTTTTTAGTGCAACCCAAATACAGCTTACATGAAAAAAGAAAATGGGAAAATGTAAACCTCAAATTCTTTTCCATGGTCTTTTTGTTTGTCATGGTGGTATTTTAATGCATATTTTGCCCTTTATTGTGGTCCTCAGCAGATGTTCAAAAGGTGTTCATAAATGGTCGCACATCTGGGCAGCATCGTCTAGAAGAATGTACCAGTGTGTGTTTGTTCCCAAGACCACAACATTTTAAAAACATGAAAATATGTGCTTCGTTTCCTGTGCTAAAAAAGCGCTTAAATTTCCCAAAGTTCCACTTCAGGAGTTATGTAGCCTATTGGTTTTTCTTCTTCCATATTAATGTATCTGTATTATAATCAAAATTATTGCATTATGATATTATGTGAACATCAATGATAGTTAACCACAGCACAGTTTGTTTCTGTTTCAGTCGTCTTGAAATTCTTCACAACATCAGTTTTTCCTCTGTATTTGTAAAAGTCAAGTTAAAATATTCTCATTTGCAAGTAGCCTAACTCATTTTATAAAACAGTTTCATTTTCCCTCCCAAGATCTGTTATATTCTCTCCTTGACATGAGGTTAAATAAAAACCTCTGGGTCTTCATTTGAATCTCCAGATGTGATTCACACTTCTATAAGGTTGGCGCATCAGGAAACTGCAGCCGTGTGTTTTACTTTGAAGCTTCTGCTTTGCTTCTAAAGGTGTGAAAAAACGTCATTTTAGCTTCACATCAATCTTTCAGTGAGGACTACATGTACCCTGATGAGACTTTTACTTTCAAGACTCATGTCTGAACTCATGTCACAAAGAGCCCCTCTCAGACTTATTTTAATAGGGGAGGAATACAAAAGAATGTAAAACTACTATATCTGTTTACTCGAAATGGTGCCATAGTTGAACTCTTATGTTTGATCTACAGCATTGATTAATGCAGAAAATACGAGCTTGTGTTATAGTTTGTAAAATACAATACCTTACTAAATAAGTCTTTAGGGATCCAAACAGTTGCTGTTCATTGATTGTCCCATAGAGTTTTGTAAAGGCCTTTCTGACAATGTAAATACTATAGGGTATGGGTTCAAATTATTTTCTGTTTTTTATTTTTATTTACAGTCGGTAGAGCTTGACTTTCTTTAAAGAGCTTTTACAACTCGCTCTTAGCTTTAAAGCACTTTTATTTTTTTAAGTTCTGCTCTCTCATGTAACAGCATTCACAGAAAGTGTTATGACAGTAGATTATAAGGTATTGTTCAATAAGTGCATTTTTTCTGTTGGTTTTGGATTCTTCAAACAGAGATGAACTAAAAGTCAACTTGTTAAAATTTGCAAAAACAGATGCATCACATTGCACACACCTTTTGATTCTGCTCTGACCACAAAGCAACCAAACTGTGCATTGAAAAACAGTTATTTCCTCATTGCTCTCACACTTGACATTGTTGGATGTCTGAGACAACACATTGACTTTTGGCTGAGAGAACGGTCGGCAAGATGGATGTTTGCAGATATTTGATTGTGTATCACTTCCTGGCGTTCACCTTTTTCAAAGTGGCAGGTAATGGTTATTTGTCTGTCACAGAGTTTGATTAGAAAGTTTACAAATTAAAATCATCTGTTGGTTTTTGTTAAATCTGTAAATGCATTTAAAATCTCCATTCCAGCTTGCTCTGAGGTGTCCATAATTGGGGGCGAAGATGTCAAAAAACTTATGCCGTGGATGGTGTCCATTCAGAAGGACGAGACCCATGTGTGTGGGGGAATCCTCATTCAAAACCAATGGGTTTTAACTGCAGCGCATTGCGAAGAGTAAGGCAACCACTTTGAGTATACAAATGAACTAGCAAAATCTATGTGAAGCTTAATATAATCTTACTTTTTTTTCTCATTTATAATAAAATAATTGTCCAAACTAAAGATACAATTATTATTTAAAGAATGTTTATTTATTTATATTTATCGTTTTAAATTTGTAATTTTTTTTATTTATTGATCTAGTTGGTCACACTTTAAATACACTTACATAAAAAAATGTTAGGTACAATGTACTTATTGTGTTCCTGTTGTATTTCAAAACACTTTTGCTGCTATTAAGGTTGGATACAGGATTAGGGACAAGTTTCATATAGGTTTAAGGGTGAGTTAATAAGTAAGGAAATAAGAAATGAATTGCAGCTGTAATTAAACACAGGTGTAACCTTTGGCTGGGGTACTACAAATTAAAAGAGCCAAACTAGGGGATATTACCACCCAGGAAAAAGAAGTATCGATACCAAAAGAGTGTGTACAAAATCGTCACAATAATATGAAAGACCCTGCCAATTCATTTTTGGATTGAAACATAGAGACGTGACTTCTTAAAACAATATACAGATTTATTTCACAAAAATCATCTTTGTTCCAGTAGAAAAAAATCTAAAATAAGTCACTTAAGAGTTTACCAATTAAATACCCACATAGTAAATAGACACCATTATAAATCCAGCTTTAACAGGAGGGAATGTTTTTATTTTATTTTGATGCATGGTCTCTTTAACGCATTCTGTTGACTATAAGTAATGTTGCGCCTACATGTCTTCTAACTCTCATTGGGGTGTTAGTAAACTGGTAGGGTTAGAATAGGTTGACATGTAGTTGCAAAGTTACTTATAGAATGTCTGGGACCATCATAATAAATAGTTAGATATTAAGTAGACTGTCTAATTCTAATGAGAGTTAGTTGACATGTAGTTGCAAAGTTACTTATAGTTAATAGAATGTCTGGGACCATCACAATAAAGAGTTAGCTTGACTTTCTTCTAGCAGACTAACACAATCAGAATGGCAGAGAAATAAAGTTCTTTTAAAAAATGTATTTGCTCTTAAAAAAGGAATATTAGGGACATTTGACCAGTCACAGTTATTATTATTTTTTAAATCTAAGTAAATGTAAAAGCAGGAATAAGCACAATAAGTGCATTGTATCAAATGATTAATATAATAGTACATAGTAAAGACATAGTACATAGACAAAAACATAGTAAAGTGGGACCATTTATTTGATGCATGCATATATATTGTAGCAGGGCTTGGGGGAAAAGGAAACCAAACACACAAGTTGTTAAACCCAGAGGGTGTGTTTTATTTCTTGTGCAATAGTGAGGATTGAAGGAATATTGGTGCTCTTGTGCTTCTGTTGTGAGAGTGCTGGAGAAAGTGGAGTGAAGACTGCAAACTTCAGCCAGACAGCAGGGAGTTAGCTTGACCAGCAGAGAGTTCTATCAAGGCTTCCAGATTCCTTCTCATTAATCACTCTCTGTAAGAGAAAAGGGTAAACAGACATTAGTGAATGTGGGGGGGATTTAAAAAATAAAAAAAATAAAAAAAAACTCAACTGGTCTTGCTTCACTGGTGTTTATATGGCCACAGTGATCAGTTGGTCGATGGCCGTCAGGTGTGTGCGTTGATTGCTGGTCAGCTGCTCTGTGTGTGTTGCCAGCAGCGACTGATGTGTTTTTTTTTTTTGCTAATTAACTTGACCAGGACACATACCCCAGTTTTGTATGCCAATCCAGCCAGCATCCCTCAATTTCTTAACCTTAAGGTTCTCACTGTAAAGTATCTGCACCTATGCACATCTAAGTCAGTTTTCTATTTCAGAAATTCCATTTCATCTGTGACAGTTCTCATAGGATCTCTGTCTCTGAGTACTCTGAGTAAAGGCTCTCAGCGTGTTGGCATCCTCAGTTATGAAAAACCTAAAACATTCTTAAAAAAGACTAGACGAGATGACATCATGCTGATTAAGGTAAGGATGAATTGAAAGAGTTTGTTGTTTAGACACGATGACCGTATGATGTTTATCACAGTGTGCATTTGAGTACTGATTTTTCTTTTGCAGCTAAACAAAACAGTGAAAGCAAAGCCCAAAAAAATCCCTACAAAGTTAAAAGATGTTAAAAAAGGAACAAAATGTGTTGTGAGAGGTTGGGGAATTACTCATTTTAATGCCCGGAAACCTTCTGATAAACTGCAAAAGTTAGAGGTGACAGTTGTGGACCGAAAAAATTGTAGCTTCTACTACAAGAATGATGCGATCACCGAAGACATGATGTGTGCAAGAAACGAGGGGGAAAACATAGGTCCCTGTTCGGTATGTCATATTGTTTCTTTGATTTATGGCTGTTGCAGGCTCTTTGAAATCATCCCTTTTCCTGTCTAAAGGAAAAATAACCTTTTTTTTCTTTTTCAGGGAGATTTCGGTGGACCTCTGGAATGTAAGAAAAACATAGTTGGATTGGTATCATTTTCGAGAGGATGCGTTAATAAACCAACTGTGTACACATTTCTCTCCAAAAGACATATCTCCTGGATCAAAAGCATACTGAAAAAGCAACTCAACAGCACAACTTTTTAAGAACCTAAAGATTTCCACCATATACTGTATACTATTGTTTGTTCAGGTTACTGTAACTTCAAAATGTTATGCTTTTGGAATTGGGGTTAATATTCACAAAGCAGTATCAAACTTTTTTTCACATTTTTCTTTATTTTTTAAACAAGTAAAACAGAGCTAAGTTAAAATCCTGTAAATGTATCTGATATTGCATTAATACATGAAACATTTCCACTGTACTTTGTTATTGATGGACACAAACATGGTTAAACAAACATTGGAAGATGATCTATTGTCTGGTGAAATATGAATGCATTTCCTTTTTGTGATTTGTTTGCAAAACTAAGCTAAAATAAATTTTATCCTCAATTTAATGATTACATTTTCTAAACTCCACTAGTTAATGACTGCGGATTTGTTTAATTATAATGGATTCTGTCTTGCTTTTCTTTCATTACATTGAACACATTTCACATTAACACCAAAGTGCATCAAGTAAACTCATTGCTTTATGATATTCTTTGTATTTAAAACACATTCAGACACTTCCTCTAAATAATTTAAAGTCTCAAACTAATTGATACCAACTGGTGAGGACACAGGACAAATCTCATTCAAAGTCCAGGACAGAAGTGTACACTGGGGCTGCATCCGGAATAATATACTCTATTGAGTAGGTATTATTTTGAATAAGTACTACAAAAAAGCACATTCTATGCATGAATGTGTGTAGTATGAATGAAATTCATATGTACTACATAAGAGGTGAAATGTATTCTGATGGATAGATAATTTGTTTGTCATCAGAGAGATGATGCACCGTAGAAAAGCCACAACACCTTTACATATTAACATTTAAAACAATCATAGACATATTAAGAAAAAAAAAATAGATCATACAACAAATGCGAGAGCATGGATGGCAAATAATCAATGGCTCATTTCTATACAAAACTTATATAACTAGTAAGCACTTTCTGCCTACTATGGGTACTGTGAATTATGACATACTTCTTTTGTCAAATACTGTTTTTCGCCTACTATAGGCCTAGTAGGGAAATATGCCATTTTGGATGCAGCCAAGGTTTGAAAGTGCATCTGAAAATTTGTGCAACAGATATTAGATAGCCTATTTAAATGTAGATATTAAAAATATTTAAATGCAATGTTGTGTTTGCTTGTAGCTAAACCCCATGGAAATCAGTAAAAATATAGATTCACTGGCTAATATGAAATTCTTATGTCATACCATAAACATAATGTAAAAAGACACAGTCTTCGTGTAATTATGCAGCAGCCTATATTTCTTGGGTTGCTAAAATTGTTTTGCTGTGGATGCTGTATTGTAAGGACTTTAATCAGTATAAGTGGAGACACAAGTCACCTGTCAATATATTCAGAATATTTTGTGTGCTTATGTAGGGGAGACTGGGGACAGTTGCAACACTTTTTGCATTTCTCTCAGTTACTCAGAGACTATTTGGTCTAGACCAACCAAATTTGTATATATTAAACTTGCATCTGTCTGCTAATTACCCATACCATTTAAAGATGATTGTATATGACATATCGTTCACAGTATTTATTTGAATGGAAGAAGTCAGATGTTGCAACTGACCCCGACCCAGGGACGATTGCAACACGTTAAAAATACCTTAAATTTCTCTAATTAATTTTAGCCTTTTGTCTCAATGAGCATATAATTCTGAAAACTGTTTTAGGCCTACTATAATATTATAGTATTATTTATTTCAATAATATTATTGTAGCCTATAATTTATTTATTTAGTCATATTTATCAAATAACAGTTATTGAGTTTTTTGTTTTGTTTTTTATGTGTAGAACATAGGCCTACATAGATTCAGTGTGCAGGAGTTACAGATGCTATTCAATCTCTCTATATTTCAGTGTCAGACAGGAATAATTGAACAATTTGCAATGCAACAAACTTTTATTAAACATGCAATTTATAACTTGTTGCAACTGTCCCCAACCCTATCAGCCATGACAGAACATCATACACCTGCTAGACACTGACTTTGACACATGCTAACCATGTCACTTAGAAGTCAACAAAACAATAATTCAAACTAAGTAAGTTTTGATTAATTCATACAAAATGTCTGGACAGTATGACAAAAAATATATCTCATGAAAAAATTTACAAAACAAGTTTTGTTCAATAAATGCAGCAGCAGATGTTGAATATGTCTACTGTCTTTTTAGTGGGGGGAGGGTCTAACTGTGCATGTGCAGTATGAGTGTCATCACTCTAGCTTGTTTCTGATTGGAGAAAAATGACATGTTTGCAACCATCCCCATGTTGCAACTGTCCCCGGTCTCCCCTACCTGTGCTCACTGCCAGGTTTGAGCTTAAAGTGGATAGCATTCAAAGGTCTTTCGTTGAAAGCGTATGATGAAAGACCTTCTTCAAATCTGCTCTTAGCAGAATGATGAGCGGGGAGAGGATGCCAGAAGGTTTGAGTGAAATTGAGTGGTAGTTATAACAGAACAGTACTACCCCCTCCTGGTCAGAGAACTTGAATTATCAAGCATGTACTTGAACTCGTTTTAGAGAAGATTCACTCTGAGAGATGAGTTTATTTAAACGCAATCCAAGCTGAGTGTGTAGTTACCGATGACCTCATTTATCTTTCAATGTTGTTGTCTTACCCTCTCTCATTACAGTATAAGTCATTTTTAATTCTAAACTGTAATCAATGTAGGAGTGGTGCATGTACTTGAATTTTTGGCATGCATATAAAAATACTGATTTGCATATGTGTGCAATATATTATTCATGATGGGGGAAAGCAATGAGATTCATCATAACTGACATATTTACTACAACTGCGTAACCAGTGGACACGTAACCAGCACCAATGGAAATCATAAGAAATAATGATAAACTCTAACTAAAATTTATTGATGTTTACATGTCTGTGTAATGTCACACATCAACTGAATTAACTGAAATTTACTCTTTTTTTTGTACAATAATAATAAAAAAAATTCTTGTATTTTCTAAAATAATTTATTGCAGTCTAACAATCTGTAGTTTGATTTCAAATCTTTTTAGTGCAACCCAAATACAGCTTACATGAAAAAAGAAAATGGGAAAATGTAAACCTCAAATTCTTTTCCATGGTCTTTTTGTTTGTCATGGTGGTATTTTGATGCATATTTTGCTCTTTATTGTGATCCTCATCAGATGTTCAAAAGGTGTTCATAAATGGTCGCACATCTGGGCAGCATCGTCTAGAAGAATGTACCAGTGTGTGTTTGTTCCCAAGACCACAACATTTAAAAAACATGAAAATATGTGCTTTGTTTCCTGTGCTAGAAAAAAAGCTTAAATTTCCCAAAGTTCCACTTCAGGAGTTATGTAGCCTATTGTTTTTTCTTCCTCCATATTCTGTATTATAATCTATATTATTGCATTATGATATTATGTGAACATCAATGATAGTTAACCACAGCACAGTTTGTTTCTGTTTCAGTCTTCTTGAAATTCTTCACAACATCAGTTTTTCCTCTGTATTTGTAAAAGTCAAGTTAAAATATTCTCATTTGCAAGTAGTAGCCTAACTCATTTTATAAAACAGTTTCATTTTCCCTCCCAAGATCTGTTATATTGTCCCCTTGACATGAGGTTAAATAAAAACCTCTGGGTCTTCATTTGAATCTCCAGCTGTGATTCACACTTCTATAAGGTTGGTGCATCAGGAGACTGCAGCCGTGTGTTTTACTTTGAAGCTTCTGCTTTGCTTATAAAGGTGTGAAAAAACGTTAGTCATTTTAGCTTCACATCAATCTTTCAGTGAGGACTACATGTACCCTGATGAGACTTTTACTTTCAAGCCTCATGTCTGAACTCATGTCACAAAGAGCCCCTCTCAGACTTATTTTAATAGGGGAGGAATGTAAAAAGAATGTAAAAATACTGTATCTGTTTACTCGAAATGGTGCCATAGTTGGACTCTTACGTTTGATCTACAGCATTGATTAATGCAGAAAATACGAGCTTGTGTTATAGTTTGTAAAATACAATACCTTACTAAATAAGTCTTTAGGGATCCAAACAGTTGCTGTTCATTGATTGTCCCATAGAGTTTTGTAAAGGCCTTTCTGACAATGTAAATACTATAGGGTATGGGTTCAAATTATTTTCTGTTTTTTATTTTTATTTACAGTCAGAGCTTGACTCTCTTTAAAGAGCTTTTACAACTCGCTCTTAGCTTTAAAGCACTTTTATTTTTTTAAGTTCTGCTCTCTCATGTAACAGCATTCACAGAAAGTGTTATGACAGTAGATTATAAGGTATTGTTCAATAAGTGCATTTTTCTGTTGGTTTTTGATTCTTCAAACAGAGATTAACTAAATGTCAATTTGTTAAAATTGCAAAAACAGATGTATCACAATGCATACAAACACTCCCACATATACACACCTTTTGATTCTGCTCTGACCACAAAGCAACCAAACTGTGCATTGAAAAACAGTTATTTCCTCATTGCTCTCACACTTGACATTGTTGGATGTCTGAGGCAACACATTGACTTTTGGCTGAGAGAACGGTCGGCAAGATGGATGTTTGCAGATATTTGATTGTGTATCACTTCCTGGCGTTCACCTTTTTCAAAGTGGCAGGTAATGGTTATTTGTCTGTCACAGAGTTTGATTAGAAAGTTTACAAATTAAAATCATCTGTTGGTTTTTGTTAAATCTGTAAATGCATTTAAAATCTCCATTCCAGCTTGCTCTAAGGTGTCCATAATTGGGGGCAAAGATGTCAAAAAACTTCAGCCGTGGATGGTGTCCATTCAGAAGGAGAAGACCCATGTGTGTGGGGGAATCCTCATTCAAAACCAATGGGTTTTAACTGCAGCAAATTGCGAAGAGTAAGGCAACCACTTTGAGAATATAATGAACTTGCAAAATCTGTGAAGCTTAATATAATCTTTCTGTTTTCCCTCATTTTTATAATAAAATAATTGTCCAAATTAAAGATACAATTATTATTTAAAGAATGTTTATTTATTTATATTTATCGTTTTAATTTTTTTATTTATTGATCTACCTGTATTTGGTCACACTTTAAGAACACTTGTACTTGTACAAAAAAATGTTAGGTACAATGTACTTATTGTGTTCCTGTTGTATTTCAAAACACTTTTGCTGCTATTGAGGTTGGATACAGGATTAGGGACAGGTTTCATGATATGGTTAGGTTTAAGGGTGAGTTAATAAGTATAAGGAAATAAGAAATTAATTACAGCTGTAATTAAATGCAGGTGTAACCTTTGGCTGGGGTACTACGAATTAAAAGAGCCAAACTAGGGGATATTCCACCCAGGAAAAATAAGTACCGATACCAAATAAGTATGTACAAAATGGTCACAATAATATGTAGGACCCTGGCGATTCATTTTTGGACTGAAAGATAGAGACGTGACTTCTTTAAACAATATAAATATTTATTTCAGAAAAATTCTCTTTGTTTCAATAGAAAAAATCTAAAATAAATAACTTAGAGTTTACCAATTAAATACCCACATAGTAAATAGACACCATAATAAATCCAGGTTTAACAGGGGGGAACAGTTTTACTTTATTTTGATGCATGGTCTCTTTAACACATTCTGTTGACTCGAAGTAATGTTGCGCCTACATATCTACTAACTCTCATTGGAGTGTTAGTAAACTGGTAGGGTTAGGGTTAGAATAGTTTGACATGTAGTTGGCAAAGTTACTTATAGTTAGTAGAATGTCTGGGACCATCATAAAGAGTTAGATATTAAGTAGACTGTCTAATTCTAATGAGAGTTAGTTGACATGTAGTTGCAAAGTTACTTATAGTCAACAGAATGTTCAAAAGTGACCATCAAAATTATCTGTGCATACAAACTCTTAAAGGGATAGAACGTTACCCCATGATTTACTCACCCTCAAGCCATCCTAGGTGTATATGACTTTCTTCTAGCAGACTAACACAATCGGAAAGCCGGAGAAATACAATTCTTTTAAAAAATGTATTTGCTCTTAAAAAAAAATATTAGGGACATTTGACCAGTCACAGTTATTATTTTTTTTAAACCTAAGTAAATGTAAAAGCAGGAATAAGCACAATAAGTGCATATCAAATGATTAATATAAATGTTAGTACATAGTAAAGAGAGTTAGCTTGACCAGCAGAGCGTTATATCAAGGCTCTCTATCAAGAAAAAAGGGTAAACAGACATTAGTGGGAGATCAAAAACTAAACTGGTCTTTCTTCACTGGTGTTTATATGGCCCCAGTGATGAGTTGGTCGATGGCCATCAGGTGTGTGCGTTGATTCAGCTGCTCTGCATTGAGTCAGCTGCTCTATGTGTTGCCAGGGGTGACTGATGTCGGAATGATGGTAGTCCCCATGAGATATGTCTATGGCTATATATATATATATATATATATATATATATATATATATATATATATATATATATATATATATCAAAATTTGCTAATTCACTTGACCAGGACACATACCCCAGTTTTGTATGCTAATCCAGCCAGCATCCCTCAGTTTCTTAGTTTAAGGTTCTCACTGTAAAGTATCTGCACCTATGCACATCTAAGTCAGTTTTCTATTTCAGAAAACCCATTTCATCTGTGACAGTTCTCATAGGATCTCTGTCTCTGAGTACTCTGAGTAAAGGCTCTCAGCGTGTTGGCATCCTCAGTTATGAAAAACCTAAAACATTCAATGAAAGGAAAAGAGAAGATGACATCATGCTGATTAAGGTAAGGATGAATTGTAAGTGGTTGTTGTTTAGACACGATGACCGTATGATGTTTATCACAGTATGCATTTGAGTATTGATTTTTCTTCTGCAGCTAGACAAAAAAGTGAAAGCAAAGCCCCAAAAAATCCCTACAAAGTTAAAAGATGTTAAAAATGGAACAAAATGTGTTGTGAGAGGTTGGGGAACTACTGATTTGAATGTCCAGAAGCCTTCTGATATACTGCAAAAGTTAGAGGTGACAGTTGTGGACAGAAATCAGTGTAACCGCTTCTACAAGAACGATCTTGTGATCACCAAAGACATGATGTGTGCAAGAAACGAGCAGGAAAAGAAAGGCACCTGTTGGGTATGTCATATTGTTGTCTTTGATTTATGGCTGTTGCAGGTTCTTTGAAATCATCCCTTTACCTGTCTGAAGGAACAATAACCTTTTTTTCTTTTTCAGGGAGATTCCGGTGGACCTCTGGAATGTAAGAAAAACATAGTTGGATTGGTATCAGGGTCGAGAGGATGCGGTAATCCCAATAAACCAACTGTGTACACATTTCTCTCCAAAAGACATATCTCCTGGATCAATAGCATACTGAAAAAGCAACACCTCTTTAAGAACACCTTTCACAGCACACCTTTTTAAGAACCTAAAGATTTCCAGCATATATACTGTTGTTTGTTCAGATTACTGTAACTTTAAAATGTTATGCTTTTGGAATTGGGGTTAATATATATTCGCAAAGCAGTATCAAACTTTTTTCACATTTTTTTTTGTTTTTTTTGTTAGGGACATTTAAAACAGAGCTAAGTTAAAATCCTGTAAATGTATCTGATATTGCATTAATACATGAAAAATTTCCACTGTACTTTGTTATTGATGGACACAAACATGGTTAAACAAACATTGGAAGATGATCTTTTGTCTTGTGAAATATGAAATGCATCATATTCCTTTTTGTGATTTGTTTGCAAAACTAAGCTAAAATAAATTTTAGCCTCAATTTAATGATTACATTTTCTAAACTCCACTAGTTAATGACTGCGGATTTGTTTAATTATAATGGATTCTGTCTTGTTTTTCTTCCGTTACATTGAACACATTTCACATTAACACCAAAGTGCATCAAGTAAACTCATTGCTTTATGATATTCTTTGTATTCAAAACACATTCAGACACTTCCTCTAAATAATTTAAAGTCTCAAACTAATTGATACCAACTGGTGAGGACACAGAACAAATCTCATTCAAAGTCCAGGACAGAAGTGTACACTGGGGCTGCATCTGAAATAATATACTCTATTGAGTAGGTATTATTTTGAATAAGTACTTACTTTGCGAGCGCTAAAACAAAGTATTCTATGCATGAATGTGTGTAGTATGAATGAAATTCAGATGTACTACATAAGAGGTGAAATGTATTCTGATAATTTGTTTGTCATCAGAGACAACACCTATACATATTAACATTTAAAACAATCATATTTAGAAAAGAAAAACAGATCATACAACAAATGCGAGAGCATGGATGACAAATCAATGGTTCATTTCTATACAAAACTTATATAACTAGTAGGCACTTTCTGCCTACTATGGGTACTGTGAATTATGACATACTTCTTTTGTCAAATACTGTTTTTCGCCTACTATAGGCCTAGTAGGGTAATATGTGATTTTGGATGCAGCCAAGGTTTGAAAGTGCATCTGAAAATTTGTGCAACAGATATTAGATAGCCTATTTAAATTGAGATATTGTAAATATTTAAATGCATTGTTGTGTTTGGTTGTAGCTAAACCCCATGGAAATCAGTAAAAATATAGATTCACTGGCTAATATGAAATTGGGTTGGTAAAATTGTTTTGCTGTGGATGCTATATTGTAAGGACTTTAATCAGTATAAGTGGAGACACAAGTCACCTGTCAATATATTTAGAATATGTCGTGATATGTGCTTATCTGCCTGTGCTCACTGCCAGGTTTGAGCTTAAAGTGGATAGCATTCAAAGGTCTTTCGTTGAAAGCGTATGATGAAAGACCTTCAAATCTGCTCTTAGCAGAATGATGAGCGGGGAGAGGATGCCAGAAGGTTTGAGTGAAATTGAGTGGTAGTTATAACAGAACAGTACTACCCCCTCCTGGTCAGAGAACTTAAATTATCAAGCATGTACTTGAACTCGTTTTAGAGAAGATTCACTTTGAGAGATGAGTTTATTTAAATGCAGTGATCCTTGACACCTATGATTTCTTTACACTTTTAATTCAGTAAAGGAACCATCCACCAAACGTAATCCAAGCTGAGTGTGTAGTTACTGATGACCTCATTTGTCTTTCAATGTTGTTGTCTTACCCTCTCTCATTACAGTATAAGTCATTTTTAATTCTAAACTGTAATCAGTGTAGGAGTGGTGCATGTACTTGAGTTTTTGGCATGCATAAAAATACTGATTTGCATATGTGTGCAATATATTATTCATGATGGGGGAAAGCAACGAGATTCATCATAACTGACATATTTACCACGACTAACTGCGTAACCAGTGGACACGTTGTCAGCACCAATGGAAATCATAAGCCCATTGAAAGTAGTGGGATCCTTCATGAGATATTTTGAGCCAGAGAAATTTTATGATGAAAAGCTGAGCTTTATCCTATTTGGTTTGTGACATATAGCTGTTCCTACATTGCCAGCTCAGTGGAATCTTCAGTTATTGAAGTGAGGTTACGGGTGTCACCTCTAAGCCTACCTCCAATCCAAACCTTTATTTAGCCACTAAATGAGGAGATAAACCAGTATATTGGCCACAAGGATGAGTGTGGGGGAAACATGATAAACAGCCCTCTGCAGATTCTTGTTTCAATGAATATGCAGAAACACATGGCTTTGGTAAATGTTCCAGTTATTCTGTACTGTGTTCCAATTATTCTGTACATTCTGTGTAAGGCTGTACAAATGTTCTTGTCCTTGGTTGTAGGTGACAATAAAGATAAATAAGCAGGAAATGTTGCACCTTTCAATAAGTATGTCCTTAAAACTCTCTTTATTATAATTCCATTTGCACTATTGTATACTGTACTGCACTGCTAACCACAAACTGTATATCACTTCTGCGAATTGTTTACTAATTCTCCGAAGAGGTGAATGCACTGTGGTTATTGCACTTTCTTTTTACCTAGAAGTCCTCATACTCTGTGTATAGTATGCTGTATATTGTTTACTGCCTGTTTGTGTCCCATGTATTCTGTGTATACTGCAATAATATGTGTGTCTCTACCTGTGTCTATTGTGTAGGTTATCCTATACTTGTTATCCATACTGTCATGTTGTGGAGATTGCACCAACGAATTGTGAATAAAGTGATTTGATATTATTTTATTGTAGGGCAAGTTGTCATGTCTTTTAAATGTTATTAAATTATAAAATGTAGTTACATTGTTTGTTGGATGAAAAAATGGTTTGATCTTTTTGTATGTTATAACATACTATATTTTTTGATCAATTTCTGTGTTTCAGTGTGTTTTATATATATGTCTAGGTGTTATATATGTACCTTTCAAACAGGTTGGTAAGATGTTTTGTTTTTTGAAAGAAGTCTCTAATGAGACTAAATAAAAAAAAAAACAGTAATATTATGAAATATACAATTTTACAATTTGGTGCACAAGAAATATTTCTTATTATCAATGTTAAAAACAGTTGTGTTGCTTAATATTTTTGTGGAACCCATGATATATATTTTTTAGTATTTGAAATTTTAATAGAAAGTTAAAAAAACTGAATTTATTTGAAACAGAAACCTTTTGCAACATTATAAAAAATTTTACTGTCACTTTTGAGCAATTTAATGGATCCTTGCTGAAAAATAAATAAATTAGCCTACTTTAAAAAAATCATTCTGATCCTAAACATTTGAACAATAGTGTATATATTTTACTTGTATTTTATTTTTATTTTTTTCCGAAAGGAAAATAAGCTAAACTTGTGTTGCAACTTTGTCTGTATCCTGGGGCTGTGTTGCTTTTAATATGATCTTTTCATATTCCCATAATGAATGTTTTTTTCATGATATAATTTTTAGGTAACCTACATAACCTTTTGTTTAAATGTATTGTTGTGTTTATTACTCTGTCGCTTGTGGCAGTGGACCACCAAGGCACAGACCCACCACTAACCAAAGAGACAAGCGTGGGATTGGTGTTATTTTTTGTTCTGGTGCTGCATCACCACAGATATATTGCAGCAGCTCTGAGGAAATTAAAGGGCGGGCTTCTTGTCGGTCTATTAGTCCTACTGTCAACTTATATTCTACAGTGAAAGCCAAAACTACATAATGAAGCATGAATGTGCTTGATGTTACAGCAGTGATTCTAATACAAGCCCTTTATTTGTCCCTAGAGGTTTATTTGGAAAGAAACAGCAAAATCTAGCAGCTAATTTTCTTCACCAATATGAGTCGGCAGGCCACACAGTTCGGTTTGATGCCATGTTCTATACTATAAACTATTATCAAGCCATGATTTTGCATGGACTTGGTCTGATTTAGTATACGGTAGGCTACTATGGTAGCATATAGGCCTACTAAAATCGTTGGACGTGTCCACCTCGTGGCGCCCTTCCCCAGCTCTGCTGCACCGGATAGGTCACTATATCGAATCAGCACGTTTGGCTTCAGAGTTCAGACCCCGATGACACTTTCATGGTCCCAGTGGAAAGTAGGCTATTGCATATCGCTCACAACGTCTAGCTTATTTATAGCCTATACATCATCATAAAGATATCTGCTCTCGAATGATTACTGACGCTGGTTAAATTCTTTCCCCGCATAGAATAAAATGGTCTCGTGAACCTTAATTGCTTAAAACGGTAAAAAAAAAAAAAAAAAAAAAAAACTTCTACAAATGAACGTAGTTTATAGCTTTAAAAATTAGGAATAGCTATTTAGCCTATGCCCTTAATCGATTTGAATTCACTCATACGCGTTTAATGTGTAATGGTAGGCTACTAATGACCTTTGATGACATTTTTTCAGTAGTTTAGGCTACTGAAGGATTTCCTAACGCTACAAATTTGTTTTGAATTAAAATGTTCAAATGCTGGCTGGTTTGATAATGACAATAAAGATAGGCTACTCAGAACACGATGTAAAGAAAATAAAAAAATAATGAAAATTTAATTAGTTAAATTAATTATAAAAACAATCTTTAATTAATTTAATTAACCTTATTTTTTTGTAAAACAAAAATTACATTTATTATAGAGAAATTTAAAAAGTCTGGGGACATCCTAGGGGACATATTTTTTATCTTATTAAACAGTCACACGGATATTTTGGTGTTCAATATTTCTAGCATGGTAAACATTTTGTGAGGGGAATAAAACATGTCTCATGTAGTTACTGTAAGTATAGAGTCAAGCTCGGTAGTCACGAGGACACATCGGTGGTGACGTCACTCTATCTGCCCGGGGAACAATCAGAGGCAGCGCGAGCGCCACTTGAATGGATTGTTGTCGGTGAATAACTTTGCTCCTGGTTTCTCCCCTTTAGCCCACCGCTCGTATTTTCCGCATTTCCCCCCTAATATTTACGAGTTCAAATTGCACTAAATGGTATATGAAGCACTTAACGCCACTCGGAAAAGTGTGTTAGCAACAAACCCCTGAGGTCTGTGTGTGCGGCTTAACTTTTGCAAAGTGGGTAAGTGCAGAAATCTAAACACTCTTTTCCCGTGTATTTTTTCCTTCCAATTTTATGCTATTCCAAATGGAACTCTGCTGAAATTTAGAACGAAACATTTCAGACTTCACGCTGCCGAATAAAATAGTTGTAATTTCGCTTCAATGTTACATGTACATGCCAGTGTTTACAATCATCATTCCTGTCAGCTATAGTTGCACACAATGTTGCCATTGTTCTTTAGTGAAGCGCGCGATCGTTCCTGTTTGCTTTTCTTATCTTGTTGGAGTCTTTCTGAACACTCCATCTATACTTTACTCTTTCCCGTGGAGACTCCTCAGGAAGATCCAAGAATATCAGTGACCCCAGTTTATGTGTATTTTTGGAGTTTATAGAGTGTCTGGACGGAAGTGTCTGGAAGGAACTACAAAATACTCTGACATTTTAAAATGTGCACAGTGAACATGCATTAGATTGAGTACTAATGCCACTGGAGCCACTGTAACTTGATCCACCCTGTTTTGCCTCCAAAAGCTTGGTCCTAGTTTTGCCATTAATAACAGAGCTGCTGACCTGATCCTTAGTTTCCGCCGTATTAAGCAACACATTGCTTTGGAGTTTGTGTGTATGACTAACTAAAGTCTGATTTTATTCAGGTGTCTTGGGATCTGTTAAAATCTGAATGGACTAATATGAAGAGCCTGAAGGCAAAGTTTAGGAAGAGTGATGTAAGTATGACCTAGTGTACTTTCAGCTGGTTTGGGAACTGAATGGTGTTGTGCTGGTCTTGAACGCTTGTATTGAGAATCATATAAACAGTCCCTCCATGAAATAAAAAGAAAATGTAACACCATATGCTCATGCACAACATTCTATATTTTCATTCATTTGGATTCTGAGGTCAAGTTTCATAGTCAGCCTCTGTGAATGTTCTAGACTGCATGATGAGTGAATGACTCAGAATCAGACATGTCTGCAGCTTTATTATGATAACTGAGTCATAACTGGGAGTATAATTTTAAGGCAGAGAACTTCTGCACTCCCGAAGAAAGAATGAAAAAACACTCCTCAGAGGAGCTTCCTGCCACCAGATGTGATTCAGCAATCATTTCTAAGCCTGTAATAGAACAAAATCAGTCTCAGGCTGAAGTATAGGAATGTGCACGAATGAAACGCTATTGCTTATAATTTCATGTTTTGGCTTGCCAAACCATTGCCACTTGGGCTGAGTCAGCGGATAGAGATTACTGTGAAATTCTATGTGATCATCAAACCACAGAACTAAGCTGAGTTTTAATATACTTTCTGCCAGCACATGGTCACAGTGGCATTTTGAACATTTGCACGGAATGTTGTTAAGAGCAAGCTCGCCATAGCCACATTCACAGCTCATTATATTGATTTTCTCTTGAGGCTAAGTCACGCATTACTGTTTTTATCTTTTGTAATTGGTAGGTGTTTGCTTGCACAACAATGTGGTTGCCCAGAAACAATGCTTCGACATAATTTTATAGAGAAATCTACTCACTCAATTCATAGGTAGAACTTTGCATGTCTGTCTTTGTGCAAGATGCGGCATTGGAAATCATAGTATGGCATTATATAGTCCAGCCAATTGGTTGTTACTCAATTTTTTATATAGAAAAATATTTTTATTAATAAAAAAGAAAAAGGAAACTTCCTCTTTAAGTTTTTGGTTTTGATTCCTTTTAGTTGTATTTTGTCATCACTTCTGCTTGTATCAGTTTTAACCTGTACATTTACCAATCAAAAGTCTTGTTTCAGTACTTTGCCATACAGGGTGTTTTCTGGAAAAAGAGGTAATCGAGAAAGAACAAGAGAAACAAAATATCCTCCTGGTTCTATTTGGGGTTTTGTGTGTCAGTCCAGAACTGTACAGGAATGTTCATGTAAGGCCAGGCTTTCATTCTTGTGCAAAACAGGAGACCAGAACTGCCAGGATAAATACTTTTACAAGAGTGTCTGATTGCCAAGTTCTTGTAATATGTGATGTTACTTTACCAGCACTTCATGTGTTTGTAGTCCCATTTGAACTATTCTGGTGTACCCATAACATATTGCATAACAAAGAGTGAGAGATAGTGCTATTATTACATTTGTTGGTATTTGTGGCATGTTTGAGAGAATCATAAAAAGTTTTTTCTTGCTTCTTGCTCAGAGTTGCATGAAATTCCAGACCTTATGTGTAAGGCACATGGCATTAAAAACAGCTTGTTGTAGACCAGGTTTATTGCATCTCAGTAGGATAGCGGCACTATTGACTTTTGTCATTCACTTGCAAGAATAGACCTTTTGTGCACACAAATCAATAACAGGCACATATCTAAATTTGCTATGTTTACATGATGAGAGTTGTCTTTTATCTGCTCATGGGTTGCAGACTGCAGATGGATTGGGTCTGCTTAAGTCATTGAGAATTTGGAAAACCTCCACTCCTGCTTGGGGTTCTTTTCCCTTTTAAGCATCTAGATGTAAGTTGATGTCTTGCAGGCTGCTGATATTACTGTATAATCTCTTTATTTATTAGCTTGTCTCTAACAAGTATTTTAATCAATTAACATTATTATGCAATGTAGTTCATATGGTTCCTGGTTTTCTTATTTAATCTCATTTAGTTGTTAACTTTATTTCAGTGATGCAATGGAAAAATTGTATCACAAATTGTTGGATAACATTTAAGCGCACATTGTGGGCTGAATGCCCTCTTAATTGCTTAACAAGACAGTTTTGCAGATTGAAAATTGCAATCTGTTGATGTTATATGGGCTTTTATCTAGATGTAGGACTATCTAGTTATCCAGAGTATTTTAGGTTAAGTTGACACATGAATAAACAGGAAATGAAAATGAAAATTGCCTAGATTATCCTTATTTAGCACGATTGTGTAATTTTCGCTTTAGATCAGATGAACTTTCAAGCGTGGTTTTTCAACCCAGTCTCATGAAAAGTCATGATAATTTGTAGGAGACTGCAAAAGCATAAGAAATCAGAAAGAAACAGTACAAAAAGAAACTGCCCAAACCTAAACCCAACTCCACAACCCAGCCTTAAATATGTTCTGTGGATCTTTAAATTAAATATTTGGAGAGAGACAATATTAGTCACCAAAACTGGTTACCAACAATCTTCAAAACATCATATTTTGTGAAGAAAATAAATTCATTGTGACACACTCCACAAAAAGTTCACAGAAAGGAAACCGAGACGGCAGAAAGCGGCATCTTGTTTGTTTTCTTTATTTATAGTAAAACCCCTCTTTTAACTAAGTGTTAAAAGGAGATATCGCTGTGGACATTCAAACTTCAAATTTTTTATTATGAATATAGGACTGACCTGAAGGAAAATGCTATATCTACTGTAAATGCAGGTACACTCGCTTACTCAATCTCTCACAATACTCTATAAGCTTCAATGAACAATATCAGTGAGAACGTGTTTAAGTTGCTAAGAGTGGTTGCTAGGGGTGTTGTGTAGTGATACATAGAACCTTTGGGTGAAGCGGTCATAGTCGTGTTTTATCGTGATTCGTGAATAAAACACAGCTATTGACCAATCAGAATCAAGGACTGGAACTAACCGTTTTATAAAAAAAGTAAAAAAGTAATTTAAATAATTTGTAGTACAATCTGTTGTAGGTTTTCCCTCTTTTCCACCTCGCTTTTAAATTGCTTATGAAAGCCCTGTGGCTGTGTGCATTTTATATCGAATTAACAGCAATTCAGGGGTGGCAATTGCTTCATTATTATTCTTATTGAAAACAACAACAAAACAGTATAATGACTAACTCGCTTGTATTAAACAGAACTTTTATTAACAAAACGAAGAAGACTGCTTTATTAACAAAACGAATAAGCATGGCATACATCATGCTATGCAGGGAACTATTAGCATTGGGTTTAAATAAAAAATATTGCCAAATAGGCACTTTTACATTTTGCTTTGAAACCAAATCTTACGCCAGCATCTTGTCAGTGAGCGCTCCTCACTCTCGTCACGTGATAAATGAAATCTGACTCCTGCTGCTGATCTGTGTTGCTACTCTCGTTCGGCTCACGCTGAATTAAAGGCACAATATGTAACTTTTTTGCTTTAAAAATAGCAAAAATCACTATATCTATGTTATATATTTTTTTTAGTTGTGTACTTACATTATCCCGACTGTTTCCAACAACTTTTAAACCAGGAGAAATTTGTAATTTAATTCGAGAAACGTTCCGTTTCTTTATTTCCGTTGTGTCGCCGCCAATGCCGTCATATCTGCATTGTCCCTGGTTTCCGCTCGTGCTGCCATGGCAACCAGAGCCGTCTGATAGTAACCAAAGCGACTGACGCGGACAACTTTGTAGTTTGCAATGTCTATTTGCACGGTGTTGTTGTTTCGTTCAAACATTATGGACCATGACAAGCAGACTTTGGATAAAAAAAGGAGAACTAAAACGGGAATCAATATCAGCGCAGTGTTTTCGAGATGCCTAGAGCTCCCATAGACAGTATATAAACGAGAGCTCCACATCCGAGACTTCGACCGCTCCTACATGTACTTTATTAAACAGGTGAGCACATTTACATAAAACTAATCAATGTTTTATAGTTCAACAATGATAAAATGTCAGAATATGATCTGTATGTTATTCTAATGTTGATCTAGTTTACTGCTAGTCTCATACAGACAGACTAACACATACATTTCAACACATTCAAATGCAGTTTAGTGTGATAGTGTAATGTTAGACCAAGTGAAACAGCGCTGCGTTACCTCACAAGTTTAATTTGTCTAATAAACTGACCTGTGAGTAGTAATTCTGCGTGTAGTTCGGTAGAATGAAATGTCCATATTCCTTTTATATCCGCGGGACTCTCGTCACGTTTGGAGCTGATAGCTGTCTCTTAGCAATCCCGAACTGCTTCATATCACAGTCATGATAAAAACATCGATGTATTCAGTCATCCATAAACATTATTAGATCGGTCGGCTTGACGTTGACGACAAGATCCATAATTCTTAGCAAATGTTGCGTCATCAAACTACGCCTTTGTTATTGTAAATAGGTTAGCGACCCCTAGTGGCGAAAAATGCCATACTGTGCCTTTAAGCTGACACGTTTTTAATTGTAATGTATGCTCTCTAACTGAACTAAATAATTGTATTACTATAAAATCAAAACGACAGTTGGCAGGGGTGGGCAAGTGATTTAAACGGTGTGTGGCTAAACACTGTGTAACACCAACTATTACAGCATGCCTAGTCACAAGACTGTATTGGGTTTTCTCTATGGTTAACGTTATGCTGGTTTAACTTCATCGAGTCAATCTTTTTACTAAACATTATGGGTGGCTCACATTAACGATCAGGTCACAATGTTAATGTTAAGCTAAACGTGTTTAGAAACATAATAGTTGTGTTAATTTATTTTTCTCTACCAAGCCTTTTCCCTTAAGAATGTCAGTTCAAGACAAGACTCCTAGCAGACTGGATTTATCTCATCTGGAACATAGTCAGGTCCATGGCTCTTAATTAGTGTCCTTACCCTTTTCCCCATTAACTACAACCTTCAACATGATGAAACCCTCAGTAAAATCTATCCTGAACTGTCTGAGGAGATATGAACTCATTTTACTCTTCCCATAAAGTCAACAGAAAAATGTGGATTAATGGCATCATAATGTTGTTAATGGTGTTTTGGTTTCACCTTAGGTCAAAGCGTCCATTCTGGGAAGAATCCGATGTGTCCAGTGCCGAGGTTAAAGTGGTTGAGGAGGGAGGCAGGATTGTGATAAGGCTAACTGTGCTTTTGTGGAATTACCTCATCAGTAAGATATGGCTGCCAGGGATTTAGAAACAGGGTCTCTGCCATGTGAGGGTAAAACACACAACCCTTCATTACATTGTATAACCTCAAATGGCAAAGACAAACGTCTCCTGTGCAATATTTATTTTGTGGGTTGAATGGGAGTCTACAATATTTCACAGGCCCTGTAAAAGTATTCGCAGTGAACATGCATGTAGCATCCCTTCCCCCTCTCTTCTCTGTTTAACTGTATTCGCTTGGCCGTAGCAGACTGCCCAGACGCTAATTCCTTTCTATCCTTTGTCATAGACCGACACCTTTCATACATGCAGTCGTTGCTGCTTAATTCCAACCTTAAAGGGAGTGGATCACGGTCTAGGCTGACCGAGTAACCATCCTGTAGCCTTTCCAAAAGTAGTTTGCCTTATAAATAGCACCTTCTATTGACAGTGCCAGGTGTGTATTAATTTCATATCTTTAGTCGTGCCAGCCAAACATTAAAATGACTGCTAAAAACAACATCAGTAAAGGTGAGGTCTAGTCAAACAACTGACCCCCATACCATCTCTGTTTTCAGTTCAGATTTCAATGACCAATCAAATGTTTACAGATCTCATCCATTTGGTCCAGGACCAATCAGATAACCTCAGAAAAAGCCCCAGATGACCAATCAGAGTGAATCTGGCAGCAGTGCTGTAAAGCGGATGAGAATGGGCACAGCAGGTATCCGCACTAAGAAGAGGGTTTCTGTATTAGCCCAGACCCAGCTGCCCGGCTCTCAGAGATTAACAAATCTAGCCCCAACACCCCCCTTCCCTTTAACCTCAGCCCCTTTAGTTCACATCCCTTCTGGTATACATATTACATCCTCTGGCCTAATACACTTATCCCAGACTCCAATTTTCATTTGCCTTGTTTTCCCTGCATGTAATTGTGGTTTGATTAAGTGCAGTCCTGATAGTATAAGATGGCCCATCTGTATTTCCTCAGTGACTTAAGACATTCTGTGAGCTTCTGTAGGCATGAGTTATCTCAGTAACAGTTGTTGTGGTGAAGTAATGACAGGCTTTACAGGTTGAGAAATTAGCTGTCAGGATGAATCAAACATGCCTGGCTCCCTAAGGTGATTCTTATGGGGGGGATTTTTTTTATTTTGAGGGGGAGGCGCATTTTTTTTAGACATTAAAATGTTTGCTCACTTATTTATTGTTTTTACAATGGGGTAATTTTTTTTTAATGAGTTTACACAACAAAAGGAAACTTAATTTCAATTTCTACAGTAGCACAAATAAATACATGAAATAAAGAAGACGCGGCAACGCTGAATCACTCATGTGGTTTGTGAAATTGCGTCTCACATAAAGTTTTAAAATTACTGATTTGATTTTATAATCTGTGTGAATCAATTTACTCATACAACCTACATGTTAGAGTGAGTGAATCTTTGCGGGAATTTCACACATTATAAACGCAAGCCCTGCGGGAATGATTAAAATGATGCGCAATACTCACAATCCCGTGACCAAAATTTGAGCCCTGCTACTAACTGTTAGTATTACTGCTTCAGGAAGGTCATCCCAGATAACGGTTTGTTTGTGTTGATTGCTTACAGCCATGCTTGATTGCTTTTTTTTTTTTTTGTATATTATCTTAATAAGAATAGAATGTGGGTCTCACCTGGTGGAGAAAAAAAGTAGTGCTGATATTGTAATGTCATTAATTATTTAAAAACATCAATGCAATAAAACATTTGTGCAATTAATCATGTCCACTGAACCATAAATTCGTAATGAAGAGTTATCCTACAACGGTATAACCTTCATGTTTTTTATCAGGACAGATTTCAGTGGCATTACTATAGGATGCCAGACTTGGTAGGGAACTAAAGTCAAGAAGATAAAATGAAATTCAAATACAATTATGCTAGAAACATTTACCATTTTAAAGTTTACAAAACGCTACCTTCACCATGCAAAATTAATAACTCAAAATTGAAATCCAATTCACTCAAATACATACATAACTTTGTTTATTATGGTTGGAGCTCTACTGGAAAGTGGATATCTAGGGCTTGAGTTGCCCTCCCCTAGTCTAGAAGTTAACGTGCAAGGAGTGCTGGGTTTGAATTCTATATAATGTGAATTAACTTGTATAATATAAAAACTTTTATATAAATACTGCAGCTGTATGTCAATCCAGACTTTCTGAACTTTTCAGAGTCCTCATGCCCTCTAAACTTTCACTTTCTGCAACATCTTCCAACCCATTGTTTAATGTCTTTTCAGAGGCAAATTATCTAGAGTTCCTCCAAGAGATTTGGCACGGGACCCAGTTCAAGTTCAAGGGATTAAAGCACATTCTTTTTGAGCGGATGAGTTTGGTGGAATGTGAAAATGAGTGTTCAAAGTTAGGTACAGAAGGTCTATTTTAAGTCTTGTTCGCAGAGTCTCAAACAAGTCATGTGGTTTCTGTCTTTTTAATCCTCATATCTATTCAGACTAATATAAACTACCCCACATTCTGCAATTGATTAAGCAGTTGCAGATGTAGTTTAGTAGAAAAGGTACATTGTTTTTCGGAAAAGGTTCATATGGTTGGCGTTAGAAAGTACTGGAAGTCATAACATCGCAATTATTTCACAAAGCTATAGATACTTGCCCCCCATATTACTCAGGTCTGCTTTAGATTGCACCTAGACAACATATCTGGTATTTATTTAGAGGTTAGTCCATAGATGGACCCCTTCTATAACATTTTCTGGCAAAATAGATGCAGTTATTACTGAAATCTCTGGACTTCCATAGTACGTTCGCTTCTGAACTTTGTTAAACAAAAGGAGGCATTTGTACACAGTGTAAAAGTTTCCCACAAAAAGACACTTTGGTCTTTATGGAAGAGGCACTTGGTTACTTGAGTAGACTATGCATGCTTTTAGTGAGTGGGGGGTTGGGGAACGGTTCAAAAAACAGATTTTAAAACCATATCTCAATATGTGTGAAAACAAGCTTTAGGGAATAACATTAACAGCTGTTGTTTATCTGCACAGACCATTTGCATGAATCTAAACCAAGGGGTTTCTCTCAGAGATCTCAGCAGTTCTATCTGGATGTCTTTTGTACAGATTTGCTCTCAGACCATGCTAATGGTTAAGCCCTGAATGGATATCCAGAGCCTTCCGTTTCAACCCCTCAAGCTCTTCCTTATTCACTGGGGTTTTATCAATATGCCACATGGCTGAAAATCTAATAATGAGATTAAGAGGGAGATTATGTCTTTAGTGTACTTTCACCCTCCTGAACTGGTATCGCTGGTGCAGGCTGGCTAACTGGACAAATATTAAAAGCGTCATGTTTCATTCACATCAGATTTTAGATCTAGCAGCTTTAATGGTCTTTTTGGACTGTATAGGTAGTTTTGAGAAGAAACTTTTTTCCCCCACCATATGACCTCTGTAGAAAATGTGCTTTTTGTTAAAATGAAGTCAGTCATTGATTAATATCTCAATATTCTAATAATGTTTTTTGGGTTTTTTTTGCAGCATTTGCAAAGCTTACAATATTAGAACTCTGGCCAGATAAGTCAATAATATAATTTTTTATTGTCTCTGTACTTTTAAATGCAATCAATTTTATAATACCTTACAAAATTGGATTGTACAGTTTCAGTATGTAAAATAGATTTTCATTTCAAGAGTCAACAGATTTTAATGTGCTTTTAATGATTAACTTTTGTTAACATACACTAACATGTATATTAGTAATTTACACTACCGTTTAAAAATTTGAGGTAAGTAAAAATCTCATAAGAAATAAATAGCCTACGTTTTATTCAGCAAGGATGTAATAAATTGATCTAAGTTGATATGACATTTATAATTTGATTTCCATTTCAAATAAATGCTGTTCTTTTGAACTTTTTATTCATCAATGAATCCTGAAAAAAGGTATCATGGTTTCCACAAAAATATTAAGCAGCACAAATGTTTTCAACACTGATCATAAGAAATGTTTGAGCAGCAATTCTGCAAATTAGAATGATTTCTGAAGGATAATGTGACACTAAAAATGAATGTCTGCTGAAAAATAAATTAAAACATTCAAATAGAAAGCAGTTATTTTGAATTGTAATAATATTTAAACTTTACTGTATTTTTGATCAAATAAATGCAGCCTTGGTGAGTATATGAGACTTCTTATCTTAAAACTTGGTACTGACCCCAAATGTTCGAACGGTAGTGTGTTGTGAGTCCCTAGACCTTTTCGGTGTCTGGGTGTAAGCCTGGGATAAGTGCAAACCTGCAACAAAGTGCAACAAACCCCTGCAAATAGGAAAATTGCCATATTTTATGACATTTATTTAGCTAAAGCTAAATCTTTTAGCTTTTTATTAAGTATTTGTAGACAATGAAGCTGTTTTGGATCATGTGATTATCCACAATGTAACAATAATAATAAGTAATAGAGTGATTCTGAGGTTTAAACATTCTCACGCAGGAATGTGCTTTTCCGAGCATTCACCAAACTGCTCTGAGCTTATCACCTCAGGAATCCTAGAAAGAGAAGATGTCCAAATTTTAGCAGTGTGAGTGTAATCGGTCAAACTGAGAACACACCTAGTGCCAGGCTTGAACAGAGACGAGTTTGATAAGAGGTCATAGTCCAGCCTGTTCTCAAGGTGCTCTGCTGCCGCTTTCGAATTTAAGAAACCATTAGTTTGAAAGACAATGTCTGGTTCACATGGATGTGGTTTGTAGTGTTTGATCCATTTGACTTATGTACAGGCAGTATAGGCTGCCGTATAAGTTCAAGTTTATATAGCACATTTAAAAACAACCATAGTTGACCAAAGTGCTTAACAATGTCAGGATAGACAAACAAATAAACAAAACAAACACAGTAAAAAACCCATTTAACACCAGGCCTGTTTTCTATTAATATTGTTGCGCTTCTTTTGCATGCAAACCAAAGTATTGTCTCTAAAGTTTGATTTAGCATGAGTGCCCAGTGTGCTGAAAATATTCTGCATGACAGGTCAAGTACAATGGTCACAACTTGGCCACACGCCTACATTGTTCTGCCAATGGGAAAGAAAGTAAAATTATCTATATTGTTTATTTTACTTTCGGGAGGTATATCAGTGTATGAGATTATACAGTGTGCTATAGAAATATGCTCTATGTCCATTGATTCTCAACGTCTAATTAATGAAATTACCATGTTCTGTCCTACTTAGTTTATGAACAGATAACACAAATTCAACATGAAAACCGTTTGATCTGAACCACTTGTCTTGCCTCTGGTTCTAAATATTGCACGACTTAAGAGGACCTTTATCAGATAAAAGTTTAATGCTTACACTGAACGATGGGTGGAGGTAATGTTTGTGCTATGTGTCCCCGTTTTCCACTGGTTATTTAGTCCAACAGGCCCTTTTGAGATAATGTTAAGTGTTTCCTGTTTTTGCAAAGGCCCACCATGACAAAAAGGAGATCTCCAGCCTGGTTGCTGGATGTTTAAAGTTTATTTTTGAAGTTTGTGTAGATTTTCACATCTTTTTATAGCTGGAAAACCGTTTGTTCTTTCATTCACAGTGTATTAAAAGCCTATTTATCATATTGGTTCTGGCATCAGACTGGCAGTGATGTTTGTTTTGTGCGGTCCTTTGCAATATTGGTAAAATGCCAGTCATGTAACATCCCTTTTTTGTTTTTTGTGTTTGCTTTTTTATTCTATGTTATATTCTGATACATGCTATGCATTCTGTTCAAGCATTGGCTTATTATTTATTTTTAAATTGTGCACCATTCTATTCTTCTCTCTCTCCAGAAGCTATTTTGTTCTCAGATTAAGGATATTAATCCAAAACATACAAATCATAGTCTCTCTACATAATATCTCAGTAAGATTCTTACAGAAATATCATAGCCATATATAGCACACTGGTTGATACCAGTAATATTTAACATTGTCGTGTGCTTCTTTTAGCTTATTTTTAACTTTATTTCAAAAAGCTTTACAACAAAAAGACACACACACACACACACACACACACACACACACACACACACACACACCCACATATATATATATATATATATACACACACACATATATACAGTGAGGAAAATAAGTATTTGAACACCCTGCTATTTTGCAAGTTCTCCCACTTGGAAATCATGGAGGGGTCTGAAATTATCATCGTAGGTGCATGTCCACTGTGAGAGACATAATCTAAAAAAAAAAATCCAGAAATCACAATATATGATTTTTTAACTATTTATTTGTATGATACAGCTGCAAATAAGTATTTGAACACCTGTCTATCAGCTAGAATTCTGACCCTCAAAGACCTGTTAGTCTGCCTTTAAAATGTCCACCTCCACTCCATTTATTATCCTAAATTAGATGCACCTGTTTGAGGTCGTTAGCTGCATAAAGACACCTGTCCACCCCATACAATCAGTAAGAATCCAACTACTTACATGGCCAAGACCAAAGAGCTGTCCAAAGACACTAGAGACAAAATTGTACACCTCCACAAGGCTGGAAAGGGCTACGGGGAAATTGCCAAGCAGCTTGGTGAAAAAAGGTCCACTGTTGGAGCAATCATTAGAAAATGGAAGAAGCTAAACATGACTGTCAATCTCCCTCGGACTGGGGCTTCATGCAAGATCTCACCTCGTGGGGTCTCAATGATCCTAAGAAAGGTGAGAAATCAGCCCAGAACTACACGGGAGGAGCTGGTCAATGACCTGAAAAGAGCTGGGACCACCGTTTCCAAGGTTACTGTTGGTAATACACTAAGACGTCATGGTTTGAAATCATGCATGGCACGGAAGGTTCCCCTGCTTAAACCAGCACATGTCAAGGCCCGTCTTAAGTTTGCCAATGACCATTTGGATGATCCAGAGGAGTCATGGGAGAAAGTCATGTGGTCAGATGAGACCAAAATATAACTTTTTCTGCACATGGGACAGGGCGACTGCACTGTATTAAGGAGAGGATGACTGGGGCCATGTATTGCGAGATTTTGGGGAACAACCTCCTTCCCACAGTTAGAGCATTGAAGATGGGTCGAGGCTGGGTCTTCCAACATGACAATGACCCGAAGCACACAGCCAGGATAACCAAGGAGTGGCTCTGTAAGAAGCATATCAAGGTTCTGGCGTGGCCTAGCCAGTCTCCAGACCTAAACCCAAAAGAGAATCTTTGGAGGGAGCTCAAACTCCGTGTTTCTCAGCGACAGCCCAGAAACCTGACTGATCTAGAGAAGATCTGTGTGGAGGAGTGGGCCAAAATCCCTCCTGCAGTGTGTGCAAACCCGGTGAAAAACTACAGGAAACGTTTGACCTCTGTAATTGCAAACAAAGGCTACTGTACCAAATATTAACATTGATTTTCTCTGGTGTTCAAATACTTATTTGCAGCTGTATCATACAAATAAATAGTTAAAAAATCATACATTGTGATTTCTGAATATTTTTTTTTAGATTATGTCTCTCACAGTGGACATGCACCTACGATGACAATTTCAGACCCCTCCATGATTTCTAAGTGGGAGAACTTGCAAAATAGCAGGGTGTTCAAATACTTATTTTCCTCACTGTATATATACACACACACACACACACACACACACACACACACACACATATATATATATATATATATATATATATATATATATATATATATATATATATATATATATATATATATATATATATATATATAATATATATATATATACACAACAGTTCATTCTGGTTCTTGAATCTGATTGGCTGAGAGCCTTTTCCAACCATGCAATGTTATACCACTATCACCACGTTTCACCGTTTCTATCACTCCGCTTTCAGTATTTCTCACAGCAAGTATCATGGCAGATGAGCAAACCCACCATCATTTTAGTTGATGTGTCACGGAATGTAGTTTTCAGAGTTTTTAGGTTAGAATGTAGTTATTTAGAGCTCCAATATGCGACTTGAATATAAAAATAGCGCCTATTTGACAATTTGTTCAGACGTTTTCAGAGATGTGAGCTCCAGGCTGTCAGCGGCCGTTCAGCGATCATAGGCTACCCACCAAGAACAGCTTTATCTTGACCAGTCCTTTGGGAATTTGCCGCTGACTCTAATGTACGGTGCCATTCGTATTCGGTATATCAAACGGGCAATCTTTGGTCTTACTAATCTTTTACTTGTTCCAGAGCAAATCGATTTGGTTAAGGGCAAAGTTAAGTTTAATAACTTGTACAGACGACTTATACTTTTATAATGGCTAACATTGTTTGTTTAAATATTATTGTTCAATAAATAATATTTTATATAAATAACAATCGTGTAGAAATTGTTCATGCTCTTATGGTCGCAGCTTGCATTGTGTGCCGAGCAGAATTACGAGCCGAGCAGAGTGCATTACGAGCACCTCCCGACCTCTCGATAATTTTCAAACATTTACAAAGATTCAGGGAGTCGGCTTGATTTTGACCAGTTTACAGGCTGTCCCCTATTGCAAAATCATACACAACCATGTCACATATTATTATAGCCCAGTGGCTGCAACCCTTCAGAGTGCTCATACACTGAGACACACACAAATACTCTCTAGTTGTTTTTGTTGAAAGGAATGGCTGTGTTGTTCTCTGCTTTTCACCAAATCAGTTGCCCACTTGTCTTTTTATTTCTTTCTTTTTTCTATCTGAAGCTATTAGCAGCAACATTGAAAGCTCCAGTCTCCGTGTTCAGCATATAAACTTGTGATTGCCGCAGACTCACCGTGCAGTAAAGTTGTGCCGTGTACCAGGTGCTTTGACATGATTATCAGGTTAACTGACTTGTAACCTTTGCAATGCGCGCGACCTCCCGAGTGTCCGAACTCGCGCAGTGCACGTCCGGCTTTAGTGATTGATTTTGAATTTAGTGAAAGTTATAAATTATTGAGCCATTAGATTGCAGCAAAGACTTTATGAGTGAGTCAGTAGCAAAGACTTTCATAGCCTGTTGAGACCCGGCCATTCATTTTGGCAATATGCTCCACTGTCATATCATCAGCCTGTGAGATAGGCGATACAAGATATTATCGTGTGTGGGCGGGGTGTGTGGGTCACCTCGCATATAAATATTTCACCCAAAAGGTGAGCCCGTGGATATCACACAGGCAATTTGCAAATTTTGCGCAAGAGTTACACCGTTGAAGAAGTCTCAAACCACAGTCAATGCCGTTACAGATGCAGCACTTTGACTACTCCTGCACAAGATGAGATTTTATCATTTGTTGGGTCAAGAAATGGCTCGCTCTGTCTGGATGCGCTTAAATGCACAGTAAGGACGCTTTACAGTCATATAGCATTATGCGCACTCCAATAAGCCCAAAGAAAGCAGGTTAATGTGTTTACATTCCAGGAGGAATTGGGGTAAGGGGCAAAAATCTATCAGTTTATGCTTAAGCCGTTTATGACTTTACTTCATTTACATGCGAAAGTGAAAGCAAAAACTAGCTGAGCTTTTGGCATCTGATGCTGCATTAACAGTGCATTCTCTCAGAGACGAGAGATGAATCTACCTCAACATAAAATAACGGTAGCCTATATCAGCTATCTTAATTTACTGGCTTAATATTTATTTTCTGGACCATACATTAATGAGAATAATCAATATTTCTTGTTAAACAAGTTCTTTTTTAAGTTGGTGTTTGAAGCCGCTTTGGATTTTCACAGATGACTGATTTGTGCTGTGTTCGGACCTAAAGACTGTTATTAGGCCTATATGATTTTGTGATATTATTATTATTATTATTATTATTATTATTAATAATTTGTAATTGTATTGTTATTAGTGTCATTAAATGTTTGTTAATGTGCTATGGAAAAAACAAAACAAAATGCTGACGAACACTGATGCCATTTCCATTTTGGCTTAAACAACAACTGTATAAGAATGATGGGTCTCTTTTATAACAACCACTCTTGACAGTTTGTAAATGGATCACCTTGCAATTCAATTTTGATGTGGGATGTAGTTTTGAAGTCATTTTCAAACATTTTCATTGAGGAGTGCTCAATCATCATACGTGTGTGTTGGTGTTGCAAGTGTGGTGATGTCATTATGAAATTAGGGAAGGCAAATTAATTGTAGGTCCTAATATTGATTTAATAATAATACTAGCCTTATAATAATAATAATAATAATAATAATTATTATTATTATTATTATTTATTAAATTAATTAATTAATTAATTAATTAATATATATATTTTTTTTAAAGCAAGAAAGTATTCTTTTACTTGTATTACAACACATTCACCTAAGTGATAAAATCATGATATCATGATCATGATAAAATCGATTTTTAAAAAACATTGGCATTTGTTGTCTTCTGATCCGGAGTTGAACGGAACTTTTCGGCATCCTCCTTTGATTGTATATTAACGCGCTAGGAATTTGAAAGATAGCTTGGTACATGCTCGTTTTCAGAGCGTTAGTCCTCGTGCATCTCAGAGTTTACTTAGTCCTATACAGAAGGGCAATTATCGTTGTGGGAATTGTGCTCAGTGTAATAATACATTTAAAACATCATTTTTTTGTCATCCTAGAACTGGTAAAAAATATAACATCAAATCTGTGATTACTTGTGTTTCTACTCATGTTGTGTATTTGATCCGTTGTCCTTGTGGTTTAGGATATGTGGGAAAAACATCACGTCAATTTAAACAAAGAATTAGTGAACAAGAGTTCTATCAGAAGAAAATATATGAATTATCCAGTTGTGGCACATTTTTTTACTTTGAATAACGATGTTACCTCTTTACGCTTTTGTGGGATTGAAAAAGTAAGTTTGCCACCTAGAGGGGGTGACATTAAATTGCTCCTACAGAGACGCAAACTTTTTTGGATTTACACCCTTCAAACTTTATCATCTAGGGGTATGAACGATGAAGCATTATTTAATGTAATGTTATAGTGATATTTTGTAACTGTTTTTAATGACGTGCTTCTTTCTACTATGTATTTGAAATGAGTTTTAGTGGCTATGGAGCCTTGCTGATTGTTGTAACTGTTTAGAATTACAATTTGATACTATTTGATGACGACGTGTTGATTATGTGTTCTCGATGATCTTGTTAACCTACAGGGGGATCTTTGCTGATTGTTGTAACTATCACATTTTGTAACTGTTTATGATGTGGTGTTAATTATGTACTCTCAATGAGCTTAATTGTTTACAGATGGAGCTCTGTTGATTGGTCATGTGTTTATCTTAAAAGAGATGAATTTGAACATTTGTATATTCCTGATGAAGGTCGTGTGACCGAAACGTTGTTGTTAATAAATATTCATTTTAATTGCAAGTAACAATAGTGTGCGGGAGTTCCTTATCTGATGAAACGACCTACTTATTGGTCTTGTTATCTTACGCACCTATTACCTGCAGGTGTGCGATGGAGTTTGTTCACTAATAAATTAATGGGAAAATGAGCCAGTTATCATCTTGATATCTTCAAAGGCATCAGCCATCGGTGATATGCCTGACTATTGTCTACACACTATACTCCATTTACATACTTCATATACTCAGAGGTCGACCATGATCGAGAGCCTCCTCTGTGCCATCATCCTTTCTGGGCCAAAACCAACATGTAAGGTTTTTTATCAGTGCAAAAATGATTAACTACAGAGAAGTGTTCCAGGAAATATCTTTTTTTTTTTAAACAAAATTAAACAATAAATAATTAAACACACATTCCCAGGATGAGCCAATGCAATTAGCTTCAGGCATTTTACAGCATAGCTTCAGCATTTTACAGCACTGACTGTGTGCTTTGTCTTTCTCCTAAGGTTCATGCCTGTATTGGAAGCGTGTGTGTACTCCAGTACTCCAGTACTTCCAGCAGTACATTGATGACAAGGTCATTCAGAATATATCAATGTAAAATTGTTCCCAATTCAGAACATTGAAGTCCAGTTGTCCGCTAGAGTGGACATGTTAAACAATTTTAATATATATATATATATATATATATATATATATATATATATATATATATATATATATATATTTTAATTGTTCTTTGCAATATGTTTGTTACCACCCCAACACAGTTGTTTGGGGTCAGTACTTCTATTTTTTTAAAGAAATTTTATTCAGCAAGGAAGGATGCTTTAAATTGATCATATGTGACAAAGACTTTTACATTCTGACAAAAAAATATCTATTTCAAATAAATGCTGTTCTTGTGAACTTTCTATTTGTCAAAGATTCCTGAAAAAAATTTGTTGCGCAAAAATTATACGAAGGATCATGTGACACTGAAGGCTGAAGTAACAGTTCAAATTGCTCACTGTTCGGTTTGTATCATGGTTTTAGGGTCATGGGTTTTCGATACGGTTCAGTATGTGCATTTAATCTTCACTATATAAATTAAATAAAGATTAATTCTTATTCAAGTTACAAACATTACTCAGTCAGGAGCGGTGAGGGATTTCTTTGTTTTTAATTAGGGATGCACTGATACCATTTTTTTCAGAACCGATCCGATACCAAAAATTCTGAGTATGACCGATATTGAACTGATAATCACTCTTTTGTGTGTTAAACACAATCTACTTAATACAGACAACTTCATTATAAAGAAAACAACAAATCAGAAAAAAATGATCATAATCTGACTATTATAACTGACTATTAAAATTCTATTATAAATTAGATTAGTTGAAAATTCAGCTGTAAAATTGAGTCTAGAAAAATCACGAGTGCACAATAATTGTATAAAATCTGAACATTTAGTGAAAAAAACATTATTTAGTGGGGAACAAATAAGAGACAATACGTGTAGCACTAAATCTGGTAAAAAGTTACACATTGCTCTTTGTATTGTTGAGAAATACATTCATGAAAAACAAGATAACAAAAATCAAAAAGATCAATTATTTTATATATATTTCCTGACTGACTGGAAAGTCTCTATGTTGGTTCTGACCAATATAAATGCTTGTGCTTCGTAATGTGTTAACGACAAAAGACATTTTTTAAATGTATAGCACAGCTGTTTAATGAGGCAGCAACAAATGATAGGACAGAACAAGAAAGGCAGAATGATGCGCTTGAAGCAACATGGAGTCACAGCGCTTCGAGTCCGCATTGAAAAGTTCAAAGCACAAAGGAAAGACATATCGATGCATAGTGTATTATAAAGTATCTATCTATGCAATAGTTTAGTCTTTTAACAGTTTTACATTTCAGTTACTGTGCACGTGAAGAACAGTTATAGTGCTCTCCTGTGTTGTGATCTAACAGACACCCGATAGTAACATGATTAAGGTACAGCAATACAGTCCAGCAAGATAAAGTAATTTTATGCGAAGACCTTTAGACCTTTATCTACAGATCAAGTATAGTAATAGTAACATTGAATCATCTTGGAGAGACTTTCATCGTCGTAACCGAACGCGACGTGCTGTTTGAATGCTGAATGGAGAATGATTGACAGCTGCAGCGGAGGGAAGAGATTACGTGAACTTGAATTTAATGACCAGAAAGTCCGGTGGACGTTGGAGATTTTCTTTTGATAACATTTTTTTTCCGGTTAAAAACAAACTACAAACTATCGCCACTGCATCCTCTTCGTCCGCCATGATTGTTTATTCTGAAGTCTATCTCACATTATACTATAGAATGGCTTCAGAACACTTATAATATAGTGCATGAAAACTTTATGGTGCTTTATAATGCTTTTATGGGGATTAACAATAACACAGAATAGTATACGCACAATATCGGATTTGGATCGGCCTCGTCTGACCGATACCCGATCTGGCCAAGAATGGCAGTATCGGAGCCGATACTGAATATAGGATCGGCGCATCCCTATTTTTAATGTTGATCAAATAACAAAAGACACAGACAGCAGCAGGAATATAGGCTGCTGTCACAGACATAATGCTCTTTTTTGACTGTTTAAGTTCAATTAAGGCAACCGGCTATGTTTACTGGATATACTCCATATCAGGAGTAGACAGGCAGGTTGACATCATTTTTGTGTAAATTTGTCTGTTTAAGCGCAAGAAGACTTGAAAGCAAACTCAATTTAGTGTTCTCTCGCTGTCTGAGAAGACTTTCCATGTGCGTGCTTCAGATGAACAAGTTCTCTTTCGGGTCTTCTTGTGCTTGAATATTTAAATTGGCAAGGCTTAACCACACGCAGATTATAAACTTTGCCTGTTTAAACGCAGAAGGCAGTGTGTGCTGTTCTGTGTGTTCATTCTCACCTGCGCTCGCCGCTATCAACACCTGGATGATGACGGCGTAAATGACTGGTCATATCAGAACATGCGGCACTCGCATCGAACAAAGTTTACACATCGTTTTGTCCAACACATGAGGAACAATGATGTCAGAAACAGAATTACAAAATAACAGTTGATTGATTATAGCTACTCACGTGAAACGCATTCGAAATGCATTTCATCGATAGAAACATGCATTAGCGGAACTCTGTCTGTTTTACGCATTGTTTTTTCTTTTCAAACCATATTATAGATGCAACATCAGATTTTAGATTAACCGCGGTGCAAGTGTGTGCCGAACTGTGGGAGGAGAACGGTACGGTTAATGTTTTTTATTTTTTGTTTGTTTATAACCAAGAACTGTTACACCCCTAGTGTATATACATTACTTTTTTTTTGTTAATTCAGTTTGCAAAATGTCATGTGGTTCGACTCCCCAAAAACTTTGACATTGATTGGTTTTATCTTGTAAAATTGAAACTTCTTGAAAAAGACTTTTTTTCAAAGCCATTTGAGACCAATATGAATACAAATAGTACATTAATAAGAACCCCACACACATTTTTAACTAGATGTTGCTTTTTTTTTTTATTGTGAAAACACTCTTATATGTCATTGAGTAACCCAGTAATCCAATACTCTGCATTGGTGTGGCAGTATAGATGCGATGTGTCATGTACACAGTTTTTTTTTTTTTAATTGTTTGTTTATTTCTTTATTGTAAAAAACTGTTTGTTATTCAACTTTTTTCTGTTCACTTTCTTTTCAACTGCAGTTTCTGGTCTGGTTTTTCTGTAATTGTTCTTACTAAATAGAAAATAGAAAGAACATGTAGCCTACCTCAGAGTAAAATTATCCTGATTTTTGTCCAGCATCAGAGGGAATATTAAAGACCCATATATATATTTTTTTAATGTAATATCAGTCAATGTGTTCTGGAGTACCTCTTTGTTAATGATGTTTGAGCACCCTGGGAAGGCCAGGAGGCTAATTCTTTACAAATGTCTATTTCTTTTACAAAAGATGTTTATATGTTTCATGGGTTGACTTTAAATAGCATCAGCTGATTGCAGATAGTAGGCCAAAGTCAAACAGCTCCCAAAATAGTGATGGGTTTACTGTGGCTCGTGTAATATTACACTGCATTTTAAAAATAGTGACAGACTTAAGTAGTGGCCTCTGTGTTTCCCCGGCTGACCTCTGTGGTCTGCTTTCAGCTCACTGCCTAGATTACATTTAGAGCAATTGAATTTTGGTTTGTTCAGAACTCAACTTTTAAGTATCTGTGGACTTCTAAGATTGATTTATTTTCTTGCATTGATCATTTCAAAGGGGTCTTCAAACAATTGCTCTGTTTTGCAATGTTCAGCAATTGGGCATTGTTTTACTAGCAGCGCTTCCATTACCCTTCAAATTGCGCAAATTGAAATTGCGAATTGAAAATACGCTCAATGGAAACAAGTCAATTTCGCAAAAACTCCCATTTATCGCAGAAAAGTTTTCATGCTCGCATGAGGTGGTTTTTCAGGCAATTCGAAAAAGGAATATTTCGCAAAACTGCAATGTAAACAGTTTTTGCGCATTTACAGGTCACCTGACTTAGAAGGCGCGGTGTGTTTGGACAGTTCTTTATTAAATTCATAAAAGACAAAAGAATTACAGAAATACTGGATTCTAAACCCCATAGAGGTGCCACAATCAAGACCTCGGAGCAGAAATGAGTGAGAAACACCCAGAAACACCTCATATGTGCTGTAAGCAAGGGTCTTTCCTTGCCATTAATGCTTGGATAACAAGCCTACGTTTCCTTCCATTAATAATAATAATAATAATGTCTAGTGCGGTACGTGGCTGTGATATATATAAACATACCAACGTCCATTGCCATGATTTTTGGAATGACTTGAATTTCACCTGCAATTTAGAGGCATCTCAAGGAAAAATGAACTGCCTGTGGCATGAATCACATTATTTTCCTCCAGTTCTTCTGAAACCGCTCAGAAACCACAGGAACTGATTTCCTAACAAGGGCTTATTTACAACAGATTCAAATGCAGACAAATCTAGTTAAAATGTGTCTTTGCAGCTGTGCATAACAGTAGGCGCATTTCCATTGCAGATTTGCCAATGAAAAAATTACGCTGTAGTCGCATAACATCGGTTAATGGAAACGCTGTCATTTCGCAATAGTTTTTTATCGATATTTTAAAAAAATCGCAAAAGTTTTGCGCAAATCTGTAATGGAAATGCGCCTACTGTTATGCACAGCTGCAAAGACACATTTTAACTAGATTTGTCTGCATTTGAATCTGTTGTAAATAAGCCCTTGTTAGGAAATCAGTTCCTGTGGTTTCTGAGCGGTTTCAGAAGAACTGGAGGGAAATAATGTGATTCATGCCACAGGCAGTTCATTTTTCCTTGAGATGCCTCTAAATTGCAGGTGAAATTCAAGTGACTTCATCCATTGTTTCATATGATTGCTTTACTTTTGCCTCGACTGATTTTGATGGGAATTGTTCCTTTGTATAGATCTGCAATTGTCAGCATATATAATAGGGAGAGAAAAAATTAACAATTAGCACAACAATTCCACAATGCAATGATATATAGAGTAAATGTCTGGAGCAGCCCGTGCAAATGATTTCCAATGCATTTTTCTTGTTAGATTTTATGCATTGCCAGCCCTCATTTGAATCAGATCTTCATTCAGGCACAAATACTGCTTGTGGTGTCATTGCATCATTCATTTTTTCATGTTCGAAGGAGGCGTTTCTTTTAGTCCTTTTAGTTATTTTAGTTTCTTTTTCTTTTACTCCCCTTTTAGTCATACTGAGAGCAGCTTCTGTGATTGATCCAAAACCTCTTTTGACTTTCTCCACTCAGCCTCTCTTTGAGTGTGTAAAAGCTCTCTCAACATGCACTCTCATTTGTCCAAAGGCTAGTAACTCATGTTCTTTGAGTTTGAATTATAAGTATACATTTTTCAAAGGTCATGGGTGAAGACAAATGGGGAAAGCTGATTGATTGCCATTATGGTATTCTAAGAAGAGAGAAAAATATGTTGTTAGCTGATATTAATCCTGAACTTGGAATATTTGCTCTTATTAAAAATTCACAGTTACAAGACCAAATTTGCTTCATCTATTAAAGTGAAAAAAAAGTGGTGTTTTAACAGCTCCCATAAATCTTATTTGTGGTGTAAAGATATGTCTTTGTGAGAACGCTTACAAAGATGCACATTTTTATTTTTTATTATTGTAAGTCCCTTGTTACCATCATAGTTCAAGTCTTTATCATACAGTGGAGCCCAAAAGTCTGAGACCACCAGAAAAATGTTTGTTTTTAAAATGTCATCACATTTAATTTTGTTTTTTTTCTCATTACAAATTATCAGGGCTGGGCTGACAATATTGATCTCTTAGGATCTTTTAGAAGAAACGATACCATTTCTTAAGTCCCAAAAATGATCTTTTAGTCTGTGCTGTTTTGTGATCAACAATTTAGTAACTATAGAAATGAGAACTGAACTGAGTTGAAAGGAAACATAGGAACATGAACAAAAACGCAACGAAACATAACATAACCCTGTATCGTTTACATTTGAGAAACATTTTTTCCTTAAGAAAAATGTACATGTACTGTAACTGATATATATATATATATATATATATATATATATATATATATATATATATATATATATATCCAAATGAATTGATATTGGAATCGAATCAAGAGCGAGTGAATCCGAATCAATGCCCAGCCCTACAAATGATTTTATTAGCAATCAAACATGTCTCAATAATAATTTTTGTCTCCCTTTAATAGCAGACCTTGAGCTCAAGTTTGTTATTAAATTTGATTTAGTGACCTAGAAATAGTGAAAATAGTGTTAAATATTTTTTTCTTTGTTTACAATTTTTCAAAATCCTAAAACTTTATATAGATAATATCATATGTGTAATAATAATATCTGTTTAGTTTCATTTTCATGGACTTTTAGTTTGTTTCTCTTCAGTCACGTTTCCATTTCTTCTATTTTCCGTCACAATTTGTGACCAAGGACATTTGCTAACAATCATACTCGTTTGTATTCTGTTCATCATTAACCTCTGTATTTAAGTTCCTTTTAAGTTCTCATTCATTGTTCGGTTTTGTTAGTGTATGCGTGTTACACACGCTGGTAAGTTGCTTTTGCTATCTTAGAGTTTCCTAATTGCTTTGTTTAACAAATTGAACTTTGATTTATATCTACCTTCGTCATCCTTTGGACCTAATACATTACACACCTATTCTCAAAAGATTCAATAGTCTTTGTCAAGCTGATCTTGCAGTGCTTTATCTGTGAGCTGTTTTTAAATGTTTTCAAATTTCTTTAGGCCCATGAATGGAACAAGAACGATGAGCGTCTCCTCAGTGCAGTGGAGCATGGAGAGGCAGATAAAGTCACCACCCTCCTGTCGAAGAAAGGAGCCTGTCCCACCAAGCTTGACAGTGAGGGCAAGTCTGCGTGAGTACTGGACACTGAGGTTGCTCTCATTCCAATTTGATTTAGACATTGACTGCTCTAATTATGACTTCAGAAGTGTTTCTATAGAATTTCTAGACAGTTTTCTGCAATCCACTTGAGATGTGCATATAAAATAGTTTGCATGAGGGTGTTTATACTCCATCTGAGGGAGAGATTTGAGTTTTGCATCCATTCTTCAGGGTGTTTATTTAGCAGTAGAAATTATAATCTAACCCCCACTCAAACAAATTTAGTCCATCATTCATCCCATCAGCATTTTGTTTCATAGCATTTACATCAGTCTTCATTTTCCCGTATTTACCATAGGCACACAGATCTTCAGATGTGAATGCTTGATTTGTTTATGCTAGTCATCCAGTTTTAAAATGATGTGTGAGGCACATTTGAACCTACAATGACTGTAAAACCTCCTGTATAAAACTACTGTCAGAGCTCAGCTTTTCTGACTTTTCCATTTAGCAAATTTGTGTTGTTATGCTTTAGAAGTAATATAAAGAACACTTAAATATATGTTATACTAGTTCGAAGAAGTTTGAATGCTTTGTTTCGTTTTCTTGGAAGAGATCATGTAAATATATATATATTTTTAATTGGAGCCTGAACCTGAATAATTACATGCTTGTGTCTACATTTTCGGGGGAAAATATACGTGTTTTGAAATGATGTGGACAGATTTGTTGTGTTTGTAGGAATAACAGGAAGTTTAAATCCACCATAAAGGATTTAAAAATCTTAAAATATTTTAACTACATTCGCCAAACGTTTTGCCAGTGAAATAATTTTGGTGTTTCGCAAAGTTTGTTGTTTGTTGTTGTGGTGTCACATTGTCTCTAGATTATTTGTATTTGGCCCTGGCACAAAATGACCAGCAACCTTAATCACTAATTATATCATCAGCACATGGCAAGGTGTGAACAAGTACTAGTCATTACTCATTATTCTATCATTCTTATTGGATTATAAGAGCAGACTGATTGCTATAAAAGGAGGGAAGAAGTGCTTCTAATTATTGTGTTCTTTCTTGTGTTAGCAATGGTTTACTCTAAAGGAAAGTAGGGATGTTAACAATTAATCGGCTATCGACTAATTGTCGATAATACATTTAATTGATAAAACTTATAGATCGTCAATTAAGCAGGTTCATGCATGTGCGTGCTGCTCAACCGCGAAACATGTAAAGCGAGCATGCCGGAGTTATGTTTGGGACCATTTTACACCTTCATCATGACTATAAGTTTGCGTGTGCATTCGCAGCCTTTTGTTTTGTGCAAATGTAAGTTGTAATATTGTGTTTATTTTGTGTAGGCCTATCTATTTCTGATTTATCTCATATAGGATGCATTTGGTTAAGAATTAACACTGTAGTAAAGCGTACGGTGATCATCTTCAGCTTCAGCAGCTCAAACTGCAATGCACGACTAATAATGACTATGACTGGGACTTTCATATTACATAACATTATAAAGAGAACAATATTGTAATAAAGCATTGTAAATTATTTGGGTTTAGTTGTCATATTTCATCACATTGTTCCAGGAAGAGCATACACATTCTGACAAGCACGCATCTGAGGTGGCATTGGTGACATGTTGTATTAATCATTATATTTGATTATTAAATAAGTTATTTAATTAAATTATCAATCACATCGAAACATTTTACAATCCTACTAGCCCTTTATTTAGATTAAAAACCATTCTCATTCATTTGGTGAGGAAAATGGCGTTTTGAGCAGCATTTGCACTCAAGCTGTTGGCCATATGCATGCAGCAGACGCATATTGCAGTATTAAGGCTAATGATTAATCGATTAATTGGTTGTTAATTTAAACGACGATCGATCATGGGAGATTATTGGGCCTGAAAGGACCATTTACAGAATTATCAAGAACTTCAAGAAGAGAGGTTCAATTGCAGTGAAGAAGGCTTCAGGACGTCCCAGATTGTCCAGTAAACGCCAGGACTGTCTCCTCCTGAGGAGTGCAGAGCTTGCTCAGTATTGGCAACCGGTGAGTGTGAGTGCATCTGCACGCACAGTTAGGCGAAGACTTTTGAACAACCAGCTGGTGTCAAGAAGGGCAACCAAAGTGGCCACTTCTCCCCCCAAAAAACCATCAAATACAGACTGAAATTCTGCAGGAAGTACGTGGATTGGACAGCAGAAGACTGGTGCAAAGTTTTTAGACTGTTAGATTAGACTGTTTGGGATATCTGGAAAATTGATTGTCCAGAGAAAAAGGTAAATGCTACCATGAGTCCTGTGTCATTCCAACAGTAAAGCATCCTGAGACCATCCATGTGTGGGGTTGCTCTCTCACAATTCTTCCCCAAAACGTCCCGCAAGAGCAACTTCTCCCAATGATCCTGGAACAATTTGGTGATAAAGCTCCATGTCACAAGGCAAGCGTGATAATGAAGTGGCTTGGAGATCATCGAGGCCCTGATACTCACAGTGAGGTTCTTTTTCATTCTTCGCTCAGGGGTAAAACGAAGTTAGACGTGTGCAGCGATATACTGCAAGCAAACATCTTATGCCGCCCACACTGCTAAGAGCAGCTTTTGGATGAATATATAAACATGTGCTGTGCGCTTTCCTCTCGGTAACAAAATAAACACAACAAAATTGATAAAACCGCAAGCCCGTCTGATCATAGCAACATGAATATGTTTGCACGAGCTCTGCAATTCAGCACTCTAGTAAAGTCATGTCACATTTATTTATAAAGCACTTTATTCAATAGATTGCTTACACTTAAGCAGCTTTACCATATTAAACTTGAAAAACAATGTCAGTGTCTCATTTCATGAGAAGTACAACTTCATTTTCTACTATAAAGTAGCTCCTCCATTGTGTTCATGTTTTCACTCGTGGACGTCTGACCTCGACAGACTGAACAGGAGAAATGAACCGGAAAAGATTTCTACGTGAAAGAAGACGGAGCCTCCGCACCTATTACGTAATCGCCACGGATCAATGGTAGTACAAAGGTGTTGACTAGCTGTAGCAAACTTTTCTGGAAAGTTTGCTTTGGCAAGCAGTTTCGAACTCCCAAAATGAACTCCAAACGAAGTTCGTTTTGGCCTGATTTTGTTCGAGATGACGTCACATCAGTTCGTTCTTCGATTACGCTTGAAGTATATCGGGACCTTTACATTGAAATTGTGGATCCATGGCCAGGTGGATCTTAATCCCATAGAGAACCTGTGGTCAATCCTTAAAAAGCAAGTGGACTAGCAGAAGCTAACAAATTGGGATCAACTCCAAGCACTAATAAGGCAAGAATGGATCGCCATCAGTCAGGATTTGGCTCAGAAGCTGATATCCAGCATGCCAGAGCAAATTGCAGAGGTTATGAAGAAGGATCAATGCTGCACATATTAACTTTTTGCATATATTGAATGTTTTTGCCAATAAAAGCCTTTTTGGTTGGCCATGACTGTAGGTTTGCTAGGCGGTTGTTAGTGTTTTCTGGGTGATTTCTCACTGGTCTTAGATTTCCTAGACTGTAATACTTTCTAACAGAATGTGTCATGAAGGCATGAGAAGAATACTCTCTCTCATGTTAGATGCAGGTAAATGTAATTATAACATATACGCAACCTTAAAAACATCAGCTATAAAGAAAGTATAGCAACATTCCTTTGAGCAGCACAGCAGAGACAGACAAGTGATGAATGATGAGATGGATGAATGAGCTCCAGTGAATGCAGAGAGATGAGCTTACTCTCTTCACTCTGCAATTAATGAACTCAGACACTGCCGACCTGAATGAGTCTCTAGTGTCCTGCATTAGGGCGGGTTGAGCCGAAGTGCTCTCATAGGCTCACAATAAATCCTTATCTTATTTGAGAAGTTCATTGTGTTCGAGTGCTTGCGCTCCAGAGGGTTCACGGGCCAGAGAGGCACATGTAGAACACAAAGCCTCGCTGTATCTCCAAACCGTCACAGTTGCCATGGAGATATAATTTCCTTATAATGAAGGAGTCGGACATGAGTCCAGTGCGATTTGGTAATCATGCTCGGTAACACTTTACTTGAAGGGGTGTGCATAAGACTGACATGACAGCTTCATAATCATGACATGACACGTCATTAATATGAAGGAGGTTTTATGCATGTTAATGACAATTGTCTTTAAGTGTCATTCGCTCAATTATGTAATTTTTAATGCAAAGATGACGTTGTTTGAGATGTCTTTGTTATGACAACTTGACATAAACCAATACATCATAACCTGTCATAAATGTGTCATAAACATGACATAGCAGATTAATCATCAAACTTAAGAAACTACTTAGCTTTATGGGTTAACATTACATTAAACTGTCTTGTGGTTGGTTTTGACATTGGCTGTCATGAGGCCATTATAACTGTCTCATGAATATATTTCTGACCACTTTTTTTCCAGTATTCTAGTATTAGTTATAAAATAATTTACAGAATAATAATACAGAGTATTAATACTTAATGACATTTTAATGACAAATTCAGCTTGTACCACTGGGGGAAAAAAGTGGTCAGAAATATAATGTAATTTTAACCCATAAAGCTAAGTCGTTTCTTAAGTTTGATGATTAATCTGCTATGTCATGTTTATGACATATTTATGACAGGTTATGTTGTCTTGGTAATGTCAAGTTGTCATGACAAAGACACTGACAGGTTATGATGTATTAGTTTATGTCAAGTTGTCATAACAAAGACATCTCAAACAATGTCATCTTTGCATTAAAAATGACATAATTGAGCAAATGACACTTAATGACAATTGTCTTTAACATGCATAAAACCTCCTTCATATTCATGACGTGTTATGTCATGATTATGAAGCTGTCATGTCAGTCTTATGCACACCCCTTCAAATAAAGTGTTACCCCGTCCCCATGCTCTGGTGACCATGTCATTTACCTTGAAAAGCACTGCGAGAGAGCACTTGATAATATTACAAAACACGGGAGAAATGCTGCAGCAAATGTTACTTCTTCTTTCAGGGTTAAAAGAAACAGAATCTCCCCTGTCTTGTGGAGAATGCAGAGTGACTGAACATTTAATTGACTTTAATTAAATCTAAGGACACCATGTGATTAGGCATCATAATTACCTATAATTTAAAACTTTCTTTAGCAAGAAAGTTTTTCATATTTTTTTAAGTTTTTTTTAAAAGTTCACTCAAAAAGGCCAATTCTGTCATCATTTACCCATCTTTTGTTTTTTCAAATCTGTAAGACTTGAATTATTATTATTTTTTGTCAATACAATAGAAGTCAATGGTAACCAAATTTTTTCAAAATATCATCTTTTGTGTTCCGGAGAAGAAAGTCATATAGCCTAGGTGATGACTGACTTTCTTCTGTGCACAAAAAAGGGTGACAGAATTGTCATTTTAGTGTTAACCATCCCTTTAAATGTTGTGTTTCAGACCAATTAAAAAAATACTATGTGTGTTTTAATTCTACCGAAAACAGTGTAGTTTTTTTTTTGTGAACTGACCTTTAATAGCATTAGAGTGATATTTATTGTGCTTAAATTGACATATTTAAAGTTCTTGGTTTGTTAATTTAAAGGTCAGAACCATGTAGCTGTCACAAGTAACATAATCATCAAAGTTATTATCTGGGCATCTTGCATAGCTTTAGTTGTTAGCTTTATTATTGCCCAAAAGAGAGATCCCAGTGCATCTTGATCCTTATCATCCAGAAGGGTTTAATCAATTTCATATAGATTAATTTGTGTTTTTGCTGAGGTTTGTCCTCTAAAGAGCCAATTAAAAATGAGATGGTAGATATCAAACCAGTGGGTTTCAATGGAAGCTATTTATTAAGGGATAGAGAGCACTGAACTTTTTAATCACATGGAAAAACCTTTTCTCCATTATTTTGTCCCCTAAGGTCAGAGATTTCATGACTAATAAAGGATTTAAAGGAATAGTTCACCAAAACATAAGCAATCATTAGCTGGGTTTCCATTTCCAACCATGTATTTTAATGTGAATTTTGGGATATATTAATAAATAAAAAATAATAATTTGGGTCAATATTGGATGGAGACACCAAGATGCAAATAACATTTCCAAAATATGCATAAAGACATACACTTCTGTTCAAAATTGTGGGGTCTAAATGGCTTGATTATTGAGTGTTTAGACTGTTTGAGGATTTTAAAAAAAAAAGGAGTTTCATTTTTTTTTAAATTCACAGTCCACACACTGCAAAGACACATTTATATGCAAAACACCATATAAAAGTGAATTTTACATCCGATGACCCCTTTAAAGAATGCATTAAAGTGATCAAAAGTGACACTGAAGACATTTATAATGTTACAAAAGATTTCTATTTCTATTAAAACATTTTTTTTTTTTTTCATCAAAGTTTTAAGATGTTTCCAGATCAGCATATTAGAATGATTTCTGAAGGATCATGTGACCTAAAACTTTAGTAATGGCTGTTGAAAATTCAGCTTTGCCATCACAGGAATAAATTACTTTTTAAAATATATTACAATAAAAACAGCCATTTTAAATTGTAATATTTTTAAAATGTAATATTCACAATATTACGGTTCATGTATTTTTGATCAAATAAATGCAGTCTTGGTGAGCATTAGAGACATCTTTCTGAAACAGTAAAAAAAAAAAAAAGCGTGCTTGTGTGATTTGTGCTTGACTTGCTACACAAAATGAAAAGGATTGATCTAGTGTCACTCATTTGCACTAGAGTGCTTTACAATTGCCTTAGGACAAGCATATATGCAGAGCATGCCATTGACCTACCTTTTGAATTAAAAAGCCCTCTATTTACTGCATATAGGTTACAGGCAAGTTATACATGACATAAAAACTGGCCTAGTGTGAGTGGCATGGCTAATCTGTAACTAAAATGACGTGTTAATGACACTTTTTTTTCTTTTTTCTTTTTTTCTTTCTCAGTCTGCATGTAGCAGCCACACAAGGTCAAGCTGAGTGCCTTGCTGTCATCCTGGCTCACGGGGCTGATGTTTCTCTGCAGGACGCTTCAGGTTGTTTACAACTAGATCAACATGTTTTCTTGCATTACTTTTATGTTATGGAAGTGTAAATATGTAAAAATGTAAATAACAAGACTTGTTTCCTTCTCTTCACATCAGGGTTTACTGCTTTACACCTTGCTGCCAAAAACAACCATCCTGAGTGTGCCAAAAAGTTGCTTCAGGTAATATTTTCAAATGATTGTGTATTACAGACTGAGAGTTTGATGTGCACACACAGATGGAGTGGATCTAATGGGAACAACAGCCATGTCTGTGCCAGCTAAACAAAGGGAGCAGATTTTGTTCTTGCAGTTTCGTAAACTAGCAAATCCCACGGCCTCCCTCTGTGAGCTTGGAGAGGGTTGCATGTTTGGATTTGTGTGTGGGCAGGTCGGCTTGTTCCAAGACTCCCCTCGGTCTGCTGAGGCACCTTCTCTAGCGTCTCTTTTATCATCAGGGGCGACTCATTCTCCACTCCATGTGATTCTACTAGAGCTGCACAGATCTGAAATATCCAGAGCCTTCCAGCTGTGTTCACTAATAGCTGTCAGAATTGGCTTTGCCAGTATGCGTTAAGGGTGTACTAACACTAACCAAAGTCTGGTTCATTTGACTAGTGTGATCGCTCTGTACCATGCCCAGGCCCGGTACGCTCAAGCGTGCCTTGGCCCACTTGAAGATTTGGGCATGGGCGCTACTACCTTTGTGTGCAGTGCACTACTGTCATCATTACGACAACAAACATCTTTGATTACTACTAGGATGGTACACTTTTTAATTAATTTGAGTATATATTGGTTTATAAAAGGGTCTGGTTCTCACCTTATTGATGAACATGAATTGTAGTTTGCGAGTAAAGCTGCAAATTCCTCCATCAACTTCAGCTGCCTCCGTAATAATCTTGTAAAAATGGATAAAAAATTACCTTTTCAAAATGTTCCGATTTTGTTTCATTAAAGTTCATTATTATTCTATAAATGTTACTTTAACAGTTGCACAAAATACCCACTGTGGTTTGTGATTTATTTTCGAGAATAAAAAAAACTTTTCAAAAACATCCCCGCTCTGCTTTTTCACAAAATCCTTCTTTTTCTTAAAGGGGTCATATAATGCCATTTTTGTACAAGTTAATATGATTCTTTAGGGTCTAAATGAAAAGTTTGTAATATACTTTAATTAAAAATTCTCATTAGTATTGTAAGAAAACACTAATTTTACCTGGTCAAAAACAGCTCTGTTTTCAGCACGCCATTTAAGTGCATGTGTCTTTAAATGATAATGAGCTTTGCTCACCCCACCCCTCTGTTCTGTGGGGCGTTTTGACACAACACACGTGAAGTGTTGCCTTGACAACAGTTGAGGGTATATTTTGGAGAAAGAATGGCAGCGGGAGTCTCTGAGGACACATCTGTGCAACCAACCGTATCAATTTGAAATGGAGTCGGACCCGATGACGGTCCCGAAGAAGTTCGACAATTAAAGTAAGCTTAGTGTAGTGTTACCACGTTAACTTTAACACCTGCGTACACAGTTTGTAATAACACAATAACCATAACGCATTGTTCATTATAAACGTGGGATTATGAATTATATTGAAAACGTCGTAGCAGCTACATAGAAAACATGCCGTAATGTACCCTGAGTGTAAACCTTAGCTGCATTCATCGTGAAGCGTGCTAGCGATTTGCAAAGATTAATATAAAGGTTAATAAAACGTTACACTCACTTCTTCTGGAGGTGCAGCAGGAACACGAATAACGTTAGTTGGTACCGATCCTTTTTTCAGGAGCAGCTTCTTAGCAAAACCAGCTTTATACTGACCCTCGTTTATAAAGCAGTCTGGTGTGTGAAATGATTCGCGCAAACATGAAAGCATTGACGTTGATCGTGGGGAATATTCCCTTCGAAAACAAAACTCAGCCACTGCGTCTTCAGCAGTTCGGATTTAGGAACATCAAAATGACTGCTGTGTTCGTTATTACACCCAAGAACAGAACACCACAATTGCTTAGATGCCATTCTGCTCCAGCGTATCAACAATGGCGGACTTTGATGACCGCTCGCTCACGAGCGAGGGCGGGTCTGTGTTGAAACGCTGCTGTCAATTAACAATCGTGGGAGGGGCGTCCGACCGTGTGACGTCACGCGGTCAGACGGCTCGATTTGAGACGGAGGAAAACATATAAGGAGATTAAAAAAAAAAACGCTGGATGGATTTTTATCATTTTATGATGGTTGTGTACAGGCACCGCCAACACACATTTCAGTACAATCAACTTGTAAAAGTGCATGTACCATTATATGACCCCTTTAAACACCTTAACAGTCTAGATACAAATATGCATAAATAAATTAATCAAGAGTAAGCACATTTATAATATACAATAATTTACAAAATATTTCTATTTCTGATAAATGTTGTTCTTTTGAACTTCTTATTCATCATAAAATCCTAAAAAATATATATATCATGGTTTCCAAAAATAGAAGTGTTTCTTAAGCACAGAATTAGCATATTATAATGATTTCTGAATGACCATATGACACTGAAGACTGGAGTAATGATGAAGAAAATTCAGCTTGCAAAATTGCATTTTACAAAATATTAAAATAGGATGTTCTTTTGAATTATAATATTTCACAATGTTTTAATTATTTTATTTTTTTATAAAATAAATGCAGCATTGGTGTGCATAAGACACACAGTGTGCATATTTCTTTCAAAAGCATTTTAAATATTGTACCAACCCAAAATTTTCAGGGGTGTACATTATTGAAGTTATTGAAGTTTTGAATGAGGTTGTTTCACTGTTGAAAGCCTTGCAAATATATGCATTACATATTTATCAAATATATTGATATATTCCCATTCACACAGCCAGGCCGGTGTTGAATTAATTGGCCTTTCCCCCTGAAGATCCTGTGAAACAGAAAATGAACTGCTACACAAATGAAAGTACCTGACAGTAGTAATTTAGTTTCATCCAGAAGTCCTAAATCAAAACTGCTTGCCTGGCTTCCCAAACACAACAGATGCTCTAATGTACCCAGTGCCTTGATATTCTGATGAAATGTTCCCTGAAAATAAAAATAAAACTTTCTTAGCTAATTTTCTTGTTGATTGAATGTCTAGTCATTTCTAATGACAAAAAAAGTCATTGGCCTCTACTAATTAAAATAAGCTTTGGAGGTTTATATAGGCATGCAAGACAAGTTATTGAAGGATTTAAAAGGGACATATGGAATCTCGTTTACATAATAGTTACACAATGAACTTGAGGGTTAATAGCTGGCAGTCAGTAATCACATTTAATGGGACATCCACATTAGGCACATGTTTAGGTCTGATTGGCTACTGCAGTCAGGTTTAATATATTACACCTCTCCTCGGATGATGCCTGTCAAATAAATGCCTTGTGACTGTTCGTCCATGAACACTGGCCTGACATGCTGCTAAATGTTTAATAGGAACGCAAATCATTAACTTGCACAAAAAAAAGCGTAGGTGTTTTAATTGAAAGGTTGTAATTGGTGTCTAGCAGTGCCTTCTGGGAAGAACATGTCATGGTGGTTTTAGATAATGCATTTGAAGCAATAATCGAATGCGTTTTATTCTACAGGCTAAGTGTGTGGTGGATGCACCTGACAGCTCAGGAAAGATGGCTCTGCATCACGCAGGTAAGGTGCAAAATGTCCTTGTTTTAAAGATTAATCTGTTTACTTAAATACTTCTCAACTCAGGAGCCCTTCAAGGACAAGCAACAGGCTTTATCTTCAGTATATCTTGTTTTCTTTCACTACGTTTTGCTTCTTAATAGTTTGTTCTGAAAGGTTTTTTGGTGCAAATGTTGTTCAGCATGAACCCCACGGCACCGTTATTCTACTCCCAAGCACAGAATGACATGTTATTGTGTACCATTTGCTCCAAATTGCCAGAGGGCAAACCCAAAGAAAAGCATGTTTTTATTTGTGGAAAGACTTTGTTCACAAAATTGCTCCCTAGCAAATAATAAATAAAAAAAGCTCCCTTGCCCATTTCAGTCTGTATAGAAGACAGTGAGAAAAAAAATGATTTTGAGCCTTTTTGCCAGCTGTGAGGGATTGAACCGGGGTGGGATCGGCCTCGAAGAGCAAGGAGCTTGCAGCCACCTGGAGGTCAGAAGTCTGCTGGCCTGGATGTTTTAAGCAAAACATGGTTTCATACGGACTACAAAGCAGAGAATCTGCATTTATGCCAGTCCGCTTGCTTGAGAATAATGGCCGTGATTGGTTAAGAAACAGTGTGATTTTTAAATGGGATGCTAATATTTGTTGGGAAATAAATGGTGTCACACAGTGTGAGTCGGGTTTTGGCCTCTGTGGGAAAGCTTGAAGTGTTCATTCTAATTACTCTTTAAAGAGTTTGTTGGCATGCTGTTAAACCCTTGTTTGTGTCTCTGTGGGGATAAAGAACTGCTTCTTATTATATGTTCTCGCTTTCTCTCTCCTATAGCTGCCAGCGGAAACAATGTGATAGTTCAGCTTCTGTGCGAGCACAAGTGTCACGTCAATCTTGAGGACTCGGTATGTATGAGTCTTATAAGAAATATTTTAACTGCTGTGAAAATGGACGTTGTCTTTCTCTACATGTATCTCAGAGCTACCTGTGGTCTACCTCAAACATGTGCATTGTCAAGGACAACATCCCAAAGACTCTGTTCTCTGTGGGTTTGAATCCGTGTTCAGCTGCATTGATTTAAATCCTCATGGCACACTTGAGGTCACTGTTACTGGGAGATTGCTTGTTTTCTTTTGTTCCTTCAGTCTCTGTTCCAGAGTCTCACAATGCTGCTTTTAAATAGCTTCTGTCTGGTTGATGACAAGAGCACTGACTAGCAGTACAAAAATAATTTGTATTCTGTACTTACAGGTAGTAAGGGTTTTTTTTTTTTTTTTTTTTTTTTATAACGTAACTCTAACTACTACAAATATCTCTGGCATGTTTTGGTATAAGAAACATTTAGATTACCATAAAACATTTATATTGAGGCAGTTTCAATCTATTACAAAAGATCAAAGTGTTTAATAATATTTGTTTAATTATTTATAAATTATAAATATGAATCAATATTTAATATATTATAAATTCCTATTTGTAAACTAAATTACCTCTGGCTCATATTAAATTCAAATTCAAAGTGTGTGAGTGTACATAAATAATTGTGGTTGGCTAGTGTTAGCATCTGCCTAGCATCATGTTAATGTTTAACCATCATCCTAGAGATAAATTAGATATAGTGTTAAATTATTTAAAAAAGGCTTCAAAACTTTAGACAACAGAAGAAACATATTGGCACATCCGAAACCATAATGTTTTTGTAAATAATGACTCTACTAATACTCAAGGTTTTTTATCCATTGCCCATCACACTGACCTTACTTACTCCTCTGTGTCGGAAATTCATTAATATGCATCTGCATTATCTGGGCATCTTTAAGAAGTAAACAAATTATTATTATTCAGCATTCATTGGATGGATTTAGCTGTCCCTGCAGTGTTTGTTCTAATTAATCCACATTTATTCACAAAGATATAAATCCACAATTATTCAGTTATCCTTTAATAGTAGTGTTATCTGTTAAGACCCACAGCGCTATTATCCCAGAGATTAGACTGACTGTGTTGAAGGATGAACAACCCTGATGCATCTCAAGAGAAACATTTCATTCTAATAATGCATCAAATATGTTCTGTCAGGGGAGACCGCTGGAAAAGAGGCAATGGCTAAACAACCTGTATTAGATAGGGCTGTCAAGCGATTACATTTTTAAAATCGAATTAATAACATGATGTGCCAATGAATTCATCTAATTAATCGCTAATTAATCACACATCAAATTTGGCTGTGAAATTACCCCCAAAAGATTATTTAAAGTCATTATTGTGTTAAATGAGGAAAGCATTAAATAGACATTCCAAAAAGTAGATTTAGAAGTAAATATTTGATTTGATTCAACATATAATTTATTACACATAAACTTTTAGGCTACAAGGGCCATGATTTTTTTGTTTCAGAAGCTGCATCTGCGGTATTTTGATATGTTTACAAACCATAACAGTTTGGTTACCAACATTCTTCAAAATGTCGTTTTAAACCTGTATAACTTTTTCATTTGTGAAACATTATAAGTAAATAGTCATTGAATCATTAATTCATTCAAACAGCTGATTCTTTCAGGAATTAAGTAAATGTGACCCTGGACCACAAAACCAGTCACATGGGTAAAAAAAAAATTCAATTGAGATTTATAGAACAAAACTGAAGAGATACAACTATTTGAAAATCTGGAATCTGAGGGTGCAAAAAAATGAAAACATTGAGAAAATCACCTTTAAAGTTGTCCATTTATGTTCGCGATTGTGCTGCATTCACTCACAAAAATAAATGTTTTATTTATTTACGGTAGGAAATTTACAAAATATCTTCATGGAGCATGATCTTTACTTAATATCCTAATGATTTTTGGCAGAAAAGAAAAATCGTTAATTTTGACCCATACAATCTATTGTTGCTATTGCCACAAATATACCCGTGCTACTTGTGACTGGTTTTGTGATCCAGGGTCACAAATGGTTCTCTTTATGAATAGGCCATTGAATCATTGGTTCACCCGATTGATTCGCTCAATACATTAGAAACGCTGACTTGAAGTGGCGCTGCGTGGACCGATTGGTGTATGACATCAAAGTTCGGAGCCGCCTGCTCTCTAATCGCTCTCGCGGTACTTACTGTGGTTCTTGGAGATGCACAACAGGCCTGCTGTGGCTAATGATTTATAATGAATTATAAACTTGTTTTAAAGTAAAGTGTTTTTATCCGTTTTTGCATGTAGCAGAACAGATTTAATATTTTTGCATTTTGCATAAAAAGATCCCAAACCTCTTTTACGTATATCGAAAGCATGTCTTTTTCATAAACTTTGACTTAACCACTGTGCCTGCATGTCTGCTGGATAAACAGCCTTTGTCTACCATGCGACATTATCACCTATTCTCTAATTCACACTCTCAATTGTCATAATGTTAGCATGCAGCTCCAATGAAATGAACCGTTTTTCTCTTTTCAAGCTATATGTTACTGAGAGACAGATGGCCGGTGTGGGAGGCAACGAACCCTCAAGCTGTGGCTCTCTCATTTAAACAACCATGACTAAAGAGCTTCAGCAGTCAGAAAGGAGAATGAGAGAGAGAGTCAAAAGTAGATGTGAATCAGAGGCTGCTTCTGCTTACGGTCACTGATTATCCACCGTCGTCATCCTCTGAGGCAAGCTTGGCACATTCAGGCACATTCATGCCCACTCAGCCCATTGCTTTGAACATGCGGAAATACCTGCTCTCTCTGCTAAATTATTAAGCGTAGGCCAACTAATGTCGCAATAGCATTCTGGGCTCAAGCGCAAATTATTGAGCTTTGATGCGCACTCAAAACACTGGGCCTAATTTTTTGAAAACTAGGTTGTTAGTAATGAGTGATGTGTGCCTTTTTTCTTTTTTTCATTTAAACTCATCTTGGAGTTTGCCTTTGAGCTGATACATTGATGGAAATCCTTCATCCACCAACAGCTTAGCAAAAGCCACTCTGTCTAATTTAGAAAACTCACACCTGGTTATTTCCCTCTTATTTTCCCTTGCAGCATATGGGATGCTGATATCCTCAGGAGCATATGGAATGCAGTTTGTGCACTGATTTTTAATTTACACTGCAAAAATATGTTTGACTTTTAACAGGATAGTTCAAGCAAAAATGACAGTTTTGTTATCATTTACTCTTGCTCATGTCATGCGAACTCATATGACTTCATTTTGAGGGCTCTTTTTCATGTGGTTTTAATGACGCACAAAATCACCTCAAAACACATTGTGTGAAAAATTGCCTTGCTTGTTTTGTGTTTCACAGAGGAAAGAAAGTCTTACATTTTCATTTTTTTCTTTAAATGTCCATTTAAAGTGACAAACTGTTGTACCTCTAAAGATGTAGTTTTTGCGTATTTCCTTTTGTGAATGCAACAGCTTAAGATCTCCTAGCTTGAAGAAATCAATGTTGAGGACATTTACAGGCTTTCTTTGAGCAACACCTTATAAAATGGTTTGTTAGATACAATGTTTTCTCAAAACCTGTTTTATGTTAAGACTGATGAATGTATATTCCTTGTTATGTAAACAAACCAATCAATTCTGCTATAATCATTCTAATGTTTCTATTACAGTGACCCAGCCATTGCAAAATTGGCTCAGTTGTGAATGCCCATGAGGTATATGTTGTAAACAGACTTTCTCCACAGCAGCCTTGTGCTGTGTTTATCAGTGCTGAATGCAGTTATAAACTAATTAATTGGGATTGTTGTGGTTTGCTATGTGAAGAGAAATTATTTTTCTGAACTTAAAGGCCATGTGAAATTATGTTTTGAACAATTATGTTTTCGCCATAATTTTGTCTAGAAAATGTAATTTAACTTAAAGGTCACTCCCAGAATGTTTTTTAAAAAATCGTCTTGATGGGATGTGTAATAGCTAAACAAAATATGCAATTATTTCATCACTCATATATCGAGCATAAAGATGTTCCTGTTAGTATAAACTATAGTTATAACATTCCCTGACCTTCCAGATGTCTTAAATGTTAGCTTGTTAAATTTAATCTTGTCTTGGCTCTTCAATGCATGCCAGGGAAGAAACCAGCCCGAGCATACAGTAGGATTGTATTTAATCATTTCATATTCTCTGATTGATGCCATATGAGCTCAAATCACCTCCTGGACTGCTATGACTAAGCTTTTGCAAGTTAAGATGCAAATTGAAAAACATCTAAAGAGGAATTTAAACCTTTTTTATACCACAGACATGCACAGGCTTTAAGATCTTATGCATAAAGGTTGTGTCTGTACCATAAATTAGCATCAACACAGTCTCAGATTCCTCACACTTCCCAGGGAAAAACCGCACCATGTTGTGAGCTTCCACAGAAAGTCTAGATCTGCACTTCTTGCTTCCTGAAGAAGAAGAAGAAAAAAACTTTCATGGTTTTCTCTATAAATAATTCAAATATATCATAACGTCAGCAGAATTAAAAACACAACTGTGTAGTTCACAATGTTTTCCATGCACAAGCTCTTTTTTGTTTTGTTTTTGTAGTAGTAGTTTTAACTGAGAAAGCCTAAATGCATTGAAGTGCTGTACAGAGTTGTGGTGTAATTTTCAGGTTGCAGCTCAAATTCAGCCTCGTCATCCTAAATGTGCTTTTGATGAGGTGTCAGGTTCTCTCGCTCTGGAATAATTGGCCGAACCCCCTGTGACCTCTGGGGTCGCTTGCAGGAGGCGTTGAGCTCTGTGAGAAGATTGTTTGCCCAAGGAGATTAGGAAAAGAAGGGGGAAATGTTCACCTATGTACTTTAATATCATGTAGATTTTAATGCATCAGGTTTCACTTCTGTTGATATTAGATGTCTGAAGCTCTATTACATTTTGATGATAATTCAGTGTCTTCACTGTCTCGCTGTTTTGTGCCAGTTCTGTCTAATGTACTGTCTATTCCAATAACATAGCCTCTTAACATGCAGAGGATGGTATTTGAAGGAAAATTATGTTGATTTAAAGCTCTTTTTCCATTTAGGACGGCTTGACGCCCCTGCTTTTGTCAGCTAGACATGCACACGCAGAGGTATGCCGGAGCTTATTGGACTGGGGTGCTGACATCAATGCTAGAGACAAAAATGGCAGGTATGTTTCTGGTTATCAGTCATAATATAGAGAGACTGCTAAAAGAAAGGTTTTTCAGTTTGTGGTTGTGAGCTCAAAAGTGAGCTGAGTACACTAAATTGGAATGCTAACAGTGCAACTAAACTGTGCATAACATAACACACTACCGTTCACAAGTTTGGGATCAATATGATTTTTGTTTTGTTTTTGAAAAGTGTTTTATGGTCACCAAGACTGAATTTGTTTGATGAAAAATATTCCTGTGATGGCAAAGCTGAATTTTCAGCAGCCATCACTCCAGTCTTTCAGAATCTGTCAGAAATCATTCTAATAAACTGCTTTGGCGCTCAAGAAACATTTCTTACATTTTTTTTCAGGATTCTTTGATGAATGGAATGTCCAAAATAACTATTTATTTCATTTTTACGTGAAATAGAAATCTTTTGTCTTTGCTCTAAATGTCTTTACTGATGCTTTTGATCAATTTAATGTGTACTTTAATGCACAGTTTAGCTAAATAAAAGTATTAATAAAAAAAAACATATATTATCCAATCAGAACCGCAGTGATGTTGGCCAGTGAGAGCAGCTGTCCGGCCGCTGTCGAGTTTTTGGTGCAGAGGGGAGCTGACCTGCACATGGTGGACTCGCTCGGCCACAACGTGCTACATTACGCCAAACTGTCTGGCAGCAGCGAGGTCCGAACCGTTCTCAACAATGCCCTCCACAGACAGCAGTCGGAATCAGGTAATTTAAAAGTGAATATCAGTGTGATGTCAATTTAAACAATTTAGCTTTGAAGTTGTCATTTTAGATTATGATTAAAATACCAATGGTCATACTTTACAGGTACATTCCTCTGCATGATGCTTAAAGTCACCATGAAAAAAAATGGACAATTTTTTGGGGAATATTGCAGTATTTACTATAAATAATTGATCCGTGCACATCATTTTGTTTTAAATCATGTGCCCTCATAATCTTTAATCAAAATACCTTCTCCCTCTTGCAACAACACCTCTTCTCTGCTGGTGACATGTTTACTGGTGCGATCAACCCTACATTTTTTTCTTGTTTAAACAGCCGTTTCACTCGAATATACATCGAAATAGGGAATAAAAGACTAACGCAACTTCCATTTCATGACGACTTTAATTAGTGCTGAATAATACTAATGAAATACATGTATTTGACATCTATTAGTTTTCTGGAGCTGCGTATAATTCCGCATAGTTATTGCTATTACGATTACTAGCATGTAGTTATGTGTATCATGGGCAGTATAATGTAAAATGTTCCTGTTCTATAATAACCAAAAGACCTTCCACTCAAAACTGAAGAACATTAATGGATTTCTTCACATACTGTTGCAAGAACCGTTGTTTGCTTAAGCAATTTCGCACAAGCTAGAGTGCTGCTGTACTGAATATCACATCAGTGCAGCTGTGATTTGGCTGTAAGCACAAGGCAGCTGTTGTTGAATGTAAAATATACACTGAGGAAAGCTTGAGTGCCGAAATGTCAGTTTTCCCCCCCAATGGCATTTAATAAAAGAAACCAGTTGATAATATTTGTGCGTGTATCATCACCTTAAATGTTAAATTCTGTTTTGTTTTCTGTCCTCAATTTACACACAGCTTATTGGCTCAACATTGCCATCTAGTGGCATTTTCTTTTCTTTTTTTAAACCATGCTTTCACACATCCAACTTTTTGCAAAATTTCTCAGATCTGCTTGTGAAATAATGAAAAAAGGAAAGATTAAGACAGAATAACAAATGTCAGCACCAGGCAATGACATGCCATTTTCATTTTCCCCTCATAACCACACTCCATGTTTTCCCCTCCTGTATCTTTGCATGAGCAGATAAGAATTCGACGAGAACCCCTCAGGTAAGCAAGTTAATTTTCATTTCATTCATTTTCATCCCCTCAGACTTTGATGGTTTTCCTCATTTTTTGATTGACAGAACCTGCAAGTTTCTCCATAGACAATTTAAATTCACATTTTAACTGAATGCTTAGTTCACTTGGAACAGTAGTGTCAGCCTCAAGCCAGGAGTTTTGATTGAATATTCCTTTATTTTGACAATTAACAAACATTCCCACAATGCACTTTTAGAAACCTGCACTGGCATTTGCCTCACCCTGTAGTGATAGTCTTCTTTTCCCAAACTAAGTGTGCAGTGTTTATTTCACTAACCACTTAAACACTTTACTTCGTCTTTCTCTTTCTCTCTCTTTTTGCCACTCTCCTTATCACGCACACAATCTCAGCATGGTCAAAAGTTAAATGAGGACAGAAGCTCCACTCCCAAAAAGAGAAAAGCACCTCCTCCTCCCATTAGCCCAATCCAGGTAAAGGCACACAGTGCTGAATCTGTAATCGATAATGATCTCTGCACTTTCTAAAAGCTTTAGACGCAATTCTTTATGTAATTACTCCTGAATATTCATCTGATAACAATTTTTCTGTATCCATATTGGCTCTTACGGTCTCTAAGCTTAGCCTCACTTTTACGCTATCCTTTGTCTTATTTTTCAGTCAGCTGGTATCATCTCACCACCTTATTTTACTCCAACTGATACTCCTTTGTCCAGCAAAAGTGATTCTTCCAAAAGATTCAATTACAAGGTAAAATATGGAAAGAGCATTAAGGGGTATTAGTATTTATAAAATATATAAAGTATGTATGTATAAATCAAGAAAATATTTATTATAATACTGATTGTAATCATTTATGCCTTATTATTTATTATAATATTGATAACAATAAAAAATATAAATAAAAATATCCTAAAAATTAATTTTGTAACTAGGTAAAAAATAAAATAATAATTCACATTACTTATTGGGCTGTCTCAAAGCTTAGTCACTGCCTACCAAATTTTACCGTGTTAGATAGCTAATCTATAGGCATGTTGCGGTTATATTTTGTTCATTATTTAATGACCTGATTAACTGGGAGTTCTTCACTTCCTGTTTGTTGAGGAGGAGGAGCTGAAAAGTACTGTACTGAAGGATGAGATTGAGAAATTGCATGAGGAAAAGAGCATGCTGCTCGAGACCATTGAAGATCTGAAGCAGATTGTGGAGCAGACTGAGCCCAAGGCAAGTACCGCACAACCCTTTAATATTCCTTCATGTGGCAGCTGCTTTGATCTTCAGCCACTTTTGCTCTCTGGAACCCATTTTAACAGCTGCATTTTTACTGGCCCTGGCCAGGTGAAGGACCTTGCTTTAGGGGACACAAAAGCAGACTTCTCATCCACACCACCAGTCTTGGCCTCGAACTTGCGGATGAGTTTTGTTTAAGTTTGTGCACTCTGTTTGAATTTCGACTAGTGACGCAAACCCGTGGGTCTTTAGTAAGCATTGAAAACCTAAAAATCCAGAGACACTGGCCCTCATTTATCAATCTTGCGTAGAAACGGGCGTATATATTGGCGTAAGATTATGCTTACACTCTTCTCATCGCCTGATTTATGAAGCTGTGCGTACCTTTGAAATTCTGGTGTACGCAATACCTGCCCTTGATAAATGCCGCGGCTGAAATCGATCGTCATTAGAATAACACGCCCCTATATATTCAAGTCTCCGCTCCCCCCACGCCCTCATTTTACGCCATGGACACACGGAAGACGGCAAAGAAGAGAAACTTCTTTGAGAAAGAGAAAGCGAAACCAGGGAAGTGGAAAGAAACAAAATTGATTTCTAGATTTTTATTATTAATGATGACGCTTATTGTTATTTAGAAGAAGAATGTCGTTATTATTATTATTTGTATTATTATTATTATTTTAAATAAGAAGGTGGCATTTTTATTATTTTGTCAGTCTTAATTATTTTTTTGGTCATTGAAAACCTTTCATTACTAAACCCAGTCCGTGCACACCTGCCGGGCCTAACCCTGGCCTAACCATCGTTTCAAAGAATAGTACAACGGCGAGCGCGTCGAGTATAAACGCCTCGTCCGTTTGGGGAGGTGCGCGCGCAGTCTGCGGAGACTCGCGCTGCGGAGCCAGGCGAAAGTATAAACAAGGCTTGAAACGTCAGGTAAAGCGCACAGGCTCGCAACTTAAGGAATACATATGCCTACAATTCAAATGCTTTGGTAAATTCACACAAATTAAACATTGAAGTCCATGTTGCACAAAAATAAACACTGAAGTTTATAATTACTATGTTGTTGTTTTTTTTACAGTGGGTCATAATATATTATATCTTTTAGTTTGTCAGTGCGTTTTGTGGTGTTAGGAATTGTTTTTCTGCGCATTCCCGCATTCAAAACGTGCGTACACCACCTCCTGAGCTGGCGTAGGATTTGAGCGTGCCGTACGCCAACGTCCATATTGATAAATCTCAAAGTCACCGTGGTTTTGGGTGTACGCCAGGTGTACGCTGGAAATTTGGTGTACGCACTTTTGATAAATGAGGGCCACTGTGTTTTGTGTTCAGTAATGATGTTCTTCAAAACAGCCTCTTATGTTATGGAAATTTTGTGGTGGCCTGCATGACTTCTCTTAGTGTAGTATCAGATCGTAAGGAATCAGTTTGTCGCTCTCAAGTGAGATTTTGATGTCTAAAGCCCAATAAAAAGGATATTGTAAAATAATCTCTTGATGTTCTTCTGTTTTGAAACAGATGGAGCAGTCTGAGAATGCAAATTTGTCGTTGATTGCAGCCCTGCAAGCAAAGATAGCCTCTCTCTCCCTGGAAAACCAGCAGCTTGCCCAAATAATAAAGGTAACTCCGAGTTTGGGGCAGAAAAAAAAGCCTGAGTTTGGGGCAGTACTGCCTGTATAAATTTTTACAAATCTGTTTGGTGGTTGGAAATTGCACAAAGCACTTTTAAGTAATGAATATTTGGAAATAAAGATGTGCATTGCAAGTCATTATCTTGATTTTCAAGAACATTTATCTTTTCTCACCGAGCAGAAACGTCCAGCTCCTCAAGGAGAGGAAGGCCATGGAAATTCCCGTCCAAACAGCATCGAATCCAATGCCTCGTACCACTCCACCCGTGCTGATTTTGAGCTCTCCAGTGACGTGCACATCCACACCGGTGATGAAGAGGATCTTTCGGAAATGTCTGGTCTGGACATTAGCAGTACCTCAATCAAACATGAGATGGAGGAGGATGTGAGGTTGAGTACAGATAAAGAAATCGGACTGCTACGGGATGCGCTGGAGAATCTGCAGGCTAAACTTCTAGAGTCCAGAATGGAAAACCACTCCCTTCAGGCCAGACTCAACACTGACTTTGAGAAAATTGAAGTTGCGTCTAAAAGCATGGACGAAGATACCCAAAAATACCAAGAATCTTTGCAAGAGTTACAGCTGAGGGGAGATTCGGCGAGTCCACAAGAGGACAATGTGGTGCAGAAGTTTCAGTATTTGAAAAGCTGCCTGGAGCAGGAGGTCAAAGAACTGAAGGGAAAGTTGGCCAGGTCACAGGAGGAGCAAAAGCAAGATGCTTGTTTGATAAGGGATCTTCAGGCTCAGCTCAAAAGTGTCAGCCTATCCGAAGTTGAGCGTCAAGAACTAAAGAACACCTACAACGCTTTGGTGGAGAACATCAACCAGGAGAAGACTCTGTTGATTGAGAAGTACAAAGAGTCTCAAGAGGAGATCAAGATGCTCCAGGAGGCCCTTCGTGGCACTGTGCCAGTGGAGGCTGCTGCCAAAGACTTCGAGGAGATGAAGGCAGAGCTCGGCGAGATCATCGATGGGCTGCAGCGGCGGCTTTTGGAGCTCTCAAAGTCATACAGTGAGGCCAAAAGCGAGCTTAGCGCTGCCCGCAGCCAGCTGCAGGCCAAAGAATCAGAGCCTAAGGACAAGGCAGACGTGGTCTGTGTCACCAAGGAGGAGCATGAGCAGAGAATTCAAGAGCTGACGTTCAAGATGAACGACATGCAGAATGTTGTGAAGGACACCGAGGCTAAGCATCAAGCAGCGCTAAAAGAAATAGCCCAGGTTAAACAAGATGCCGAAAACCAGGCTCAATCGTCTGTAGCCATTGCAGACCACACACAGGTCGTGGCATCCTTGGGGAACGCCATCAAGAACCTAGAGTTGGAAGTTGAAGTTCTTAAAGAGCAGCTCGCCCAGAAGACCTTGCAGGTCGACGCTTTGCAGAACAGACTGACAGTTGAGAAGGATGTAACTCCAGATGATTCATTATCCCGGCTGGAATATGAGCAGATGAGGGAGACTCTGGAGGGTGAGATAAGTCACCTGAACCACCTACTGAAGGATGCTCTCAGGAAACAGGATGAGATGGCCCTGGAGGTGACCGCTGCTTGGCAGGAGGTGAGGGACGGCAGGAATGAGAGAGAAGCGGCGCAGGAGCTGGCGGTTTGCAGGGAGCAAGAGTGCAGTGCATTGAATACCAGGTACAAGGAGGCTCAGGATATCATTGTCCAGCTGAAGAAGCAGGTTGAGAACCATGTTATCTCAGAGAGAGAGAAGAATAAAAAGGTGCTGATAGTTCAGTTCTGTCTAAATTGATGCAGATGTGTCATATTAAAACCTAATGTGTCATGTTTGTTTATTATCTACAGATTGATGATCTCTCAAAGGAAATCATGAAGTTGAAGGATGCTCTGAACAGCCTGTCACAGCTGTCGTACACCACTAGCACCCCTAAGAGACAACAGAGCCAGCAGGTGGACTCGCTCCAGCAGCAGATCAAACAACTGCAATATCAGCTTTCTGTATGTTACTAATCTTGTTCTGCCATAAATTAGCAAGGAATCAAAAGATAGCAACTCAAAGGTTCAAAAGTTTGGGGTCGGTAGTTTCTCATGCTCTCACCAAGGCTGCATTTATCTGACCAAAAATACAGTAAAACTTGTAATATTACAAAATATCATTACAATTTAAAACAACTGTTCTCTATTGTGAACATATATTTTAAAATGTGATTTATTCCTGTGATGGCAAAGATGATTTTTTTTAGCATGTCACATGAGCCTTCAGAAATCATTCTAACATGTTGATTTGGTGCTCAAGAAACATTTCTTCTTATTATTAGTGTTGAAAACAGTTCTGCTGCTTGATATTTTTGTGGGAGCTATAATATTTTTTTTCAGGATTCTTTGATAAATAAAAAGTTCAAAAGAACAGCATTTATGTGAAATTGAATATTTTGTAACATTATAAATGTCTTTGACTTTTGCCCCAAACATTTGAACGATAGTGTTTAATATATAGCAGCATAGAAAATGGTGTTTGTTGTTTTTTATGAGCATGACAGATGCATCATACATTCAATTTAGGGCTCAAAATAGCTCTTCAAACAAATAACAGTATTTGCTTTTTTTGTGCTGTAGGAGTCCAAGAAACGCCATCATGAAATTGTCTCAGTCTACCGGATGCACCTTCTTTATGCTGTCCAGGTCCGTATTGATTTCTGATCAGTTTTTTATTACAGTGTGTACACATGATATATTGACATTTAAATGTTTCCTCTGTTAAAGATACTGCAATGTCATAGTACCACTGTTATAACAATATTTTATATATTTATTTAATAATATTGCTCTTATTCCCATCCATATACTGTATTATCTTGTTAGTAAATTATTATTATTATTTTTTCTCACAGTTCAGAATATAACTTTTAAACATTGAAACCTTTCCTTTTAGGGGCAGATGGATGAAGATGTGCAAAAGGCTTTGAAACAGATACTTGTAATGTGCAAAATGCCAACCGAGGCCAAGTGAAGGAGCCAGTATTGCAGTTGTTCATGATTTGCCAAAAAACATTGATCAAAGGAAATTCATCTGAGAACTAAAGTCCAGGATCCATCAATCAGAATGACACGTTGTCAAGCATTGCAATTGAAATCGTCATTGGCTTTCCCCAGATATTTTGGAAACTTACAGCGAACTTGAGTGATTTACGAAAACAGCAAGACCATTGATGTGCGCACAATGTCTTAGCTCATGCAGTGCCAGACAAAAACACAATCTACAGTCAATGATTTTCTGAAATCTATTTTGAAAACAGTTTGTATTTTTGTATATTGTCAAAGAATTTGATCAGTATTTGATCCTGTTGCAAGGTAATCATTATTTTTTTTTTTGTCAGTTTGCATTGAGGTAGAATGCAAAAACAAAGCACAATGTTCCTAGTATGTTTGCCTGCAGAGGGGTTCATCACAGTGCACCTTTTACAATCATATTTTCTTTCTTTTTCAGTTGTAGGATGTGGACTTTCTCAAATTGCAGCTACCTGTAGTATCTACGTGCTGTGAAAGTGAAGTGGCTCAGTGTTGTAGGATATTGTGACGCGTTTCAGTAGTTTTTCTCCCCTTTTTTTTAGAGTATGTGCTTTACAAAATGTCTATCCGCCAAATGCACTTTCTTCAGTCAGTAGTCAGTCTTTCTTTGATACCAGTATTTACCTGCCATTTTCAGGACACCTAATGGGCTGTGTTCATGTGCCTCTGCTCATTTTTACGCCCATTGGAGACCATAACATTTGAAGGTGCACTATCTTTCTTTTGCATTCTGCTTGGTTCAACCAGCCTGCTGCACTAAAACATTTTAGTTTTACAGTTGAATTTGCCTGCACATCCTAAATATGTACTGTAGTCTGTAATGGTAATGAAGTCATCACACCTTAAACAATTACTGTAGTTATAAACTAAAGGCTTCAGTGACACAGTGAGGGGTGAGTTAGCCCTAGCACTTCAGTGTAGTTGTGGTTTTTACAACAAATAAGGTTTGGAAAAGATGAGATTGTAGTTTGTCAGTTTAAGGATAAACACACTTCCCCAATTTAGGAGTTACTTAAATGTGGGTCGTATGAAGGATTTTTTGACACCTAAAGAGTAAACTCTTATTAGTTATAAGAAATATACAGTAGCACTTGAAAACATGCTATTCACCTGTAGAGCATGGTTTAGATGTTATTTTGTCCATTCACTAAAGCCTTGCTCATTACCTGGTTTAGTATAATTTTGTAGCTTTTTGAATGTAATTTGAGGAAAGCATATAAACCTGTTTATAAGGAGTAATTGCTTTCATAGAAAATATAGCAGAGTTTTGTATGACGTGTATTAGGTGTCCATTACCTATAGAAATTGCCATCTTTGCTTTTTGTTTATCCGTTACCTTTCCTGAGAACCATTGCATTACTAAACGAGTTCATAATATACAAAACCACACTTGTCAGAGATCATATAGCCCGAGTTACATCAGAAAATATTTCACAAGTATCTGATACTCTCAGTTTCTAAAGTGAAGAGTTTGCATGAAAAAAAAAAAAAAAAAAAAAAAAAAACCTGCCTTGTTGAATACCTATGATATTGTCATTGAGCTCTTATCTATCATATTTCATGATCGGTTCATTGTCAGTTGAGTTTTTTTGTCTATTGTATTTGTTATTGACTCAGACAAAAAGTATTTTTGCTTAGTAATTAAACTTATGAATTGGTTGTTTTTTTGTTGTCAAAGTTTTTGTTGTCAAAGTAAAAAAAAAAAAAAAAAAAAAGCATAAAAGATTGTTCCAGGCTTATGTAAGAGCTTTTTGTGCACCAAAATTATTTCCAAGTATTGATTATTAATTTGTATTCTACAAATGTGAATACAGCTTGAAATACAGATTGACAGCTGCAGGAAGAGCACAGACCTGGCTTCAATTGTATGGCAAATGGTGATTCTGCATTGAGTTTTTGTTGTTATTGTTTGGTTTTATTGTATATCGGCTGGAACATTGTACCTTGATGCTCATGTGCTTCTTGTGCGTCATCAACAAACGTACTGTGAATTCTAACTAGCTCTTTGACCTTAGGAGTAACAGTTTTGTTGTAACACTTTACAATAAGATTTATTATGTTAGCAGTTAATAACATTAACCAACATTAAGACACAATTACAGTACTTCTATAGCATTTATTAATCATATGAATCATTTGCATTAACAAAAATTAATAAACACTGTTAAAAATATATTGCTCAGTGTTAATGTTTGCTAATGTTTTTGCTAATGTTGACAAAAGAGATGTTATTGTAAAGTGTTCACAATTCGGTAAAGCTAAGTAATGGCATTGCTGTCATATTTAGAAAGTTGTATAACAACTTTAAAACTTTTCCTTGAGATGCCAAAATAATACTGTACAAATTGAGGATTTTCATATTTTACATGCCTCTATTTTGCAAAGGTCTCAAAGAGAAAACAAACTCAAGAACTACACAGGCCAGCATGTGAGTTCTATTTCCTGTTGGTAATTTCATGAAATTGCTGCTTTGGTGAAGAAGGACACTGTCAATGTTTTTTAGATGTCATTTTGGCAAGAAGAGAAGCTGTCAGCGCCTGAAGGCCGAACCAGGGACAATAGACCATCTCACTCTGAGCACACAGCATCAGAATGTTCTTAGATGTCATTCCAACTGAATTCTGGGTAATGTCACCGCTGTACCCTGTGGTATGACTCCTTTAAAATGTTCCTTTATAGCTTTGTCCTTAGACCAGTACCATCTTACTCAAACAAGTGGACACCATTAGAGCACAAGCCTGTCATGGCAGAAACGCAGTAGCTTTACTTGGACACAGATTAGTTTTAAGATTTTAAGCTATATTATTCTTCTCCTGTCCCAAGAAATGGACTCAAGAGCATCCCGCCTGTGCTATAGCTTAGTGTAGTAGCCTACACCAAAAGTAATTGTTGTTTCAGCTAGATGGTGCTGTTGACCAATATTACTTAGAGAAGCACTTCAGGCTACATTAAGGATAAAGCATTGAAGTCAAATATGCAGCCATTCAAATCATATTCAGAGGATAACGGAGTTAGGAGTTAATTTTTTTAGATGTTTCATTTTATCCTGGTATGTCCACGGCATGGATGCTGTATTGTTTTAATATATTATTTTATGCATTTAAAAGCAAATATAACAGAAAAGCCCATGCAAAATGAAATTGAACATTTAAAATAGTTCAGTGTTTTTATAATCCTCGATCTATATCGATAAATAGCCTAACGTTATATGTGTAAGCAATAAGGTACCGAGAGGTTGACTGTGCTGTATCGTGAATAAGTCACGGCTTTAGGTGCCTGCCTAAGCACTAGCATTGAGTACCTTATTGCTTTTAGAAAACGGTTAAGTTACCACACAATACAAATATCAAAGCCAAAATATAATTATCAATGCAATTTTCATTAAGTAAAATCACTAAAAGCCTTCCTTCGGCTGAAAAAAAGTCCCTAACCATGAACAGCAACAGAAGTTACATTATTTCGCCATTAGATGCAACAAAGACTGTCTTTATGAGTCTGTCAGTAGAGAAGACTTTTATATTGAAAGGACTGAAACTTGTGAACATGGAGAAGCAAAACACAACTGACTATATGTGTCGGGGCACGGGAAACCCCTTAACTGTAACTGTACATGATATTGCAGCGGACATTCAAACTGATTTTTTTTATTATTACAAATATAGGACTACTGTAAATGCAGGTAAACTCATTTACTCAATCTCTCGCAATACTAAGCTTCAATCATGGCTTCAATGAACAAAATCAATGAGAACAAATATTTGTTTACTTTGCTAAGAGTGGTTGCTAGGGGTGTTGTATAGTGATACACAGAACCATTGGATGAAGCGGTCATCATAGCCGTGTTTTATCTTGAATAAAACGGCTATGATGACCGCTTCACCCAACGGGACTAACCTCGGCACAGATTTTAAGACTGTTCTGAAGTTTCTAGCTATATATTTTCTTATAACTGTTAGTAGTTACTGATCTCATAGACTTAAGGTTACATTGTCTGTAATACTAATGCTGTCCTACAGAGGGGGGCACAGGATAATAAATCTTTTATGGCTACTCTTTTACTCCATTTTAAAAATAAAAATAAAATTCATGAAATCTTATACCAAATCAGCTTAGGTTCACAAAAGTTGTTCAGATAACATACTATTTTGAGTTTCTGTTAAATAAATTAATCTCTTTCTTTGTGTCAACTCAAATATTTTGTTTAAATTATTTACTCAAAATTCTAAGGCTTTAAGTTAAACCAACATCATGTCATGATGATCTATCGATAAACACACACCTTGTCGCTTGTTCTCTGCTTCTGACACTGGCTCTGCGCAGCTGCGGACTGAAGAACACGCTAAATAACGTTGATTTAAAGACTGAGAGGAGCCGAAGCCTGCCTCCGTTTTCATATGAGGTTTAAATGGGACTGAGGTGATTACATATTCGTGACGCCCCTGGTACCAGCAACATGTGAGAAGTGAAAAAAGTGACCGGTTTGTCTGACCAGGTTCACAAGGATCATTAGGTTCATCACTAACTGTATCCATGCAAGTCCTCCTCTCGTCTATGAAAGGGGTGCTGATATCCTGCGAACTGTGATTTGCTTCCTGTCACTGGATTTAATTCGACTGACTTGACTGACTTCGTAAGAAGTACTGATCAATGTGAGGCCCTTGTCCCTTCTTCCTCAAGCATTTCATTCTCCCATTGCGCAGAGCTGAGCGCCTACGGAAACGCTACAAAAAGGAGCGTGCGAGAGCTAACTTTTATAAAGACCCATTCAAATTTGTAAAGAAGTTATTCACCAGTGAGAAGAATGGCACATTAAAATCATCTACGATTGAGCTGGAGAGATATTTGGAGGAAACGCATACAGATGCAAAAAGGCATGAGCCTATGTCAATTCCGTCAGACATCCCACCTATCAATCCACCAGAATACCAAATGGAGGACTGTGCACCTAAGTGGAAAGAGGTGGAGCAGGCTGTGAAAAAGGCAAGGGCTTCATCATCTCCAGGGCCTAATGGAGTTCCGTATAGAGTGTACAAGAGTACTTCAGGAGTTTTACGAATTCTGTGGAAATTGATGAAAGTGGCATGGGCGAAACAGGTTGTACCTAGAACATGGCGCCGAGCAGGTGGAGTCTTTATACCTAAAGAAAAAGATTCTACAAGCATCAGTCAGTTTCATCCTATTTCCCTATTAAACGTTGAAGGCAAGATTTTCTTCAGCATTATTACTCAGAGATTGTCAACTTACCTATTAAAGAACTGCTTAATTGAAACTTCAATACAAAAAGCGGGCATTCCAGGTTTCCCAGAATGCTTAGAACACATCAATGTGATCTGGCAACAAATTCAATCAGCTAAAAAGGAGAGGAAGGAGCTCCATGTGACATTCCTGGATTTGGCTAATGCATATGGTTTAGTGCCACATGAACTTCTTTGGGCAGCATTTGATTTTTTCAGTGTACCGATGACAATAACAAATTTAGTGAAAGCCTACTTTTGAGATTTGCAATTTAGTTTTTCAACTCAGCACTACATGGCAATGCCTAGAGGTTGGAATAATGGCAGGATGCACCATTTCTCCACTGGCTTTTACCGTGGCAATGGAAGTAATCATTAGGGCATCAAAATGGGTAGTAGGAGGAGAGCGATTGGCTTCTGGAATGCGACTACCACCAATTAGGGTTGAAAAGCATAGACAGCTGCACTCTACCAGGCAAACTAAAACTCTGGTGCTTTCAGTTTGGTCTACTGCCGAGGTTGCTGTGGCCATTGACTGTGTACGAGGTTTCTTTGACAACGGTAGAGAAGCTGGAAGCTTTAATCAGTTCATACATCAGGAATACGCTGCCTCAGCAGAGTGGGACTTTATAGTAAAGGAATACTTCAACTACCAGTCTCTGCTTTAACTGAGGAGTTTAAGTGCACCAAGGTCAGACTGGAAATGATCAGTAGAGTCACGACAAATGCAAGACCTATGGTCAATGGAACAGAGTAGGATCGGTTTCCTCATCAGGTCAACATATGATGTTCTCCCATCACCACATAATAACCTAAACCTCTGGGTAGGAGAGGATCGCTCATGTCCTTTGTGTTCATCACCTGCAACATTAAGGCACATTTTGACATGATGTTTGGTGGCTCTTAGCCAAAGACGGTTTACTTGGCGCCATGACCAGGTGCTGCAATGTTTGGCCTTAACATTGGAAGACAAGCGTAACATGACCAATAAGCTGCCACCTGTTCTATCAAAACATTACACACAAAAGACAACATTCCTCCGCCCAGGAGAGCAACCACCAAGAAAAGGTGTTAAAACCAATCCTCGCCCAGGACAAATGGAAAATGCTGGCAGATGTTGATCAACGGCTTATTTTTCCACCTGAAATTGCCAACACTAACCTTCGACGAGATATTGTCTTGTGGTCTGGATCAGCACGCCTTGTTCACTTGATAGAGTTAACAGTGTCATGAGAGGATGCTGTAAATGAGGTGTATGAGAGGAAGAAACTGCGGTATGCTCAACTAGCCACTGAAGTGGAACAGCGAGGATGGAGAGTCTGGGTTTACCCAGTGGAAGTTGGTTGTCGAGGATTTGTGGCACACTCTACAACCCGGTTTCTCAGAGACGTCGGATTCAGTGGCCGAGAGTTGCGTCGCACAGTGAAGAACTTATCTGAAGCAGCAGAGAGGAGCAGCAACTGGTTGTGGTTGAGACGGAAACATTCTGGCTGGGGATCTCAAGCACAACAGAAAGAAAAAAAACGCTGCTGTACAATAAGTAAGCTGGGCTGAGTTGAGTGGGGGACAGAGGGGGGTAATGCTGGGACGCCAGAATCACCGTTGAGCCCTCTTGAAGTATCGTGGGCAAGACGACAAAACACTGAGGATGGAAGGTGCCCACTTGAAGACCCCAGAGATGTACCTACTTAGCTCAATCCAGACGGTTGTCATGCTGATGTGCTGGGGAGGCCGCACTGTGGTTGATCCCCGGAGCCAGCATCAGCCGTTGTGTGTGCTGATGCGCTAGGGAGAAAATAAGCTGATCCCTGGAGCCAGCAGTATACTTCAGCCATTAACACCAGACAGAAGGATATTTACATCATCATATGGAAGGAAACGTAAATGGATGGAGACACATGTGGATCACATTAGTTTACTATAAAGCTACGTCTTAGTTGGTGCTTATCTTGGCGAGAGCCGAGTGCAAATCAGCATGAAGTTTTAACATCTACTCTCGTGTAATGGAAATCTTAAACTCATAATAGACAAAAAAAATTATGGGAATACTGGATTCTAAGCAACAAAGAAATGCCACAATTTATCAAGACCTTGAAGCAGATAGGAGGGAGAAACGCCCATAAACACCTCATATGTGGTCGCTCCCAAGTATAAAGGCCCCGATACTCACGGCGAAGTTCTTTTTCGTTCTTCGTTTTGGGATAAAACAAAGCGATTTACTGTTATTATCGAACATCTGACACTGCCCACACTGCTGAGAGATAGATTGTACACTGCACACTGTGACTGATAGATGAATATGTAAATATGTGCTGTGTTCTTTCTTCTCGGTAACAAAATAAACACAACAAAACTAAAAGAAAACAGCAAGCATTTTTTAATTAAGCATAGATCATAGCAATGTGGATATGCTTGCACGAGTTCTGCAATTCAGCACTCTAGTAAAGTCAGATCGCGTTTATAATTTATTATGTTTGCCATCCCAATGAAATCAGTGGGTCGTATCTGGCCACCCCAGAAAAAAGTTCTGGCTACGCCCCTACTCTGACATATGCCGCAGCTGTGCTTCAGGCGACTCAAGTTCAAGTCCTGGCTCAAGGTTCAGGCTTCTCAAGCCAACATCAAAGTTTGTTTACAAATTTTAGCCTCTAGTTACTTTGAATTATATGTCAAGTTGACAATGCATTTTGCCTTCAGATAGACCAAATGTGTTCTCCAAACCTCCTCAACAGCATCGCCATCAGAATCTGATATGCCTAAATGGAACCATATGTAGTAAATGCATATCAAAACAGACAGGATCATATTATTAATGACATCATACCCAAATCCGCTCTCCTTCTCTTTTTTGAACAGACTGCCGAACACGATGAACTTGTGAGGATCTAGTTTAATGCCGCTCAGGGACTTTCAAGCCTCTGAAGTCTCATTGCCTCTAATGGCTGCTTTTATATTCAGTCACACCTGACTCATTGAAAATCAAAGCCTGGAGGCCCCTTTTCACAGTGACTAAAACTAGCAGGAGAATCAACCTGGTGAGAGGGGCGACCGTGTTTGCAGCCAAGTGACAGGGAATTTATGGGAGCACTTAGGCTTCTAGGGAAATAAGTAAGAAAGAGAGAGCGAGTAAAAGAGGCAAACACTTGTCTATGAGTGGCTTATTAAAAAGGTGAGAAGTGAGTGTACTGTCTGGAAGGGGGAATAATTGTGCTCTTAAAAGGGACTTCAAAAGGCCAGTCGTGTCGGTGAAAAACCGTTAGCAACATGTGAAGGAAATGGCTCATGAGGGTCCGCCGCTATTGGCATGTGGTGGATCAAACCGTCTGGGGCGGAGGAACGGCAGACACCATATGTCCAACTGTCCTCTTGTCCATCTTTTTGTGAAACCACATTTGTCTCCCTGCTGTTATGTTCTATGAAATGGGCTAATATGGCACAAAATGGTTGATTATGACCTGCATTGCTGATAAATCAGTCAATGGTTTTCAAGATAAGCTACCCAACAAATACAACACCATTGTAAATTGTATTTAATATGACAGATGGTGTTTTTTTCACGTTAGAAATATTTTTTTCCCATAAAGTTGCAGATCTAGACTAGCTCATTATGTTGAGCTATGGAACTTGGGTCTGTTTTATTACTGTAGTAGGCTAAACATGATATGTACAAAAAACACTTTTTTTTTTTCTTTTTTTTTTTGAAACATACCAGGTTTTCACAACGTTTCTAAAACTTTCTACTTTGGTTATTTTTTTATTTTATTTTGTTTTTATTTTAGACTGGTTTCTAAAACGTTTTTAAAAACAAAATGCAACACTACCTAAATGCAACCAAAATTTGTTGTTTGCTATAGCATGGCTAATAATTACAGTCTGCACACCTTGTACTAGAGAGTACAGTAATGTTTTGAGCTATTACCAGCAGTTTGTTCTTGATTTCATGGTGATATACAGTTTCAGTTATTGCAGGAAAATATGCTACAAGGTCTGTTCTGCAGAGGCTGGCAAACAACCAAGCCTCCTTCCCTTGCTGGTTCTGCGTTGCAGTGGGGATTAGATGTTCTCTGCAAGTTTATTCATGGTATTATAAAATGGTGATGTAGATCCAGTGGCTTACAAATATTCCCTCAGAGGATATTGAAACTAAAGAGACAAGTATTTGGGGTTTTACTAAAAACTTCACTGGATTAAGCAGTGATATCAAAATGATGGCCATTGATTTAATTCCAACGACTCCGGATGTGGTTTATGAAATGGCTTTAAAGGGATAGTTCACCCAAACATGACAATTCTGAGATCATTTACTCGCCCTCATGTCATTCCAAACCCGTAAGACTTTATTCTTTGGGAGAAAGCTGTTTTGGACCCCATTGACTTTCATTGTATGGACAAAACTTTTTTTTTCTTTTGAAATATTTGTTTAGCTGAAAAGAAAGTAATTATCTTATTTGGATGAATTATCCATTTAATTTACAAAGTGAACAGTGATACAACCAGTATATAACCAAGGCAAGTCACCTTTATTTTAAATAGCGCTTTGCAGTAGGCTACAGATTGTTTCAAAGCAGCTACACAATATAATGATCAATGTTGAAAACTTCATCAAATATGTGACAAATTCAAATTCTTCTGAAAAATAGCTCCACAGAAGAAAATCTCAAGTCAGTTCAGTGTTGATTCAGTTCAGTTCAATAACTGTGTAAAGTTGATAAATTATTAAATGAGTTCAATTCTACTGCAATCAGTACAGAAGACAAAAGTGTAATTTTTCAGCTCAATTCAGTTCAATAACTACAGAGCCCCTAAAGGGACATGGTGAAGAAAAAAAATATGATGGAAGGAAAAATTATTTGGCAATGCTTTTGCGTTCCCCTAGAAACTTTGCATTCGCTCACAAATTGTTTGCGTTCCCCTGAAAACTTTATGTTCACTCGCAAAAGAAGGAACGCAAAGGTTTGAATTTATGTCCCTTTAGGGGCTCTGTAACTAACAGTGTCAATGATGCAAAGAATGAAAATAATGAAATGAAGCATAAATTCATCGAATTAGCTAAAGCAGCTCTGCAGAAAGGTTGGTTCTCATTAGTGTAGTCAAATCAATAATATTACTGAATATTGAGTGTCTTTAAACCCCAACTAAGTGGCCAGTGGCAAGAAACCAAAATTCAGGTGACAGAAATGGAGAACAAACCTGGCCAGAAACCAGGCTCAGTCTGTCTCAGGCAGTTCTCCTCTGACCAAATGAGCAAAGTCTTCATCTAATGTGAGTGTGTGTTGTTAGAATGACAAAAAGGCTTAAAAGTTCAATTTTAGACAGCAATTTTAACAGCACTCGTCAATGTAAAAATTGGGATGGCCAATCAAATCAAAGTAGGCGGGGTTTACTGTTTGCGAGCGTGAATTCCAGCGTAAACGATGTTAGTTTACATTTACATTTAAGCATTTGGCAGACGCTTGATTCCAAAGCGACTTAAATTACATTTCAAGGTACACGTTTTTTTTTTTTTATTATTTTTTTTATTTACATTCTTATCAGTTCTTGCTTTCCCTGGGAATCGAACCCCGAACTCGTCTCGAACTCTACCGTGTGAGCTACTACAGGAAAGCCTCTTTGAAAATGTAACTTTTAAAGAGAGTGAGGTAACGTTACGTTCAACTTCAAGTCCTCCTGGGAAGTTCGTACTTATGAGGTGGGAAGTCGTGTTTACGGCGGCAGACCTGTTCAAGTCGGAGTAAGATGGCGGTGTGTACTTTCTCTTAATTATTTACACAAAATACAGCAAGTTTCTACTCTAGTTCTAGAAAATGAAGAACAAAGAAATGTGCATCAGGTGTGCTTTTTTTTTCTTCTTTTTTTTATGTTTTTAATTAATTTATGAAGCCACTGCAAACTTTATCGTTACATATTACATTGTTATATTATAATGCTATTGCCATATTCTGTGCAGGTAATTAGCTTACTTCGCTGTAATAGAAAAGCCTGACAATATAATTGCTAAATACCTTTCGGTATTGTGGTACTCCGCCATGTTTCTCACTGACACGCACACAACTCGTAAAGATCGGAGCTTAAAGAAAATCCCGAGCGACATGGTGACGTTCATGTGCGTTCAACTAGTAAATACGATCTATACGAGATGACTTGAACGCAACATCCAGTCACAGTGATGCAAACTACTCGACTTTTTTCCTCAAATATGGCCGTTTGGAATTGTAAATAGCCTATACGTGATCATGTAGCCTAATCCTAACTGAGTGAGATGAGACCAGACACGTTTTCGACATATTAGGCATAAATAAAAGTAGACTACTACATGTGTGTAATTTTTATTTGCATTAATAATATTAATTATTATTCCCCCCTACCCTTTTGTTTATATTACACAAAGAGCACACTAAGGACATAAAATGTTTGTCTAGTTTTAAAATCTCTTGGAGCATTAGAACCCCCTGGAACTGCTCATATTCCTCAGGCAGATCTTCAGACTAAGATTGATTACAAATTGTCACTTAGCACCACATCTTGAGTCTATTGCTCCCAATGCTTTTTTCTCTAGCAGCCAAGTATTGGTAATTTTTTACTGCTACTAATTCAACATCTGAAGGTCTTTTTATTTTTTATTAATTGAGGACTTTAAGCTCTTGACTCTTTGACAGGGATACAATGATTAGATGGGGAAAAAAATTTATGGTGCTTTTAAGCATGCAAGTATTTTAGCAAGCTTCTCTGCAGGCCAGAGCTCTGACCTTTAATAATGGAGCAAAATATTATGGTCAATATAAATAATTTACCTAACTCAAATTTCAACATCAACGTCACCAAACCGAAAAAACTTTGGCTGTCTTGCCAAATGTCAAGGCATTTTTTGAGCTTGCAAATGTTGCCTTATTTGGGGGTATTTATTTATTTATTAATTTTTTGAAAATTACATTTCCAAGACATTGCACCAGGCCCATGTGTTTCTCATGAGTGTGAGTTATTTTGAATCTGGAATCTCAGCCCTTTCAGCTGCTGTTTGCTTTGTCTTGCCTGCCTTTTATCTCCCACTGGAGCGATCCAGAGTAAATATCATTTACAGGTGCAGTAGTATTATTTTTAAGCCGTTTAGACTGGAATTTAGGAGTTCTCATTTGTAAGTTTAATTGCAGGTTGGTGCAAATTGACTCTTCAGAGAGAGAGAGAGAGAGAGAGAGAATGGCAAGACGCTGGGAATGTGGGGAGGGATGTAGTGGTCCGTGAGGATGAAATACTGTACAGCAGATACTGAAGAGTGGAGTTGAGCAATTATTTAGATGAATTGGCAGTCACTGCTTCTGAGAATACTCAAAACAGAAAAGAGCTTTATGTATCAATGAATTAATTTGTCTGTTTAACATGGTAAGAAGTGGTATGTATTCAAATGCTTCCATTTTATAAGAAAATGTGTGTCAACTGTGTGTTGTACAAAGCTGTGAAACCTTATAAAAGAGGCATATTTTTTTTAAATGAATGTCCTTCTGTTGGGACATAGCAGTAATGTCCTGCTTAAAAGTTGTGAATGTTGCTAATTTATTTAAGTAATTTAAAGCATATTTTATTGTAATAATATTTTAGGTAAATGCAGATTAATTTTCTGTTCCACAACCTCAGAAGAACTGCAGCGTTTGTCTCATAATGGGTGGTGACAGTGAAGATGCTTCAATTTTCTATATATATATATATATATATATATATATATATATATATTCTATAATGTTTATTATTATTATTATTTATACATTATTATTATATTGTTACATGTTAAATAATTGTATTATGTAATATTATTTCGTATTAATACTAGATTTTTGAGTGAAAAAGTCAAAAAAAGTTTTGAGAGTGATCCAAAGAGCATCTTCAATAGTGGCAGGAACATGACTGTCTGTACAAAGGAGTTTCCATTATAAATGCCATGAGTATAATTTTTTTATGTTAATTGGACACTTTTTAATACCAATCATTATTTTTCCTGCATCATTTTTGTGTTGCCTTGAATTATCTTTTTACCACACATGAAATTGTCTATTCCTATACTGTTCTACACAGGTGCTGATGAGTGTTCAAGAGCAGCCACTGATTTCTGTAGGAAATCCCACATCCTGCTTCCTGTAAGACAAAGGTAAGAACCCCTGATGTGTTCACAAGAGCACACAATAGATAACACATGCTTTGTAATCCACAACCATTTATTCATGTCACCGGTATTTGTGAAACAATGTTGATTGCCACATATAATTATTTTCCCTCATTTGTCCAAAGAAAGGGAGAACTCAAAACTGACTGTTGCATTTACATAAAACCAGGCTGGCAGAAGTGTAATATTTGACATTGCTTTATGTTTCCCATTACATTTGGCCTGCTGTTATTAGTAATTTTGTTGGCATTGTCTCTGCACTTTTGATTTATGAGTCCCTCTTTTACACATAAAGTTTTTACATTTATTTACTTGGCAAACAGTTTAGAAAAAGTCCTGTTTATTACCTGTTAAATAAACTCAGCCCTCACCATTAGAGTTGCAGGTTTCAAATTAATGCATTTAGGGTCAAGCAAAAAAATCAAAAGGAGGAAAAAAAGTGAAGTCTTAAATATCCAGTATGATTAAATATGAGCAGATGATACCACACAGGAGAAATAAACAGAGGGAATTATCAGGTCCATTGGACCACGCTCATAATTGAACATGCGAGACACCGCAAAAAACACTCTAACGTCTGAGATCTTGTTCAGCTGAGACCGCAAGCAGAAGTGGAGCTTGGATGTGATGTCTGTTGCAGAAACTCAAGAAGAAGAGAAGTCAAAGCAAGATGACTAATCTGTGGGCCCTGGATGTTTCTGTGCAAAGATAAATCAAGTGAAGCAACGTCAAGTCTCGTTAGTAAATGATGAATCAGGTCGAATATTTTGCAAATACAACCCAGAGTGGTTTCCTGGAAAGTCTTGACATCATTTACACAGCTGCTCATGTAAACGGATCATCCTGAGCCTTTATTACACTTGAGAGCCCTGCGGTGGAGTTTCCTACAAGTGGTCAGGCTTTACCTTAGGATCTGTCAGGGAGGTGAAGACCTCCCACTGGTGTCTGGGTAGAAACGGACCAAAGATAGACAGGACTAAATGTAAGGTGATGTTTTAATGGCATTTCTTAATGTTTTTAACTGCTATGCGTGTTTTTCTCATTAGAATTTAGACAAAGTATGTTTTATTTTACTATTAGACGTCTTAAATTCCACCGTGAGGTTTGTCCATTAGATCTTTCTCATTTGCAAAGTCTATTTGCTTAAGTCTAGAATGTTGACAAGTTGACAAAGAGAGAACTTGGATTAAAACAAGAATGTTTTTGAGCGATCCCAGAGCTCACCGTTGACTTATACCTTAACCTGACAACATATCTCTCTTAGAAAACTGATACGGATGACTCTTCTAACTCTTCTTGCATATTTCACACCCTTCCACTCCACAGCATTAGAGTGTCATGGTCACGACTGACATGGAAAACTTTGACTTTTAAACAATTAAATACCTTCTGAAGGAAGTGTCTAGCAGTGAAGTGATCTGGATGACAGTGGGCGCTACTGACGTCTCATTGTAGGTTATGGGAAGTGAGATAAGTCGAAGGGAAGAATATGGACTGAAGACTTCAAAGCAGAACATGCCCACTATGTCATTGTAAATGAGTATACGGACAAACTATGGGGTGAAGAAGATAATGCTTCAAAAGAATTTGAAAGTTGGAGATAAGGATCTCATCAGTGCCAAATAAATAACCTTCTGTGGTGTCTGTTCACAGTAAGATGTCACGGATGTAGCATGCAGCTTTGAAGCATTAAAACAAGAGAAGGGTATCACAGTTTACTTGGTTCAGATATCTAGCCCTGGTTTCACATAGAAGATTTAAGACTAGTCCCAGATTAAAATGCATGTTTGACTTAAAAGGAACTTGCACTGACATATTGTCTTAAAATATGTTAGCGCCATTGTTTTGTCTCAAGATGCACACCAGTAATGTTTTTTTTCTAAGGCACATTTATAAAAGCTATTAAATGTCCTAATTGAAATAAAGCCTAATCCTGGCTTAATCTAAGCCCTGTCTGTGAAACCAGGCCATAATGTCAGAAAATAATGACACTTTGTTTTACTTTCCTTATTTTCCTTATCCAGATTTCATTAATTTGAATATTTTTCCAAACTAATATGTAGCAGTGTAAAAGAAGTAAAATATGTTATTAATTATAATGGAATAAGAATGTAAAAAAAACAAAACAATAAAAACATGATATTTAGTTGTGTTCCCTTAGCAAAAATTTTGAAAACTTACATTTGATTTCAAAGGACTATACATGCATTTTTTGAAGTAATATGTATAAAATAACCTTATAATTTAAAATTATAATTTATATTGTATTTAACAAGGCAGTACATGTAGATACTGTATATATTAAGAGTAAAAAGTGTGCTAAAATTATGCTTTTTGTAAATACAAGTTCATTAATTTACAGTGAAAACAGGACATCCCTGTATAACACATTTAATTGTTATTTAAATACATGTATTTCATTTTTGTCCCTATCACTTATGCATATTGTGGTGGTTTATGTGACATTTTATGTTGTTTATAGTTCATGTTTATTAGGTCATGTTTAAGTCATGTGCATTGCCCTGGTGGTGTTTAGTAATTGTATGGGTAACACAAACTATTTACGTTCATTAGTCATAGGTCAAGGAAAGGCTAGTTTTGAAAAACTTTAAGTCATCGTTTGGCCTTCTTTTACCATTTATTTGTTTTATGGCTTCTAGGTTAGTAACATTATATAGGTTAATTAACTATCCCATAATGCCTGAAATATGGCCATATATAATGCAAATGTCCACTGCTTGCTGGGTTAGCTGTTATTTATTGGAATGATCTGTCTTACAGGCTGTGCTCAGTTAATGTTTTCTGACTGCACATCCAGACTGATGAAATCCAACCTTTATGGCTCTAAAATATTCATGCCGATGCTCAATGTCTTTCCACTCTGTAAGTATGACATGCTTTGTTCATCTTGTTCCAATTTCCTTTAGTGAACGGCCTGTCAGTTCTTAAGATAATCAGGCAGTTCGTCACTCCTTTCATGCTTTTGGACTATTGGTCATTTTTGTACTTTCAGCTCTGTCCAGGGGTTTGTAAATCATCACATTAAACTGTATTATCTGCTGATCAGTTTTTTTCCCCCTGTTACAAAATGATTACTGTCATTTTGAAATGAGTATCTGGTTGGACATCTGATTATGGAATTACCCACAATCAGGTGTCCAACCAAATACTTGTTTCAAAATGACAGTAATCTTGGTTTGTTCTTCACTGAGTGGGTTTGAGTTTGCTGGTTTCTTGTTTGTGTTTCTCACAGCATGCAGAAGAACCTCACTTTTACGGGGACAACATATTTATTGTGTGAGAAATCAACTTCACATGAGTGATGTGACATTTAGTTTAATTTGAAGCAACTGTTAGATTCCACATGTCAAACTGTTGCATATTAAGTTCACCCAAAAATTAGGATTCTTTAATTATTTACATACCCTCATGTTATTCCAAATAAACAGATTGAGATTTAAGTTGTTCACTGAATATCTTGGTGGAAGATATTCTTATTTTTTGGGTGAAATGTGTGTATATGTGACCCTGGATCACAAAACCAGTCACATGTCGCACTGGTATATTTGTGGCAGTAGCCAACAATACATTGTATGGGTCAAAATTATTGATTTTTCTTTTATGCCAAAAATCATTAGGATATTAAGTAAAGATCATGTTCCATGAGGATATTTTGTAAATTTCCTACCGTAAATATATAAAACATATATTTTTGTGATTGAATGCAGCACAATTGCGAACATAAATGGACAACTTTAAAGGCGATTTTCTCAATGTTTAGATTTTTTTGCACCCTCAGATTCCAGATTTTTTAGTTGTATCTCAGCCAAATACTATAGTACTATCCTAACAGACCATACATCAATGGGAAGCTTATCTATCTATCTATCTATCTATCTATCTATCTATCTATCTATCTATCTATCTATCTATCTATATATATAAATGGAATTGATAGGGACAAATGGAGCAAATTAAAAAAACTACAAATATGTCATAAACGCTTTAAACTGAGAATAAAGTCATTTTTTGTGAGAAATTATATAAATGACTATACATGTGGGGTTATTATATATTATGCTATTATAATATTTATTCATATTTTGAATTGCCTTTTTTATTTTAGTTATTTTAGTCATTTTGTTATGTGCTTTTGTCATTTTTCTTCTTTTTTTGTTGTTCTATTTCGGTTTTAGTTTGAGTAATTTTAGTACTTCAACTTTTTCATTTCAAATTTTTCAAATTTATTTCATAATTAATAAAGTTTTTCATAAAATATTTATATTTTATATTTATATCTTTTTTTTTTTCAATTAATTAAAAAATGTATTATTTTAATATGTTTAATAGATTAACAATCATTCATTAGTTAACATTGGTAAACTACATTAGATAACATGAACTAACAATGAACAATAATTCTGCAGTATTTATTAATCTTAGTTAATGTTCATTTTTAACATGTACTATTAGGCCTACATTATTAAAATCAAAATTTGTGTCTCTTGAGATTAGTTAATGCACCGCGTACTAACATGAACAAACAAATAAACAATTGTATTTTTATTAACAAAAGTTAAAAAAGATGAATAAATGATAACGACACCAGTGTAGTCGCCCACCAGAGAATCTGTGGGGATTTATGGAATTGATGGCTACAGGTCACAGGTCATGCTGTAGGCTCTTCTTTAACAGTACCAGGCAGAGAATGTCAACACTGGGGCAGGATGAGATTCAGGGAGCCTCTTTAGAGTAATGTTCACAGAGCTAGAGGAGTAGAGGCCTGTCTGGATGAGTAACAGTCCTGTCTGTCTGAAACAGTCCAGCAGTCCCTCTATCAACAGCCAGAATGCTGTTTTCTTCCAAAAATAAAGGTCTGTGCTTCACGGATTCTGTGTAGGTGAAAGCAGCTGGCACTCTCGCCATTTATAGGTCTGAAACCAGCTCTGGCTGTGGTTATGATTACTGATCTTTACAAGTGTGCTGTAATGTAGTTTGTCATAACATCAGACCTTCTCTGGTTTACTGTCAGTTCCTGTCCCATGGCTTTAGATCATGTACTCCAAGGGGGTGATTGAACATGAATGGGGGGGTGATTGAACATGAATGGGGGGAAAGTCTTTCTGGCTTGTTGGTTAAATAAAAGTGAGAGCACTCCACCACACTATGATTGGTTATTATTGGCTATGATTGGTTCATGCGATAAATCACACTTTTCACAGTTTTCATGCTTGGTTCGCAAATCAGTCTGAATGAACAAAATGATTGCATTCATGGGAAGACTAATTAAAAAGTACGTAAACAGCTCAGCCACTAATATCACCGCTTTATGCCTGAAAACATGTGTTTTTTTAGTGGCAAACAGCCCGGTGAAATTAAAGGTACATCTTTGTGTTTATGACCAGTGTGTACCAAGCATTACTGATGATCCGAAAATTAGTTGACTATTAAAAAGAACAACTGAACATCAGTTCACAAATAAAATAAAATATATTATAGAATTGTATTTGGTTTCTTTTTTCTTTTCTTTTCTTTTTTTTTTTTTTTTATGTAAAGTAATGTTTATTTAACCAGGAAAATGTGACAACAATAAGTGTAACTGGGACATGAATTTACATTTGATTTATGTATTTATTTCCAATAGAGGCCATTTACTTTTGATCTTACTATTGATCAAAGAATCCTAAAATATTAAGCTGCTGCTCTTATAATAGTATAATAGTGCTCTTTGATGAATAGAAAATAGATAGTATTTTTTATTATTATTAAATAAAACAAACTTTTGAACTGATATATTCCAATTGTGCAGCAATGCTTTAGACATATTAAAATAGAAAAAGAAAACCAAAGGTATATAGCAATACTACTACTACTAATAATAATAATAATATAGCAGGTATGTTTGGGGGATTTTCTGCTATTGGTTGTGATTATCTGGTACAGTTCTTGATCTATTTTTTGTTCATCACTATTTTCTACTAATGTTTTTTTATGTAGTGATGAATAACGGCAGACTTTTTTTCCACATATTTTATTATTACAAATATTTTTCATTAATATTTTGCGTGTAAAGGTGAACTTCGTGATCTAACTATTGTGAAAAATGCTTATGGAGAGTTTTTGCTTTTTATTATTCCAGACAAAAGCAAATCTCCTGAATGCACTGTAAAAGAAACACAGCAGGCATGAGAGGAATCCAGAACAATACTTTGAAATTAATGGTGTGACCAAAGCCAGGAGACATACCCGAGATGATTTCCTTCACTTCTGCTGAATCTGGGACAGGATTGTTGTAACATTGCATAGTTCACTCAAAAATGACACTTCTGTCACTGTCATGTCATTGCAAACTTGAATGATTTTCTTTCTAAAAATTAGAAATTTTGTAGACTTTGCAATTACAATACACAGACAGAATTTCCTCTTTTGTGTTTCTTGAAAGAACAAAGTCGTACAAGTTTGGAACAACTTGAGGCGTGAGTAATTGATGGCAGAATTTTCATTTTGGATATAGCTTGTTATACACTGTAGGTATTTATCTGAAATCTATGTGTAAGAGATTAGCTGTAAGAGTCACATGGTGTTGGAATCGTGCTGCACTCGGTGAGAATCATAAAACTTTACAGCTGCTTTCATCTTTGTTCACATTCTTTAAGAGTCAAGACATGCTTTGATTCTGGTGACCAGTAAATGCTTATTTCAGACTGTACTACCTGGATGAGAACATATGACTAAGACTAACCAAACCAAGACATGAGCAAACAGGTTAATTACAGTTTATTAGCAGAATAGTGAGTGTGCTTGCAAGCATTTCCCCGTTGGTTAGGAAGGTTTTTTTTGTGTTTGAGAAATCAGCAGGATGCCTCTTGACTCAAGTTTTTGATTTCAGTTGTCACAATCACTCATCGAAATCAATAGATGTGTAGCATCATAAACATCTGATATCAGATGTACTTGAGTCATTGCATAATTAGAGTCATGAGGAAGTTATAATGACAAATTAATTAGGAGTTTATGAACTTTATGACTTGGTCTTATTGTTTTTTTGGTGGCTTGGCAGGATCAACCCCCTTCCCACATTACAGATGAGGAACTTGCTTTAGTATTAACACGCGTTGATGTCTCCTTCACGCTCATTATGGTTTCATAGAACCGGCCCGCGTTCCCCTCTCAGCTTCAGCCCTGCATGGCTTGTGTCGGTTGGTTTATTCCATAGAAGAGTGACATGTGGCATACGCATGACCATCAAAGGATATTTGCGCCATATGGAGAGCTTGTCCTCTTCTTATCTCGCTCATCACGAGAAGATATATTTAGTGGATGATATGTGTGGTATGGTCTAAATCAATATCAAAATATAGCTGCAAGCGATAATCATTAAGGTCCAAACAGATTGGTAAAATCTGAAGCCACATTTCAATGCTGCAGTTGTTTTGATGGTAAATTTCAACTTCCTTGATTTCAGCTGCTTAGTTTTAAGGATACAATTATAGCATACAGCACTATATTTTTACACAAATGTCATGCAAATTTGATGAACAGGTTGAATGTTTTCCAGAATTTTCAAAATGACAGAATTTTGGGTAACACTTTATGGGGCTAAATGTAGAATTCAGAAACCCTTGTTATTAGCGATACCGGTGGCCGTTAAGTGAACTGCAGCCAGCAACGTACAATATATGTACATGTAACGTACAAGAGACTGTACATGATTCAAAACTCAAAGCATAGTTATTTTTAGTTCTTTGCTTAGAAGTAAAAAGAAGTTGGAAATACCTTTTTTTGCGATATACTGATAACAAACATCCTGACGCCATCCACGCTGCTGAGGGTGACGTTTATGAATAAGTAAATATGTGCTGCACGCTTTCCTCTCAATACCAAAATAGACACACCACAAAAATGTGAGAAAACAGCAGTTAAGTAAGCATCTGATCACATATAGATATGTTTGCACAAGCCCTGCAATTCACCAGCATCATGTCAACAAATAAGGTCATTGAAAGTACACTGTTATGTTTGATTATAAAGTAAGCGTCACATCCTTTCCATTTTCCTGGCAAAAAAATGACCAGTGTCCTTCACATTAAAATACATTTTTTAGTTGTTTTTTATTTTGATTTAACTTATTTTTATTTGAGTTTTAGTCATTTCAGTACTTCACCTTAAACCTATTTTATTTCAGTTAGTTGGCAAGGCAACATTTCTAATTTTTGTTTTTAAGTTATCTAATATTTATGTTTTAGTCAACAATAATGACACAGGTACACACACTCCGAACCACGGTCACCTGGACTCCTCAGCATTTAAGAGTAATTGAAAAAAGAATGCCATTGTAACAGAATATACAGAGTATTGCGTTTCACTTCGACCGCAGGGTAAACTGGACACACGTTTTCCCTCTGTTGTGCTCTCTGCATGATTACAATGTTCCAGAGCATCTTTCTCTTTCTTTTTGCCTCAATGGACACAGAAACTACTGGGAGACATGTGGTCTGTTCACATCATTGCAATGTAATTGCTGATCAAGAGGGGGTTGAGAGTTCAAATTGGTGCAACAGATGGATGGCACACTTTGATATATTAAGGGGGAAAAACTGAATATACGTGTATTTTATATATATTTATATATATATATATATATATATATATATATATATATATATATATATATATATATATATATATACACAGTGGGGAGAACAAGTATTTGATACACTGCCGATTTTGCAGGTTTTCCCACTTACAAAGCATGTAGAAGTCTGTAATTTTAATCATAGGTACTCTTCAACTGTGAGTCTAAAACAAAAATCCAGAAAATCACATTGTATGATTTTTAAGCAATTAATTAGCATTTTATTGCATGACATAAGTATTTGATACATCAGAAAAGCAGAACTTAATATTTGGTACAGAAACCTTTGTTTGCAATTACAGAGATCATACGTTTCCTGTAGTTCTTGACCAGGTTTGCACACACTGCAGCAGGGATTTTGGCCCACTCCTCCATACAGACCTTTTCCAGATCCTTCAGGTTTCGGGGCTGTCGCTGGGCAATATGGACTTTCAGCTCCCTCCAAAGATTTTCTATTGGGTTCAGGTCTGGAGACTGGCTAGGCCACTCCAGGACCTTGAGATGCTTCTTACGGAGCCACTCCTTAGTTGCCCTGGCTGTGTGTTTCGGGTTGTTGTCATGCTGGAAGACCCAGCCATGACCCATCTTCAATGCTCTTGCTGAGGGAAGGAGGTTGTTGGCCAAGATATTGCGATACATGGCCCCATCCATCCTCCCCTCAATACGGTGCAGTCGTCCTGTCCCCTTTGCAGAAAAGCATCCCCAAAGAATGATGTTTCCACCTCCATGCTTCACGTTGGGATGGTGTTCTTGGGGTTGTACTCATCCTCCTTCTTCCTCCAAACACGGCGAGTGGAGTTTAGACCAAAAAGCTCTATTTTTGTCTCATCAGACCACATGACCTTCTCCCATTCCTCCTCTGGATCATCCAGATGGTCATTGGCAAACTTCAGACGGGCCTGGACATACGCTGGCTTGAGCAGGGGGACCTTGCATGCGCTGCAGGATTTTAATCCATGACGGTGTAGTGTGTTACTAATGGTTTTCTTTGAGACTGTGGTCCCAGCTCTCTTCAGGTCATTGACCAGGTCCTGCCGTGTAGTTCTGGGCTGATCCCTCACCTTCCTCATGATCGTTGATGCCCCACGAGGTGAGATCTTGCATGGTGCCCCAGACCAAGGGAGATTGACCGTCATCTTGAACTTCTTCCATTTTCTAATAGTAGGTGATCAAATACTTTTGTCATGCAATAAAATGCAAATTAATTATTTAAAAATCATACAATGTGATTTTCTGGATTTTTGTTTTAGATTCCGTCTCTCACAGTTGAAGAGTACCTATGATAAAAATTACAGACCTCTACATGCTTTGTAAGTAGGAAAACCTGCAAAATCGGCAGTGTATCAAATACTTGTTCTCCCCACTGTGTATATATATATTGTTGGACTCGTCTGGTATGAAAACAGTGGAATGTCTGATATTTTGTATGTGGTTTCAGCAGGTGCTTTTGTGAGAGACTCATGTTTTAGGTCATGCAGTGTTATGGCAACTATTACTGCTTGAAAATGTCAAGATTAAAATGTACGTTTATGCATGTGGTAACTTATAGTGTATTTAAGGTAGGCATTTAACTGTGTGTTACTTGGGCATCAAACCCATGACCCAGAAAATAAAACTCATTGCCATTTCTAGTGCAGTTAACCAATTAAGTTATAATAGCTCAAAATTGAGAAAAGATAGTTGATTATACAGAGAGTAAATTTAAAGTGGTTTAATCAAAGCTTCTGGGAATTATTTGTTTTAGGAAAAAGAGGGAACCCTCACCCTCATTAAACTCATCTGTACATTGTTTATATTTTGGACATTTATAGATATTTAGAATAACAAGCTGAACAGGAAAAAGAACTGTGAACTTTATTACGTTTACGCCTCAATTGCTTTATTTTCTTAGGCGACTGACAACATTATATGAAAGCAAATTGACCAACAGTGTCTCTTGCATCTGCTCTGGTCCCTATTAATTTATTTTAATTTAATAATTTAATTTAAAACAATAGTAATAATAACTACAATATTTAATAATAAATATAATATTACATTTAAATTTAAAAATATATTATGAATAAAAAGAATAATAATAATAATAATATAATACAAATAAGATGTTTTACTTAATATGTATTTTCATATTTATTCATATTAATCAATATTTTCATTATTAATTCTATTATTCTTATTATTCATTGTCATTTTCAACACCTGATGCACAAGTTAAACTTAAGTTTTTTGTGTTTGGTTTAGTACAAGGGGTAGAACATATGTTTCTGTCTGTAGCAACGCTCAGTAACCTGAGGCAGTCATTGATAGAGTGATCCTGCACACACTGACTCCAGTTCAAGTGTGACATTCAACCTCCACCTCCTGCTTAGGGAGGGCAAAGGTACTTCTGGTGTCATCCTGTCGATTAGCCAGCCGTGTCATTAATTGGCTCTACTTTTTGTGACCTCTGGATGACTGTAGTTTGCTCACCGTCCTCCATACAACTCCTAACAGAATTTTATAAATATCGGTTTTAACTTTTATTCATTGGCTATACGTGCTAGAAGCAAAACACCCTTTGCAAGAATCTAAATTCACTTACACACTCTACTGAGTTTATCAGTCTCGGTTAGGTTTGACTGGAGGGAGATTGCTTTGTCCTAAAGGGCCTGGGAATGTTTTCGTCTCCAGTCTCCTCCCACTTAAAGCCACCTGGGCCTCATTTCCTCACTTCCTCTCCTTACACTTCATATCTTTCACTGAGAGTTAAAACACCTGATAAAACGCCCTGCTGACACCTGAGGCCAACTAAAAGATTCATTTCTGAATGATAAAAACCCTGGGGGGCTTTATGAGAGTATGACTTTTTTTGTTGTTTGTTCAAGAGAGATTATCATTTCAATCTTTATTACCTAATTCAGTAATTATTTGTTTACACTTTTTGGAAATAATAAGTTTTGTATGATCTGATTGAGCTAGAACACAACCACTGACCTGTGTTTCTTTTCTGTACTAATTTCAAATATTGTACATTCCTTTTTTCCTCAGCGCGACATTTTCTTAAACATTGCATTGTTCCGCATTGAGGAACTTACACCCATGAGCTGCCGCTTGACAGATCCAGTTAGATTGTGTTATCATTTATTCATTCCGCTTCGCTTTCCCTGAAACTAGAACTAATCTAACCAATGTATTATTTACCATTAGTGAATACTTACCTAATGCATATTTCAACACCAGGCAGCTGCGTCTTTGTCTTGGAGGTGCTGATCACTTAGTGTTATTGAATGAGCTTGGAGATTGTGACAGGTCAAAGGTTCAAATGACCAGAGGTCAATGTCACACACATATAAGCACAATGACAATTAAGGGTTTGTCTTGATCCACCCTGTTATAGCCTTTGCAGCAACTTTAACGGTCACTGACCTGGGTATTTTCTGGTTGGAAATTATACCAATATATATATATATATATATATATATATACTGACATTCAAATTAATGTATTATGTAAAACCAAATGCATACTGTTAAGAATAATAAATCTTACAGAGTCACTGGTTTAATCAAATCTGCTGCACATTTCTGATATGGATTCTGTGGCATAGCACCCAAAATATGTCTTGCTGCTTTTTGTTTTGAAACTGGGAAACGGTTAGGAAATTGGTGCAAATTACCCTCAAATTGAAGGTTGTCAGAGGTGTCAAACAGTTCACATTGTAGCGTCACTTGTGATAGATGTGAATTGCATGAACTGTGTTGCACAAATAGTGAATTTTTGTAGTGCACACTGTTTAGAAGCAATATACTGTATTAGCTTATTGGTACTAAGCTTAGGGGCCCAGTGCCATTCCTGCATAGAAATGCAGGAACGGTATTGGAGTTTCCTCTTAAATATTGTGGTTGGCTTGTAAATTAATCATTAAGAAAATCTTGGATTAAATGAGAGCAAGATAAATGTAGGCTTTGAAACTGGTCAGTATATTTACCCATATTTAGCTTTCAACATAGAACTTAGGAACAAACAGTCCTTTGGAAGTTCGCTGCCTGAAACCCTCTCTTTTAGCTTGCACAGTGACACACCTGAGAGAGAGAGCCCAGGCAAAGGTCCTCGCTGCAAGAAAGGTAGAATTTCACCCCCTTTGAAGTAACAGAGAAGGATTCAGGCCCCTTATTAGCCAGATAGAATCTACACTCAGACATGTAAGTTAGCGATTCAAATCTATTGGGACAGATTGAATTCCGTTAAATAGTGCTGTTTTTTAGTTTTCTCAGGCTCTCTTGGCTATCTCTTATGAGGCAGCAAACAATGAGAAACACTGCAGGACATTCAGTGGCAGAGGCTGGCTGGGAAAAATCCTCTGGCTGTCTCATATTCGCTCCTTTCACAAATCCCTCCATAGATAGGTTATCTGCGTAAATGGCAGTCTGTACCCCAGAGTACTTTAATATGATAATGATTATTTTTAAAGCTTTTTTTGGTCAGCAGAATTTTTTTTATCAAAATTTTTATTTTATTTTAGTTGGCCAATTAAAATAAGTGAAATATTCATGGAATAACTGTGAAAATGCACTTAAGCAGACAACATGCAAAAGTAATTGCTTTAAGCTTTTAAACTGTACTTGTTGTTCTAAATTGTCGTGAATTATCTAGGATTTATCCAGTGTTACATGCGCATATGTTCTCTCTCCTTTATTTCTGTTAAATATAAGTTTAATTAAATGTAATTGTTTCTCTATATATTTTTTTTTCCAAATAGGTTAAATCTAGTAAGAAGCACTGCTAAACGTGATTATTGAACATGATTTAATTTATTATTTATAAATGTACTGTATACTCTAAATAGGCAATGTATCCCAGGAGATACTTAACTGTTACATTTAAAATAAAGGCATTAGAAAAGTGTCAGAAAAGACATGAAAACGTTATTTCGGTGTAATAGAAAATAGCTAATAATGATAATTGTGGAAAATTAAAAGCATTCAAACCATTAAACAGGTTAATCGGCAAATATTAGAATTGGTCAAAAGTCGCAATGTCGTCCGTGCACTTTTATCTTCCATCGGCTAGGGTGGTCCAATATTCACTAGAAACCAAAAGAACATTCAGTTCCTCTTTAAAAATCAATTAAGTGTGTCGCAATAATCAGAGTTCTTTGAGTTCCCATTATTTTGATTGGTTCCTTGTCCTTAGTGTTGGCAGGAAATGTCTGACAGAGGAAGTGTGTGATAAGACCAAGGTGTTTGCAGGGAGATGTGAAATTAAGTGCTGGACCAACATTTCTGAGGACCCCGGCCACCGGCTTAGACAAGTAATAGGTAGATGGAGCTCTTGGGGGTTACGGGGAAAGGAAAGACACCTTTGATTGAAAACAGCCATTTATCCTCAAACATGAGCTTTTGAGAGGATTAGTCTAGGGTTTTGGGTTTTCTCCTGTTGTTAAAGTTTGTCTCACTAGAGGGACCCAGTGCCAGTACAGTTTTGTTTTAACTCCAGACTCAAGAACAAGAACAGCACCCCACATCTTTGCCATTTCAATGACAATATGCAGATAAGAATGCGAGAAATATTACTTTGAAATTTGTGCTATAGAAAATGATGACAATGATTTGCCGGGCAATGTGTTTTGCAAAACAATATGCTCTACTAAGTAAATGATGAATGAAATTGGCAAAGGTATATCTGCTTCTGTGAACACAATGGAAACATTAGTTAATAAAACTTTGTATCTGAAGATAACTAGACTTCTTGACATAATATTGATAGAAAATCATACTGTTTTATGAATGCTTTCAAATGCACTAGGCACAGTTTAGTTGTACTAACACGTGTTTCTTTTCTCTCTTTTTTTTTGCAGCCCTTCCCCCCACCTGTAATGAGTAAACGTCTCCCCCCGGTTAGTGGTTGTCTTCCTTGCTTCTTTGCGACTCCAACAGATCTTTTGGCACAATATAAGCCTGGAATGAATGTGAGATGATTATGCAACATGAGAATTTCAATTAAATTCCCCCTCACAGAAATGTCTAGAAACACACATAATCCCTTAAAGATCTTCTCACACCTTGTTTAGTTAAAGTACTAACTGACTTGGTTCTCAGCTGCGCTACAGGTTGGAATTTAAGACTGAAGTTGTGCCCAAATATGATATAAATGATATCTACTTGGCAGAAGTTGAATCTGGCTTGGTTTTTCCACAGAAAAACAGCAAGGGATGTCGAACAAGAGGAGAATAAGCGGAGATACGGATTCTGTTGGGCAATATGAAAAGGAAATTAAACCACACACAAACCAGATTTGAAATAAAGATTGTTTTCAGGGTGAGTTCTGTCCCACAACAGCATTGATGTCTCATTTTATTGTAGGAAATGCCCTTTTTAAATGTAGTTCAATGGCTAAGACTTTTATATCACTATAAAAGTTTCCAAAAGTGTATTCAAGGTACAAACAGTGCAGGTACATCCGAGTCTTGTTTTTTTTTTTGTAATGTAGGAGAGAAGACTGATGAGGATGGCGGTAAATGAGGTAAAAGCAGCAATCAGCTCCAGGTGTCTCTGATACGGCTCACATGCCACGGGGGGGGGGGGGCTGCAGCAGTTTGCCGGAGGAGACCTGTACGGGCCGATGCATGGGGCTCCCAGCCCAGATGGGAGGGAACGGGGTGGGAGGGGCAGTAAGAGAGAGGGAGACACTGAGAGTGGGTGAGGCAATTGGGAGAAACAGAGTGAGACAGATAGGAGAGGGGCGAGGAAAAATGCCCCTCGTCGCCTCTCATTCTGACGCACACATACAAGCAAAACATGCACGCGCACACGTGGATCTTCAAAGCCGACTGCTTTCACAGTCTCCCTATTAGCTAAAAGAGATTACATCTGGGGCCCTGAACCAAATAAATAAGGTGAGAGGAGTGTCAGAGCTCAGTCTGCTCCACCTCAGGATCCTCTCAGCACTTCAGTGGTGAGCAGAAAGGAAACACACTCTAAATCAGAGGGACATTGAGAGAGCTGGACACAGCAGGGATTACACTTTTTTTCCTACTGTGGATTCCTCTCGTTTCATCAAGAACAGATTCGCTGGTCTGTTGCATTCGGGCCGTTTTGCCGTTCTTCTCCAGAACATTTTCGTTGTCTCTTGCTGTCCTTGTTTTTCCCCGTCCGACAGGGGTTCTTCAGTGGATTGTACGTGGGAGAGCAGGAGGAGGTGAAGCAGTTCCCCACGGAGGTGTTTTGAGTTATGGATGTTGACACATTCCTTCTGGACACAAGGGGAACCGGATCCAGCCTGAGCAGCACAAGCAGACGCAACCGCCACGGACGTTTCACGGGGCTGCACCTCCTGGTATCACCCTTTCTCCCGTCCAGTTCTTCAGCATGTACCTTTCTGTGAGGCTCTTCCCAGTCTTCCGAGCTCCAAGACAATGTGCAAATGGAAAGTGACTAAGGGTGCCTCAGCCTGGTTCCGTCTGTCCTGCCTTTCCCTGCCGCTGCTGCTCCTGCTCCTGTGTTCGGCTTTGCCTGTGGCCTGCCATGACTCCCACAGGGCCGTACGCGCCCCGAGGGGCGCCAACTCCTCGTCGTCTGCCGTGGTGGGGCGGCATGTGCGCAGCTACAACCACCTCACGGGGGATGTGCGCAAGAGGAAACTCTTCTCCTACCAGAAGTTCTTTCTCAGGATCGATAAGAACGGAAAAGTCAATGGCACCAAAAGCAAGGATGATCCGTACAGTAAGTAATGACCATTTTTCTCCTCTTTCTTTTCACATGTGGGTCCCATAGAAGAAATGTCACTGTTTATTTCCTGCCTCCTTTGATTTCGGAGTCAAACATCCAGCACATAATATAAACCTTACTTGATGTTGGTGGGCGCGAGCTGCTGTGCGTGGAGCTGGGCTTCGCATGCGTTGCTAAGAGGTAGTCAGCCCTAATGTTGGACCTTAGGTTTCAGTGCCCAGATTTATTCATAGCCAGTTTCCTGGAACCAATTTGAAAATAACAGGGTAGTCTTTATTCTGTAAAATATGTAAAATTTTGGAAGTTACTCCTGAACATCACGCAGTACATCAGTTATCTTTATTAGTGCTCCAGTAACTCCCTTGTTGCTGCAATAAATGGCTTTTTATTCATTTAAAGCTTATGTCAGGCTGTTTTATACTTTTTTCTGTGTTAAAAGTGTAATCACGTTCAATCATAAATAATCTTTAAATAATCAGTAGAATTTCAACTTCATTTCACTGTTTGTGGCATGTCCAGACACCCGGCAAGGAGCTTGAAGCACCTGGCCACCACACTCCGAAAACTCCCACTGCACTTTTTCGTTAGTAGGTTGCGCACACATTGCCACTAATAAAAAAAGCTTTGACATATGGGTCCCATGTGCGTGCTGCTTGGCTTTTTTAGACAAGGGTGTGCTGGAACTCCGCAAGACATGGCTGTGGGTATTTCAATTAGCTGAAATGCCTCTTAAATGTGTTGCACAGAAAGTCTCTTAATAAATCCAAGCCCAAGCTTGAAGAGTTTTGGAAAGCTTTCAACTACCATCAAAGAGTTTGTCCAGAAAGCTGGACAGTGTTAGATGTCCAGTGTTGTAGATGTTGAACACTCACATGATTATATTTTTGAACATAATTATAATTATATGATATGATTGCCAGCTATTTATTTAAATTAAACATAATACATAATACATTACATGATTTTGTACTAATACCTATGCCAGTGATCTCTGTACAAAAATTCTTGCCACTTGCTTACCACATGTGAAAATTGCACTGTCCTCGTTAGCTCCCACAGTGACCCTTAGGCATGAAACATACTGGTAATAATGTTCCGGCCAGATGCACTGGTCGGGATTCACATCTCGTTTCAGTGCTGATATATCTGAAGTGTGGATATGGCCTGGAATGTCTGCGGGAGGCATAGCAAAGGGGAACCACTTGTTGGTGAATGGATCATTTCTCCAAAACAGATTGGACCTCTTCCATCCCTCTGCTTTCCCTGCATTTTTTTGCGGACGCTGTAATTGAATTTGAAGGGCCTCTGGTGCCCACAAGGTAGCAGCAGTGCTCCCCGTGTCCCTCGCTTTAAAACAGCGGCGCAGTGCAATGTTAGTGCGCGGCGTTTACAACAGGCTTGTTTGCTTGATTTATTCTGTAATCAGAGACCATTGTTGTTGCCGCAAATGCCCGTAAAAAGGGCAGAAATGAGTGGCTTGCTATGTTATGTATCATCATGCACTTGAAACATCAAAACATCCTCAAATGATTTTACTCCAGTTGGAGCCACTGGCATTTTAAAAGGAACCAGTCCCTTTGTGGTGTAATATTTCTCTCAAGTTAACAAAAAGAATATTCCCATGAACAGCACGGCATGTTATTGTATATAGTCTGACGTCATGTCGACAATAATCTTTGTGTTTGAAGGCCCGGTGTTTGAATAGAGCTAAACTTTACGAAGAGGGAAAAGTCTGTGCACAATATATCTGTGCCTGTCAAACTCGTTTTAAAAAATATATATTTTATACTTCAACATTCAATGTTTATGAAAAGCACACTTTGCATTCTGTTGAAAGTAAGTATTTTTTCTGCATGAGCATAACTTCAACCAGAGTTACAGAATATAAGAAGTATAACATGTTACCTATTTTGTTTACCAAATTCTGCAGTTTTAATGAGACATTAATAGAGTCTATTTACCAGCAATGCACATATAAAATGTCACATCTTGATGTGAAATTTACATTTACACCACCGTAAATACTCGCAGTAAATCAAAAGCCCGTATTTTATGAGAGGGCCAATATTTGTTTTGCATATTTGATGTGGAAAAATATTTGCAGAGAGCCTAAGTATGATAGATTGTTACATTTCCCAGATTCAAACTCCCAGTCAGAGAGTCTCTTTGTCCATGTTTGAGGTTCTCAAGTCCAGCCTTCTTTAGTTTTCAAGTCCACAAAAGACCTGTCTATGTGCAGCTTGAAATCCTATCCCACCCATATTGTTTGATTTTCTTTCAGAATCCATCAGCTCAGTATCACTTTTGTCACATTGTGTCTCCCCCAAGACATTTTTGGAAATGGCACCCCGTGCTGGAACTCGGAGCTGTCCTCGGTGTATTGAGCGAGCCTAACAACAAGCTCACTGTGATGCAAAAGCTCTCACAAGGACCGACCCGAGTTGAATCTTTCTTTTCCTGTTTTGATCTTGTTTGCCGTCTCTTTCCTCTGCGCAATTGTTTTGTGTTTATCACACGGTCCTCGTGCTGAAGAAAACGTCAGAATCAACGCAAGTGCAAAACCTCTGGTGTTGTAGTTCAGCGGCATTGGCATGGCCGGAGGAAATTGTTAATGAGGATCATTAGGCCTTGACAGCTTTGATTGAGGGGATGTGTTCGATCAGAGTTCAACTACTGGTTGAATCTTAAGGTCTAAAGTGCAGGGGTCTTTCAAATCATCGTGTCAGCTCTTGGGCAGCAGATCAAACAAGGGTCAGGCCAGCGGTCATTATATGTCTCACTTCATTTGGGGGCAGTTTAATCTAATAGGGCTCAATTAAGAATACAGATTATTGCTGGTCTAATGAGGTGTTTCCAGGCCAAACTCCATTAGCTTTGCTCAGAGTGGTACTCTTGTTTTTCTTCATGATAGAACATTTATATAAATTGCTAGTTTTAATTCAGGTGTTAAGGTTCAGCCACATGCATACAAAGCAGCTCAACAACAAACCTCTTACTGGATTAAATAGCTTGTTTGCTAAATGATAGTTAACGCTCATAACCTGTCTTTCCGCCTACATTCAATCAGCTTCTGTCGGTTTACCTCATATAAAAGCTGTTTTGTCATTTTAATGAGAGAGAAAGACGAATAAGCGTATTCTGCCAAGTGTTTCTCAGAAACTAGAGTGCAGGGACACTGGCCTGCTGGGTAGTGTTGCACTGCATTGTTGTTATGACTTCAGAGGACCTCTCGCTGAGGCTGGTGTGATGTTAAATGCTTCATCAGGAACAGTAACCAGATAACTGCATGCTAGTTGATGCTAGTTAACTCTTTCCCTGTCATTGACAGAGTTTTCTAGCTTTCCGTGTTTTCACTATTATACGGTGGTGGTGGTGGGGGGGGGGGCGCTATTATGCGTAACAGAGTAGAGAAACTCCGGATCAAAGACAGAAAAAGGAGCAGAAACAAGCGATAAAAGCATTGCTTATGCATGTTGTAGCCGTATTTGTTGCCTATAATGCAGAAATAGATTTCAGATCTGGAAGAGAGGAGTGCAAGTTTTTTGTGTTGGCTACATTCGTTTTTTTGTGCATAAGTTCGTTTTCTCTGTATCATATATACGCACATTTGAGAAATGATCTTGGACCAAATGTAGGAGGGTTTCTACACAGCATTTTATAAATGAGGCCCCTGGATTCATTCTCTTATATATTATTTGCATCTAGCAAATCCCAACAACAACAAAAAAACGAAATTACCCACTTTAATACTGAACCTTCTTTATGAGCATTAGGTGATATTTGTTCAGCATCATTCTGCCACCATGATCAGAATTGAAGTATCCTCATGTAACGTAAAGAGCTGTGCAGGTAAAACATCGCTCCCCTGGCCTCAAGAGGCGCACTTGCGACTGACGCTAGCGGCTGCGTTTTTAGTGCCCTTGTTAGCGTGCTGATTCAAATCCCGCTCTGAGTGGGTGCGAGTAGGTCCAGTTATACTGATAGGCCTATATACAAATTTAAAAGGCTTGGTTAATGCACACAATGTAAATAACAGTGATTTGGTCATAGTGCTCAACCACTCCAAAAAGCATGTTGCAAACAAAACATTTTGACACAATGATTAATTGTGCAACCTTACTAGTTAGTGATCATGTATGTTGTACTGTATGTTTATCATGACATCAGTATATTCAGTCAGCTCCTGCTTCATAGCTCAAATGTAGCTGTAAAATGACTCACTGGTGAAAATGAACATATGCAATGTGTAAATTTAAATTACATGTTGCCAGCCCTGACCACATGGATGGCACTCTTCAGAAGTGTGTATGTGCTCTCTGTGGTTAAGGTGCCCGTTTATAGCTCCCGTGGGAAATCCCAACCACACAAGTAATAAAAGTGACTTATGAGGATTGAGCTGATGTGCAAAAGGTTAGTGCCAGTGTTTCATTCTCTTTGACCTTGATGTCTTCATATACTTTCTCCTTTCTGATTCATAAATAACAGAGCTGTTTTTACAAGACATCTCTACAAGATGAAAAAAAATCCAACTTGCTGATAACTTTGACATGTTTCCTTATAAGTTGTCTACTGTTCCATTACATTTTTTCCATCTACTGTATACTAATGTTCAAAAGTTTGGGGTCAGTAAGATTTTTTTTCTTTAGAAAAAAGAAAATATTAGGCAACACAACTGTTTTCAACATTGATGATAATAATAAGAAATGTTTCTTGAGCACCGAATCAGCATATTACAGTAGAATGAATTCTGAAGGATCATGTGACACTAAAGACTGTTGATGATGTTGGAAATTCAGCTTTGCCATAAATTACTGTACATTTTAATATAGTTCAGAGTATATAGTTCTAAAACAATGATATTGTAATAAAAAAATATTAAAATAGAAAAGTTATTTTAAATTATAATATTTTTTATTACAATATCATTGTTTTTACTGTATTTTTTACCATGATATTGAAAATGTATGTGCCACAATTTGTATTGTATAGTTTTACTGTGTAAACTTAGATAAAAGTAAATGTTAAAGTCTATTAAACCTACAGCACATGTGTAAATTCTGTAGTAGCAGCTCAACATCTTCATCTAGTTAATGCATCCATTTTTCCCATGCTGAAAGTTCAACCTGGAGGAGTGGAAGACCAGATGTATGCCTAACCTTTGACCCCATTACCTAAAACAGAGTGCCATTTGTGCCAAGGGGTGTGCTGGGGAGAAACACCACTGTCTCTTTTCTGCTATGGTCTATCTGATTGCCAACAGACAGTGACCAAAAGCACACTTGTCGACCGCTGGGACAACATTTTTTTACTTTCAGGAAACAATCACAGTACAATACTACTGATCATTGAGCAATTTATGGTGTAACACTGAGATGTAACATGTTTTAAGCCAGGTACAGGGACTCTTGATAACTGAGATATCTACTGTACAAATGCCCATTGTTCTCTTTATATTTATCGAGCCTTTAGCTAGGAAAGGCTGAGGGAACAGGACTTTGCAATGTCTTTCAGTGTCCTATTAATCTGTTAAGTGTTTGACATGCTACAATACTGGACAAATGTATAGCTGAAAGCAGGGTGAAGTTTTCCTCAAACAGATCTTCTCACAAGCTCCAAGGGGAATTCCTAAGCGATGTGTGCTTGAACAGATGGCGGTGGTTGGGGCATCAAAGCACTGAAGTGAGACCAGGGACAGTGTGAGCAGAGATGCATCTGGCCAGTCAAAAAAGTGAGCAGGAAGTTTGAGTGGTCTTGCTTTGGTCCCCATTAAGATGGGTGTCTGCTAGGAGGAGGCTGGAATCTGTTTGCAGCCACAGAAGGTCGTCTTGGGTGTTTGGTTATCTTATGTGTGTGTTTGGGGATGGTGCATGCATGGTTTCATGTGCTTGTGAGCGCGCAAAGTGTTTCAGTGGTTTCATTGCCTTGGCAGTGCAAACATTGAACAGATTTGTCGGTCATCAAAAATTGGTTGAGCAGTTTACATGGTGGTTAACAAATGCCTGGAGAAAGACATGATACTTAATATACTCTGATGGCCTGGAATATATATATATATATCCTTACCACTTGTTTCAGTATAATAATAATGAAAGTGAATGAGGCAAAAGTGACAAAAAAAAGAAGTCACAGAAGTCATAAAATCATAAACAAACCTTTTAAATAAATATTTTGAATCAGATCTTTTCAATGAATCAGTTGTTCCAGTTCACAAAATGGGTCTGAATCACAAATCAGACAGGTTATCAATGATGCATGATGCTGACAGAATTTTCATTTTTGGGTGAACTAACCGTGCAACAAATTAAACAAACAAACACATTTTGTGCTAAATAATTATGAATTATATATATATATAATATTAATTCGAATACATATCATTTATCTCAGTTCATATAATAATCCCAGTCCTCTCCTAAATAATTCTTAAAACAACCCATTATGGGGCACTGAGTATATGGAGCCTATATGCAACTGGAAGAGAGAAAGAAGAATTGTACTCATTTTCTGACTTTCTATTCTTTATGTGCTGTTTCAATGAGTCACATTTTAGCAGATTTATAGCAGGAAAACAGCACTACTATTTTCACTACTGACCCATTACGTAACATGAAATAACTTCATGTAACTATTTATTGTGTATTAAGCTCAGACCAAGACATGCACATTCAAACTGTATGCCCCTGGGAAACAATGTTATCATGTAGTCAAATACACATCATCCGTATTTGGATCACACATCAAGTCACGGGTCAGTGGCAAGTCATGTGTTCCTTTTATGTTTTTCTTTAGGCCAAGCACACACTACAAGACTGAAGGTTGCCTGTGCACATTTAAAGATTCACATTTTCTTCTACGCACTGTCACAGATTTTCAATTGCACTTCTAAACCAAAATACAATATTTGACTTCTGTTTCCCACTCTCACCTTCCTTTTGCCTTCAGTCTTGTAGTGTGTGCTTGGCTTGGCAGGTCATTATTTTTCGGCACAAGGTATAGATCTAGAGCCCTAAAGAGAGAGATTTAGAGGCAGATGTGCCGTGGTGTTACGTGCTATGAGTTCTCGGAAGATAACTGTTGGATGAGAGGGAGAATGGATTGCCAATAGGTTTGCATTGCATAGCAGGTTTCAGTAGGAAAATCAGCAACTAAAGCCTGTTTATGAGGTGCTGAAAAAATGAAGGAAAAAAATCATCAATCATCACAAAAAGATTTTAAGCTCTCAAAAAGTCGTGTCTGTCTGCAGAGTCCACATATGCTTTCTGTAAACGATCTTGTGCACTGCAGAAAGGCTAATTTAAAAACGAACGAAAATCCAGATATGCAAGGTTCATCGATTTCATTTTTAACATGACAGAGGATGCACAGACATGACCGAGAACATCAGTTTATCGTCATCTGATCTGATGCGTGGCTATTAGCATGACATTTTTTTGCATTTCTCCATACAATCCAGCACACTCTGCTAATGAAAAAAGGTGACAAAATCCAACATATCTTATGGCAATTCGTAATTATTTTATGTTTTTGTGAATTGGTGGCTAATTCGTTTGAATTCATATGATCTCATTCATACGTTTTCGTACGATCTGCTTACGCCCAAGTGTCAGGTTTGTTTAGGGGTGGGTTGAGGAGTTGACCTTCATGCTTCCTTCAAAAAAATAAAATAATAAATTGTCTGTTTTTGTACGATTCACACAATACAAATGAATACGAAATCGCCACCTTGTAACATAGTTACGTTTTCCCGTAAGATCAGGTTGTAAAATCTTCAAAAGGTCTACATACAAACACATTCACAGTCCTCCCGGCCAGAGTTCATTCAAAGTCACTCTATTTCAGCAGAACCAGGAGAGTAGGATAATGAGACCGGCCCCCCAGACCCGTCCACTGATCTCCCCGAGCCCAGGAACCAGGGGCCCGCAGAGCCCAGATCAAAGGTGCAAGTCACTGTCATCAGAAGCCAATGACGGGTCAGCTGCAAAGATGCCTTTTAATGGGGACCCTTTTTCCTTTACGGTCTGTGGAAGGGGGTTTAATTGAAAAGATGTGCGCATCAGAGGCGTGGCAGTCCAGGGTTCCCAGGACAATTAAGCACCCTGGTGTAATATATGACTTTACTTATACAGACTTTGCACCGGTGTGGAGAGCTGACAAGCAGTTAAGGGTTCCCAAGTGCAAGTATGATTCTTATTTTGACGTCTGGAAACGATCCAATCTGGAAACTGCTAGGGAAAGGTCCGTCTGCCTGATAAAAATTGTTGTTTTCAAACATGTTTGAAGTGGATGGGGGTCTCTTTCACTCTCTTGCAAGCTTTGGTAGTGATGCAGGTTGCACGAGGCTACAAATATAAGGCTGCGGGGTTTTTGTAATTACCACAAGATGCGATAACCTGAGTTCTGTCACTCTGCCAAGAAAACACTGAACGCCGTTAAGCTGGAAGGGGGGCGGCCACCTACAGAGCCTGGGGCAGAAGCCAAGTCTACTGAGGGAAGATCACGCTAGGCTACGGGTGGGACTCTCTGGACCACCGTTGGGCCACGGGCAGTGTAATGTCACAGACACATGGCCGGGTATGGGTAAGGTGGGGCCGGGCTTGTTAAAACGCTAAGGCTTATAAGTCTTTGTAATCTGAGCCCTAATGGGGAGTAAAACAAGAATACTTGGAGGATTAGGTTGCACCACGAAAGAAAATTCTCTCACATTTTTTTAAAAGAATGTCTTGGCTAGTGCTTTGAATAATGCAGGCGGTGAAATCGTGTTTGTCAGAATACCGGAGCACCATGATATAGATGTAACAAAACATTGGGTGTGCCAGGAAAACTGTTTAATAGTAATCACGCTCTTATGAGTCAAGGAATTGCTGTCTGTAGAGCAACGGTTTTCAAACTGTCCTGTGTGAGGGATTCCAAGTGGTTGGCGAGTTTACTGGCTGGAATAAAAATGTAAAAAAAAAAAAAAATTATAAAATAATGGCCGGCAAGTTGACTAGCTGATAATAAAATAATAAATATATAAAATATTTATAATTGACAAAAAACACCAAAATTAATTCAAAATGAATTACAATAGTAAAAAAAACTATATTATTTTAAATTTGTTATGGGCTTCTGCTACTTTGATAATGTAACTGATAGTTATCAGTTATAGGCTATTTTAAACACGAAGGACAATCTGTATGCCATTTAAATCTGTAGGTAATTGTTTTTAAGTAGTTTGAAGTTTCCCTCAGACTTGGGTGTTAGGTGGTCTGCCGGTAATGTTAAAGTGGTCCACCATCTGATTAAGTTTGAGAACCACAGACTGTTGTAGAGGTTTGCTGAGTTTTAACTCTTACATGACTGCGCAGACGCACTTTAATGAGCCAAATAAAACTGTAACAGACTTGTTGCACGCACAGCTGTTGTTCTTGGTAATGTCTTAAAAATGTTGATTAGATAATATGTGCTTGCGAGCTTACTGCGCTTCAGACGCTGGCCTTAAAACGTTTCTCTGTACTTTTAGGTCAAATCTCACATTAAATAACTGGTACTTGACAGAAATCTGAAATGAAAGAAAGGCAGATCTTAAATGTTTATGGTGTGGAAGAAGAAAGCATGAAGCGAGACCTGTTGCTTAGATGCCTCAGAGATGTTTTGGTTTTGTAAATCCAGTCCTTTGTTGCAGACCTGCATTTCAGCTTCAATGCAGACAGGGGAAACACTCTTGGAACGCGTGAGGTAGTCGTATAAAAAAAAAAAAAAAATTGGCGTGTTTTGGTTTGACAAACCACATCAAATAGCCGAAAGCAAACAGGTGCTTTCTGCCAGAAGATTCAGGCTTTATTTTGACATTGAAAGCTTTAAAGAGCAGTCACCAAATTTACTGTAGACATGACATGTTGTTTGCACACATGACATCACTCACACTGTGTCTTCATGTGTACACACAAATGTATGTGTCTGTATAACAGATGTTTGTTATATGCTTGGGATTTCTCGTAAAAATGTATATGCGCGTGTCATTTTGGGCAGCCGTTCCATTGCTTTTGTCCACTCTATCGCTCTTTGATCATGGATTATTCCCCCTTAATCCTACCAAGTCTGTGATCCCATCTCTGAGCCCCCTCCTTTTATTCTGTGGCTCTTGTTCATGAACCTGAGGCGAGGGAGGAGAGAGGATAGGAGATGAGGTCTCCTTACATCTTCTCTTGGTGACTGCAACCTGAGCCCATGTCGAAGAACTGCCTTCAAATCCACTTAATCCTCCTGTTGTAACAGCGCTTGTGTCCCTGATCCACAGGTGTGGGTTCAATCCCTCTGCGTCACAAAACTCAGGGGGTTTTACATAGTTCTGAAATATGTAATATATTGACTGCAATATTGCTGCAATAGATCATCTGACTGGTGTATAAAGCAACCGACCACGTTTTTTTTTTTTTTTTTTTTGCAGTTTTAAACTACTAACAATTGTTTGGTTAACTGAAATAAAGCTGATTTAAAATATAAATTTTAGTTGAAAAGTTGAAAACTATAGAGCTATATATATATATATATATATATGGGGGCCGATCTCGATATATAGATGCTAAAACGATATATCGTGCAGCCCTAATTTTTATACTGTACAAACTATATATTCTATCCCCTAACCCCAACTGATGTATTTTAATAAAGGGATCTCATGAGTATTTGTATGTACAGTATCTTTTCTACCACACGTACATTTATTTACATTTGCATACATTGCATACTGACAACACTGTTTAGTTTTGGGGATAAGGTTAAGTGACCATATATATATATACCGTGTGTGTTGTTAACAAAGCATTAAAAAACATTATCAAATGTTAATGTGATATTACATATGTTAATTACAGTGACAATGAATGAAGAACTCACTATTTGCCATATAGCTTATTAACAATCTAGAGACAACAAAATATAAACTATGCATTAACTATAAATATACAGTACTTTATTACTGTATAATTATTATAAAGTGTTAGAATTATTTTTTTACATTGCTTTAATAAATTCAATTATTTTTATTGCTTATTTATTTACTTGCTTTTGAGGCTTGGTTTTATGGTTTTGATGTCTAGTAGTTCACTTAAGCAGTGAGGTAAACTGAACAGCTCGTGTTCGTCAAAGGCCAGAAGCTGCAGGCAAAAGCTCTTTTAACCCCATACACAAACAACATAGGATCATATAGCCCTGTTTGCTACTAGGACATGCTTTGGTCTGGGACTAATCCCATCTAAAGCGTGATGGCTTTATGGGTTTACATAATTGCCTTTTAAAAAGCAAAACCATAATGATTACCACAACTTGGATCCCTAATGGCTGCAAAGCTTTGCCAGTATGCCTTTCAGCTCTGAAAACAATAACAACAAAGACAGCAAAATATGACTTTTCTGCTTTTGAAGATAAGTACATTCATTTTGCCTGGGAAGATGGAGAATTTTTGATTCTAGCATTGGGTTTATGAAGTGGATTGTGGGTAAAGTTTAAGAAGGTCTATTTACAGTGCATGTTGATATTTGTAACCTGTTCTATCAAAGCACAAATGTGCCTTCTTTCTATGTTATTATGCAATTACATGTTTCATGCGATACCAGCGGTGCACCATAAATATTCACATAATTCCAAAACTCTAAAAACTGCAATGCTTTTATTTGGACGTTATGTAAATGACATGTTTATGTTTGTTTTGTAGGTACACTCGAAATCAAGTCTGTGGATGTGGGCATCGTTGCCATCAAGGGGATTCAAAGCAATTACTACCTTGCAATTAACAAGAAAGGGGTGGTCTACGGGGCGGTGAGCATCATTTTCTCTTCATTTCTCTTTTAATTATAGTTAATGACTGGACTCTACAACAAATAATGATAACGTCTCACGATCCCGTCCAAACCGAAGTCGTCCTTCTTATCGGGAATTTTTAAACAACATTCAGAATTTCTAAACTATTTATAGAAATTCAGCTCTTTACAAGCTTCCAGAAAGATCTGTCAGCCCTCGGGTCCCTCTCAGAGGCTTTGATGTCAGAGAGCCTGCTCTATTTCTCATGTCTCGGGGCACTTAAAAAGCCCGGGGTTGTTTTAAAGGACAGTTCCACTTCATTGCCTGTAAATAATCCCCCGGCAAAAGTCGGCTTGGGCAAAAGAGTTCTGTTATCTTTGAAAAAGTAAGCTGAGAAGGCCCTCTTCCTTACACTGTAGTCTCTCCTCCAATACTGCTCCATGCATGCGTTCTCCTCCATTCACAATCCAGCCATACAATCCCCAGCTCCCTCTTTGTTCCGAGTTCTCTCCAGCCCCATCGCCTTTCATTCATCTGCTCTCGAGAATGGCAAATGTTACCTGAAACAGGGAAAAATAGTGCCAATAGTTTTCCCAAAAGTGAAATCAGCTGAGAGGAAGGGGAAAGTCCTAAAATATAATCGCCTACGCCTCAGGACTTTGTCCTCACTGCGGAAGTATCGATCAATATAGTGACGTACGCCACAATTTTTTCTATTTACGCTCGGAAAAAGGACAGGGTGATGAAGACCCCGATGTAAAGCGGATAACAACCGGCTGGATGTACATTATCCCTTACATAATACATGATATACAGTATTATATTCTTTTTATTCAAAAAAAAAAATTTCGGACAAGTGGGACAATAATATTGATATGGTTTGCATTCCAATTATTACATTTTAAATAACTAAACAAATTGAAAAATAGACTTTTACCACATGACCAAAGATAATATCTAGAACTCACTCACAAATCTTCTTCTTTCAGAGGGATTTCGGCATTGACTGCAAGCTGATAGAGCGGATCGAGGAGAACAGGTACAACACCTACGCCTCGGCAGAGTGGAGGAACAAGAAGAAGCCCATGTTCGTGGGCTTGAGCGCCAACGGGAGGCCGATGAGAGCCAAAAAGACCCGGAGAAAAAACACAGCCACACACTTTCTCCCCATTCCTATCGTGTAGCTACAACCCCACCAAAGGGAACATTTAACTGCACTGAGGAAAGACTTGGAATTTTTCGACAGTAGGCCTATAAAAGGGAACCGTTTGGAGAAAAGGGCACTATGTAAAGGAACTAAGAGAACACCTTTTCACTGAGTCAGACTGTTATCACATATTTTTTTAAGTTATTGGCACCAGGGAAAATGTGGGACATTTTTTATGCCAAACCCTTTTCTAGCGAAGGAAAGGTTGGACCAAAACCGACGGAGAGGAATCGAACATTGCAACCTCCCAGAATGAACTGAAGAGACCTTTCACAGAGTGTATTGCTTGTGTGTATTTGTGTGTGTGACCTTTGGATGCAGTTATTTATGCTGTACTAACTCATACGAAACACTCTAACAGACTCTCAAACTCTGTGACTCAGTGGACTGAAAGTTATGCAAACACTTACTGGAAGCACTTGCTCAAGGTGCAAGACTGAGAGGCCGAGACGGAGACCCCGCTTCCTACCATCCGAATTTAGTCAAGCTAGCACCATAGCGTAAAGAACTCTTAATATTATTAACATGCAAAAGCCACTGTATTTGATATCTCCATTCTTTACCTGACTGCTTTGGAATAAATTATTTATTTTATGTAATATTTAAAGAAAAACAAAGACAAAAAAACATGGAATGGACATTTTTTATCATTTATGCTCCTCTTTTAAAAAGCTATTCTATCGGTTACACATGAATAAATAAATATATTTCTCTTTACCTAGCAGAAGTTGCGTCCATGATGCTGAGAAAAGCTCATTTTCTTCTTTTATTCACTTTTCAAATGTGAAATGTATCTGTAAAACAAAATGAATTTGCTGCACTTGGGTTTTTCGGTTAATATATTTTTTTTATTTTCTCAGTCCCACAATTGAAAAAAACACTCTATTGTTTCCCAAAAAGAAAGAAAAAGATCCCAGTGATAACTATGAGCTCATCTCCAAAAGCATTCAAGAACTCAAAACACATATCTTAGGCTACTGCCACACTTATTGTCCTAGTATCATCAGTCATGGAAGGGACGGTATTTTAAGCTGAGTTCACTTGTGCCCAAACTGAATTGAAAACATTCATACTTGTTTATATATTTCAGCAGTTAACGAAAACCACATATAAATCTATATCCACCCACAATGCCCTTAGCCTCATTTTCAACTTTAAGCACAACTTTCAATCATCAAACTGCTTTATTAGCCTGCTCACTTCAAAAGAGTCAATATGAAGGGCATGTGGTGTGTGTGTGTAAATATTGGCAGTAGATTATGGGCTGATTCTGATTATCTCTTCTGTAGGTCTAACGCTTTCTCTCCCTCTCAAACCTTAGGAGCAGTTCCAGCAATTACTAAGTTAAAACTTTGGGTTCAAGTCTCACCTTTTATCATATCCCCTCTTGCGTTTTTGAGTTCACTTGGAAACAGTGACGTTGACTCATGGACTTTCCCAGGCAGTTCCCATTATTTCAATTCAGAGAATTGATGTGTTTGTTTAGAAGTTCTAGGTGGTTCGTAAACAACTTTTCATGTGCAATTACACCGTAATGCTTGTAACCGAAAACCGGTTTAATTTTTTGAGGGGTAGGCTACGACGTTCGGTTCGTTAACACACTTTTACGAAGCACCGAACTAAAAATAGTTATTCAGCGGCACCGCAAATGAATCAGTATATCGCGAGACAGACAACATGACCATTTAGTCAGATATTCCTCTCTTTTTTTAGTAAATCAGAAACAGCAGCGCATGTAGGCCTACTTTGATTCCAGAATGAGTTGGGAATTGAGGGTGCTGGGGTTCACAGGATTGTAAATGTAACGCAAATTTTTTGTTCATTTACATTTAAATTCATTTTAAGCATTTAGTAATTTATTTGTAATAAACACTTTAAGTAGGCTATTTAAAAATTGTTAGGACTATTTATGTTAGATAAATAAACGCGCAGCGTGTGACGTCATATTGTTAGAGCAAAGAATTCGTCCGCAGCCGCTCAAAGAAAACAAAAAAACAAGTTAGGCTACTCTATACTCCTGAGCGCAAGTGTTGTGTAAGTAGGCACTAGGCATGTTTTTTTGTGTTTAAATTTTTTTCATTTCTATTTGCTGTTGATGTGCAGGCTCTTTTATTGTAGCCTAGCCTATATGACAAACAGCCCAATAACCCTATTATTTAAAGGCTTAATTTATGTTCCGTAGACAAATCCGTTGCTTTACGAATGAAAGCAGTATCCTATCAATAATGTCAAAAATGTGATGTGCAGTCAAGTTCGGGTTTGTGTATGCTGTTTAAATGAGTGTTCTCACTTTGTTGTGATTCGCGGAGTTTTGACGGGTTTTATAGACTTGATATTGTTTCCTTTATTCAAAAGTGGTGATCGATTTTAGTGAATCGTAAGCAGTGTAGTCCGCTTGAGTTGAAGGACTCAAGTTTTGTGAATCAATTATTCGAACGCATTTATGTGGCCTTTAAAAAAACTGTGAACAGTCACCGAATTTTTTATGTATTTTTTATTTAAACTCCTTATTTGGCACTGGATCCATGTTTATTTTTTCCAAATACTTATTAAAATACACTTACCATTCTCATTATTTATGTAGCCTAAATAGGGCATGATAATTAAAGTATATAGAAAAATGGGCCATATTTTATGCTCAGAAGTAGGCCTAGGCCTACGTATAGATTTTCCTAAGCCAATAAGCAAATTACATTTAGACATGAATAAAGAAGTAAACAAGGAAGATAAATACAAATACCTGTTGTATAAGGCTGTAATCCCCTGTTGACTCATGAAAGAGCCAGAGTCATTTGGCTCTCGCAGGGAGAAGCTGATTCAGATGCATCATACATATTCAGTGTGCAGCGCTGAAGGAATTCCCATTTGTTGGTTTTAGCTGAAATATATATTGTGACCTTCACAGCTTCACAACTTCACTCTTTCCCCAAAGGAATCTGTGGCTTGTTGACCAAACCACAGGAGCAGCTGTGAATATTTCATTCCAGAAAGGTTGCTTGGAGAGCAGCAATAGACAGGGCTGATTTTAACAGCCCCGAGGGTAGCGGCACCACTGCATATTTTTGGATCTAGATGTGGTGATATTGAGCCAAGCCCAAGGAGTTCCAGTAACAGAGGTGCTCTTCTATCATTAGTGATCAACAGGTCTCTGAAACACGCTAACCTCATGTCAGCTAACACAAAAGAGCAAAAGTGCTAAATATAGTGGCTTTTCAGACTGCACTTACAGCACGTGTTAAACACAAGGCCAGTTCAGACTGAGATTTGGATCTGTTATGATCTCTCGAGGTTTCCAATTTCTGTTCAGCAGGTGTGTCAAACATTTGCCTTGGCTTTGGCTGAGATGAAGCATGTGTTTATCAATTCAGCTCGAGTGAGTGAGAGAAACAGAGAGACCGAGTGCCTGCCAACTCCAGACAACTCCGACCCTTCAGGAGAACAGAGAACTGAATTTACAAATTAATACGAAGCCATATTCTGCATTTGAATGTAAGTTAATACAACGTAAGCGGCGGCGTATTTTTCTTGCTTTTTTCATCTGTACCTGGATAAGACCAACATTACTTGTCAAATGTGATTTGAAAACATGAAAGTATCCAATTGAGATGGCAAGATAGCTCAAGATCTTTCACAGACGGGCCTTTCTTACCCGAACTAAAGCATGTGTAATGTTCATGTAACTTGGGTTTGGCAAACATGCTGCTAATAAAGTTGGTGTTTATTCGGTCCGTCAACCACATTAAAGCATTTATCCAGTAACATTGTTTTCTAAAACAGCAAATGAACTTGATTAAAGACAACTGCGATCTGTTTTTAGGGTCTGCTTTAGGCTTGAAAAACATGAGGTTTTATAGCGGCTGAGGCTTAGTGGTTGTAAGTACATATTGACCATTTCATCTTCTTTCAATATAATCACATTGTTCTAAAGCAAAAAATACATAAAATAATCTTGTGTTTCAATTTTATCTCTTCTAAAGTGTTGTGGCCTATAGAGAATTGAGCAGAACTATTCATTGACCTGTGAATCTGAAGTCATCAAACTTTGCCACTGTATGATCAACAGTCGCTTCAGAACCACGGACAGCTCTGGTTTAGTCTTTATGGAAAGTTGGGCTGATTTGAATTGACAGCTACAGTATGTACAGTAGACATTCCCCATCCAGCAAAAACTCGTCGAAAAGACGACATTGGCAGACGTCTAAACAACGTTAAAATTTGGTTGAAAAGTGAAAGGTGAAAAGCCGTCTTTTTCAGGTCGCTGTCTATAAAAGGACGTCCCACTCGCATCTAAATTAGGTTGTAAAGTGAAGTTGAAAAGACGTCTTTTTCAGGCCTAATTTCAACCTTGAATTCATGATTATATTCATATTTAATATTCATAATTACTGTCAAAATAAGACAATTCACAAAAGTGTATCTAAACATTTATTGACACATAAAATACATATTTCATCTTAAGCCTGCCTTTGATCAAACTTACCCTAAAAACAGTAACATAAATATAAATAAAATTAACTTATAAATTTATAAAGAGATATACATTTAAATAGATAGTAAAGTGTAATTTAATTTGTATTTTCAGCATCATTACTCCAGTCTTCAGTGTCACATGATCCTTCAGAAATCATTCTAATATAATGATTTTATTCTCAAGAAACATTTATGATTATTATCAGTTGTACTACTTCATATATTTGTGGAAACTATGATACAGTATTCTTATTTCATATTTATAACATATAACATATTTCAGTATTCTTTGAAAAGAGCAGCATTTATTTGAAACATAATTTTTTTTAAACAATTTAAAAATCTTTACTGTGACTTATGATCAAGTTAATCCATCTTTCATCATTTTTCAAAACAATAAATCTTTAAAATATTCAAAATGTTTATAAAACAGACCACATTAGAAAACATTTAATGGATAGTTCACACAAAAATGTAAATTCTGTCATTAATTACTTACTCTCATGTCGCTCCAAACCCATAAGACTTTTGTGCAGAACACAACTGAAGATATTTTTAACAGATGCGTTGCGTGCGCAAAAAAACAACAACAAAAAAAAACAATTACGTCTTTATTAACAAATTATGTATCGCCGACGCATGTTGCACCATGGCCGGCTCTCACGCCAACATAACACTGCTGAATCGTGGTGCTCCTTGAACATGTGTCAGAGATGTATATGTATGTGAAAAAATATGCAATGTTTTTTATTTTTTTTATTTGTCATTTTGATTATTTTTACCTTTCTGAAGCTTGAAAGTGGTAGTCCCTCGGCCTCGTCCTGCTCGCAACATGACACATTTAACAAAATGAGCACAGAAATGTCTTTGCCTCACTGATTAGCAATTGATTTATCAAATCTAAATCGTCTTCAGATGGTTCAAAATGCAGCTGCCAGATTTCTGACTGGCACCCTGTAATTTGATCATATCTCCCCTGTATTATGCTCTTTGCATATCTTTGGCTGCCAGTCTGTTATAGAATTGAGTTTAAAATTGAACTGTCTGTTTTTAAATCTCTGAGTGGATCGGCTCCTAAATATCTCTGTGATCTTTTCAATCCAAATTCATCCATTAGATCTCGGAGGTCTACTGAGCAAAGATTGTTGATGGTCCCGAGGTCTAGATTAAAGTTGAGGGATTGAGGGGTTGAGGGACTTTTTCTGTAGTTGGGCCAAAAGTGTGGAATAGTCTTACGGCTTAAAATATTTTTACCTATAACTGTCCCTAGAGTATAAGAATCCATCACGGTTCAGTGTTTTGATACTCTCCTCCTTCTCATTTCATTGCGGTCTAAATTGTTATATTCATTTTTTTAGCGAGGTTTTGTACAGCACAGTGGTCAACTACTGTTGTTTTTATTGTGCTTTATAAATATACTTTGATTTGATAGCAATGCAACCCCTTTACGCTTAGATATAGAACACTTTACCCAAATGAAGCATTTGCATCAGTCTAGGCAAAGTAACCAAATCAAGACCTTCAAAATAAACAGCCTCACAGATGCAGACGAATTGAATTAAAAAAGCAGTATGGGAAAAGTTTGGCTGTCTGTATGATTTTGATAATGACGGCAAGTTCTTCACCCGCTGGATGAAATTATGTCAGGATCATGAACCCTTTCCATTCGTGGTGAGGAATAATGCATAAAATGTGTGAGGCGTGATAGTTCGTAGAAACCCTGAGCCCACCTGCCCGTTCCTCTCCTTCACCGTCTGAAGGCATCCAAAAACATGCAATTGGATCAAACATGTCAAGAAGTGTTTAACCGAACAGACAGAAGGAACACAAACAGATCTGTGGTGTTTTGACACAAACGCTTTTCCTTTTGAGTTTGTTCAAGGAAAGTGAAAGTATAACACATTTTCCTTGCAATTTGCTTGATTTGATTGGGTTTTGCTGAAAAAGAGAAAGCAACTGGATACCTTGCGTAACTATTTGCCATTTCCAAAAAATTTCAGCGCTCCGTCCACAGCATTCCATCCACATGCATTATTTTGTTTTCCTGTGGGTAATATCTGGGTGGGCTGGCGTGTTGTCACACATGGTGTGTGTGTGTGTGTGTGATGAGAAACCTCAGGGATTCTGCCTGCAAGCTTTGGAGGACTCTCAGCGGTGAGAGGTCTGGGAGCTCTCGTCTTCAAGGCCGCATTGCGTCATTACCTAACACTAGCATCTCGCTGGACATCTGGCCTTGACATGAAACTTCCCCTTTATCACCTGCTTATTGGACGGAAAAACAAGTCTGGTTCCTCTCAAAAGGACACATGTCTTACCTTACTTCTTACTATGTGGAAGACTTTTTTGTTGTTGTTTGTATAAAATCAGAGACTGACGCCTTTTGAAGCATTTCAACACCTGTCCTCCCTTATGATGGACTATTCGTGGAGCTAGAGGTAGAATTTCAAAGGAATCAGCTAGAGTGGATGTCGAAAGAAGGTTTGTGGTGTGCAAAATGAAAATGTTTTAGGGGATAGAGGATAGTTGGAGTTGTTAGGAATACCACAAGTGATGAAAAAAGAATGGAAAAGAATATGAATTCTTTACTTTTGTTGGATCAGTCACTCATCTTTGGTATTTTGGGACAAGCATATTGTCTTTAGACCGCAAAATGTGAGACATCGCCGATCATTTTTATGGAGAATTTCAGTAATAAAGTGTGTTTAAGCTCGTGTTTCACAGGACAAACGGAACCACAGTCACCCTGTTACAATAAAACTTCTGTCACCGTGACTTTTATTCAGAAATCCTGATGTTCTATCAGTCTGCCTACTGAGGCGGATATTGAACAGAGATTCATGTAATTTGAACTTATTCCTGGAGTCTTTCCAGAGCTGTATGAATAAGACCTGACCTCCCTCAGACTACACACCAAATGCTAATAATCATGGTTTTGAAATGTCACAGTCAATTTAGCGGGTTAATCTGTGATAGTTCAACAATATCAGTTGGACTCGCACAGTCCCGTATAGCGTGACAGCGCAATATCCCAATCCTACGAAATGAAAAATCATTTTAATGACTGTGTCTGGCAAACGCTCTGATGCGTTCAGTGAAAAATAAAGCAGGCCCTCCAAACTGGGCGCATCGCTTGATTTCCTTCGAATTGCAGCTCGGCTAAAGCATGGCCATTACAGGGTTAATATTTCATTTTCATTTTAGGTGGCGTGACTGCCAAACGCCTAAAAATCTGCACCATATGTTGAATGTCCAACAGTTGAGGCTGAACCTATTGAAATTATGAAAACTGTGAAGAAAAATGAAAAAAGTGGTTTTGCTAGTATTTGGCAACATCTTTTAAGGGCTGAGAAATGATGAGGTCCATTAATGCAGCTGGAACACTGTGAATTTTTCATCTATGCCTGATGTGTGGGAAGATCAAACATGCGCTCAGAAAAGCATTCATATCCCGTTCAAATAAGATTTAAATAGCGCAGATCAGTCTGTCTTATAGATAAATATAAATTTCAAAGAAGAAAAACAAAACAGCAGGTGCTGCCTTTGCGATTTCATACGGCTATACACAAATTTCACATTCTGTAACACATGTATATATAAAGTCTGCGCTCTGTTGAATGTTTGCACATTACATACCCCATATGACATGTAGTGACGCCTTTAATATAATATTATGGTATTTTTTCTGCTGACTTCGGTGTGACATTTTATAAAGCAATCGCACAACCAGCTGCACATCCAAAATACACAAAATTTGTGTCAGACTTCTTTAACCTCTTGTCCTGAGACACTTCAGTGGTAAAATTACCCAGAAAGTACACATTTTAAAAGCCTTTTTAGAAAATGTAAAACACATGCTTCCCACATATGCAATCAATAAACATCCTCTGGCCCTTTGTCCCCAATTTCAGCCAGCACAAGTCTAGATAGCTAGGAGTGTCCAAAACATTTTTATTGAACTTAATTTTATTTATATTATTATATATTTTATTTATTGAAAATAACGATATTGCCGTAAAAGATACCACATTATATATTATTATATTATATAATATTATATATGCATAACATTTTATATGGACATTATATTAAAAGAAATTGCCACTTTAAATAGGTTTAATGTTGCTATTACACATCTTCTGAAAGAGTACTGAATCTCCTGATCAAAACACAGGCGAAAAGAAACAAGCGATATCATATGTAATATGCATTTGTAAAATAACGTGATCAACATTAAACGGCATGTAAATCAAAAGTACCTAATCTTACTGAATGAAATGTCGATCCAGGATGAGTTTTGATCATCTTTCTGAATCCGATCTGGATGTAGTCTTTGACAAAAAAGTGATTTTCTCAGCTTTTTGCTCAAAATGTTGCTTTTTTTCTGAAACACTCAAGTGTTGATAAAAAATAATAATGCATAAAGCTAAAATAAAACGTTTTTTTTTTTTTAAAGCAGAGGGTCTTTTGATATATTTCATGTTCAGATATTCATACAACAAAATATTCTGGGGGCCATGCCATTTTTGTGAAAATGATCAAAAAACGTAAAAAAAAAAAAAAAAAAAAAACGTGGCGGGAAAAGAATTAAAAGTAGTAACATGTAGTGTAACTTTTTTCATAAGAATAAGCTTAAAACTGTAGCTCACCGAGCTACAAACTACTTATACAGTAAAGTAGTTAAAGTAAAAAAGAGAAATTTTCAAGCTATCAATGTGTTGTTCAGTATAGTATTATTATTTTAACCGTAGTATACTATGCTAAATAAAAGTAAGAGGCACACTTTTGGTAGAGCACACTACAAGTGTACCACATAATTGAGAAAGATTGCATACACTACATAACACTACATTACATACACTAAGGTTCACTTTTTATTTGTCAGGCCTATAGGTTTATGTCCTCAAATCAACTAAATTAGAACTAAATTTCCAAAAAAGGCCTTGTTTCCCTTGTATAAAAAGTTCCTAACCGCAGTGTCACTCCCTCAGTTGTTCACTAGCAGTAGCATTCGTTTTGTGTGGTCATTCTGTGGGAGCCATATTTCAAGTGGCACGTATTGATCTCTTACGAGCAACTGCAAGCTATAACTCTTTCTTGTCTAGAAGCTTAAAAGGGTGGGCCGAATGACACAGCTTACTCTTATTGTTTCAACATTTTGAAAATCAACCCATCAGAACTAATTGTAAAAATGTTTTGTTTTTCCTGTCCGTCAGTGGGGTGGGAGAAAGGACAGTTTGATGAAAGGGATGTTTCATAAAGGCCTCCTATAGCCTGCAACATGGGTTTGTTTTGAAAGAAAACAAGTGACATGAGACAGAGGAAAAGACCGCTAAGCCGGCTCAGGTCTCTCTCATTGAGTTCAATTTCCTTATCTCTTCTCCTCTGGTTTCTTTCCAATATCCTTCTTCCATTTTTTATGGTGCCTCTCATGCAGGACACAAGCCATTGCAACAAGCACTTTAAAAACTAGCATACTGTCTGGCCAAGGTAACAAATCCCATATGTCTCAGAATTGTAGTTTTTTTGTTTTTTTAGATTGATCAGTGCAATGTGTCGTCCTGTACTTTTAAGCCTAAATATTTTAGACCCTCCAGCCGTCCATACTGTACAGTTTAGGCCAATCACATCCATCATGTGTGTTTCATTAAACATATACCGTAACAAATGTTCTGCCATATTTCGACACAGGTGACATCAAATGTGGAGCGTACAGAACTAATCATGCACAACTTGTATCTCAATCACAAATGTAGTGTTTTGCATTATTACCTTTAGGCCTTGATTATAATAAAGTAAGTCTCTTTCCTGCCCTGATATGTGATATATTTATCAAAACTTTAAATCAGATTGCCCACTTTAATGTATGATCATAAAATTGGCACTGAACTCAATAAACTGACAAGATCTGTGTTTGTTGACTTAATGCACCAGGAAGGGGATTTGATCTTTTTGCTCTTTGTCAACCAGTCTTGCGGGGTAGCACACTACAAATGCCACATAAAATAAAATAAATTACATACAAATAAAAATGTACAGTATAATATCACAAAAAAGCGTCGGTAAACTTAATGTCTGACTTTTTAAATTAGAAAGTAACCATTAGTTTCTTTTTATAAGGGGTTACTCAATATTGTAACCCGTTACTTTAAAATGTAACATTCCCCAGCACTCTTGTTCTATCACAGACTTTAAAAGCGTCTTCTATAGCAGGCGGCCCCCCCTCCCTCATCTCCTTGTGAAATGTGGACCTGTGAGCTCTGCTGGTCTGTCTTTTCTCACCTCCACTCATTTGGGCCTTGATAAGAGCTCTCCAGCTGGGGCTCAGCAGGGCTGCGGCGCTTCATCACACAATGTCTTAGTGCGCTGTTCTCATTTACACACGCTCCTATTGGCCCACGGCATCATGCTTGGTTTTTTACAAGAAAGGCACTTTTAACCATATGTACACAATACAAATTAAGTTTACCTTGGCCAGCAAGGCTTAAAAGCCAGTGTCCTCAACCCTGCTTTAAAATAGCTAAATAACTGTGGAGGGTCTGACATCAAACAAGAGAGGAACCCAGGGGGAACGGGAAAGGGGGAACATCTGACCAGACTCGAGCCTTCAATCCGAAAGGAACAGAAGCTGGGTGCCATGTCATTTAATTAGCAAGAGCGTCTACTCTGTAGTTTCCTTGTGAGTTTCAGTCACGGAAGAATTGCATCTCCAGGATGTTTTTCATGGTGTTGTTTGCAACTATGGCCCTGCAGGTTGAAATTAAAAGGACATCATTTGCTTATGTTTGTCCATTTAAGGGGCATAATTACCTTCACGCTTCAAATAAACTAACTGACACAAACTAGGGACACGGTTGATGATGTTGTTGTTGTTGAAGTGAGGTTGATCTTGGTTTTTTCTTTCTTTTTAGTTTTGATGTTTTTAATGCCAGTGCTTCAATTAGTATGCTGACACCACCTCTACAGATGGAAATATGGAAATCTTTAGTTGTTGTATACAATTTAGCGGATTTTTCAAGATTTTGAGTCTCGACATGAGCCTCCAGACGACATTAAAAACATCCCAAATCCCTAACTTCTGTTGGACAAAGAATTAATCTTAGGTAAACACAACCAAACAAAAGCATTCAATCAAACCAGTTTAAATTTCCTGGAAATATATTCAGCCCAGGCTCTTGGAAACATAACATAGTATTGTGCAAGGAACTGTGTGAAAATACTTTTTTATTAATTGATAATCTGTGCCTGTAATCATAATTTGTGTGAAAAGGAATAAAGGTTGTTGGTGTCATTTCAGATGGAAACTGCAGTGAGTTGTATGTATAAGTACGTTTTTGAAGTTAAGGCACATTTTCCCAATATTCGAGGTTGATAATAATAGTTAGGGAGCCCACAGACTAACTGGTTTTGAAAAGATGCCAATTTTCACATGACCAACACAAACCCAAATGAGTCCTAACCATTCTTAACAGCAGTAGAATAAAGTTCAGTATAATTTTCTCCACCGGAAAACATTGATATCTCTAATATATGCACTTGAGGGATGATGAAGGCCTCAGCGGTAATGACATCTTGCCCCAGACTAAGAAATCATATGTATCGTCTAGCAAATAGGCTGTATAAAGACTGGCATGTGGCAAATGGGGTTAGCATCCACCGGTTTTCCCATCTGCCCCGGCTGTAACCTGTGTGTGTGGGGGGCGGATGGCTGGTTGGTTATGGCATACTGAGTCAGCTGTCAGCCCCCCATTTACCGCTGACCCAAAAGCACTACTCTCAGTCCCGCCACAGGTCCTCAGGCAGTGGGTTATCTGAACTGCAGCAACTCCTGATCTCTTGTTCCCTAAATTCCCTGGCATTCTATGAAGAGATGAAATCATAATGAGAAAGAAAGAAATGAAAACAGCCAATAACAACAATCTAACCACACAATTACTGGAATACTCATGTGCTGAGAGAAGAGTATTACATAATGCATGGATTAGCTATTATTAACTATTATTAATTATACGTTAAAGTAAGTTATGTACGTTTTTGAAACATATTGATGACTCAAGTTTTAGGGGTAAATCTGTTTTTGGAGTGAACGATGCACCATGTATATTATAACATGATGAAAAATAATTTGAAAATGTCACATGAACTGGCTCCTATAGATAACCTAAAATGTACTAAATAATATTTTTATTAAATAGAGAATATATATATATATATATATATATATATATATATATATATATATATATATATATATATATATATATATATATATACACAGTATACAGTAAGGTATTGCATTTTATATAACTTTTTATAATTTTAAATTTTATATAACTTATTATAACTTATAATCATTATCATTATAAATAATTAACTATATCCTAAATACAGAAAATAAACTACACAAAAATCATCAAAATCATTATGGCATTTTATTCACCCATAAAACAATTATGAGTCATCAAAATGTTTCAATGATAAAATGTGAAAAGAAATATTTTTCACCACATGCACTAAAAAAATATAGAACTTTGTTTAAAATATTCTGCAGATGTTGTGGAAAAGCCTGGCAAGAGTGACAGCCATCTGACAGCGAAATCCTGTGTGCGCTTAGCGCATGAATGACAGACCACCAAACCACTGCCTTCATTAAGATGTTTTATCAGCGGCCTAAAGGCTTATTTCTTGATGATGAGTCTCCCAGACCAGGACACGCAGAAGATAGAGCCAGGATGTTCCTTTAATGCCAGATCATAAATGCCAGCACAGTGGTGCTTCTGGTCTGTATCCATTCCCTAGGTAAACCCACAATGCCACAAGAATCCACATGGCTGGAAGAGTTTAACTAGAAACTGACAGAGTGAAAGGGGAAGTCAACATTGAGCTAAGCTGAACTGTGAACTGGCTGGGGAGGTGTGGAACTCAGCCATAATGTCCCGGGTCAGGTTAAGTGTGTTTTCAGAGGAGGGTTTGTTAATAGCACGTGTTTCAACTCCCACTTATAAATGAAAGTGTCATTTACAAGCGGGAATACGCCAAGTAAACCTATGCTTATTCTTGTGACCTTCTATGAAAATTTTATTTTATTTACATTAAACAGAAACATAAAACGTCCATAAGATGCATTACTATCTGCATGTCAACTGCAAAATAAGAATCTGGCAACTGATAAACTAATAAAAAGGATCAGTGTTAATGGCAGTTTATTTATAAAGCAAAATTAGAAGCAACGGAAAGTTGACCAAAGCGTACCAAGTGTTTCCTTTTCAGCGGCACTGCTCTTGCTCTGCTGAAATCATATTTTATGAGTTGCAAATGTGACATCGCAGTCTGCATTGCATTTGATGAAATTAAAAAAGACTGTGTCCCTTGAATGAATAGAAAGAAATGTCTTTCTATTGTCCTTGTGGGCTGCACTAAAAAACAGCATGGAGTATTCCAACTACCAATTAGTAACAAAAGACAGTGGTTACTGAATCAACATCCAGCTCACTTACTGAACAGCAAGTTGTTAATATAATGTATCATGTATCACAATATATGATTTCTATATCACTATATATATAAATATATAGTAAATAATGGATATGGGAAAATAAAATAATGTAGGAAACACTGTGCTGTACATAAAATAGATAAGCATAAATTATATAAAACAGAATTTGATTTGATGTTTCACAAGCTTGTAAAATGTCTTGGAAAGGCAAACCTGTTTGTAGTTACAGGGTTTGTTGTGCTCCTCTGTTTTGTAGGTCAACATGTCCTCCCCCCCATTAATTGGTGGCTCGGTGTATCACGCAAGGAGAGTCGCAGCTGCTTCACATTATACAGGGAGAAATGCTGGTGGAAGATGGTCATCTCTGCTCGGAACAGGTTCCCTATAATGTACCTCTAATGTAGATTGACTTACTGAGCCCCATCATGGGCTCCTCTAACTGAAAACCACTATACTTCACCAACTGTGACCAAAGTACAGGTTTTATGTCTATACAAGCAAACAAACACCCTCTAATTTGTATACACAATGAGGTTGGGTACAGTTTTGTATGCTACCTCAGTCGCATGAGCGCGTGGGACTCCAGTGCAGACACATCGGGATGTGGGACAGGTTAATACTGCAGTATAGCTGGCCTCACATGATGAGTGACCTACACGCATTTTCCCTTTAATGCCAGGTGCTTTAGGCATAACAAAGACTAGAGCATAAACAGCACAATTACTGCACTGACAGATGTGCATTAGTACAAAACATGTGCATTTTGATTATTAATAAAATCAGCAACTTCTAATGAGAAGCTGTGGTACATAAGCAGCATCAGGAGAAAGAGAGTTCCAAACAAAGTCACAGCAGAACTGTGCATTTTCACACATTTATTTAATTAATGATTCAATGGCTCAGTCATAAAGACAATCACATGTTTCGTTCTTGAATAAATCAGTGTGATTGATGTGTAATCATTATGTAATGATTCAGTGACTCATGAATTGCTTTGTTCCTGATTGAATCAGAGTTTTGAATAATTTGGTTGGGTGAATAATTCAATGACTCGCTCATAACAACAGTGGCTATATCACAATCGCATACTCTCTGAGTAGCTGGGTGTTTTTCAATAAGCAATTACTTCATAACCAATGTAGAATAAATGTGTTTACAGTAGTATAAATGTATCCCGGACGTACTAGATTTGCCAAGTTGTCATTGTCATGTGACCTACCAGCATCAGCTTCAGAATCTCGCCGGAAGTAGTAGGTCATCCGGGTACTTTTTGTCTGTTGTTTTATAAATACCGTGAATTCGGACATAGTACTCTTTTGTACTCTTTAAGATGCAGTCAATCACTTGCTTTGTTCCTGAATGAATCACCATTGATGATATTCGATGATTCGTGAAGATGGTCATTTGTCATTCATGAAGACGGTCGCCACCTACAATATAACCTGCAGAATGAGTCAGTTAAAATCCACACCAATAGTGCACTGACTGTCTGGAACACAGAAACACAGACAAGCAGAATGCTGCTTCAACAAATCTCAAAAAAAAAAAAAAAAAAAAAGAAGAGGTCTGGTTTAATGTTTTCTTATGCTTTCTCTTAGTAACAGATTGCTGAAATAACACACACATTGTTAAAATGGCAGGGAAGAATTTACTACTCGCCTTAAGGGACAGGCTGTTTGAGGTATCCAAATAGTGTGAATCAGTGCAAGATCACAGGCACATTAAAATCATTAAACAATATTATGCAATAATAGCCACACAATGCGTCTTCAATAAAGTACACAGCCATCATAGGCCACCTAATACGTACATGTGTAGATCAGTATGTTCGTCTGGTACTGTGGCCCTGGTACTGTGGCCCTAACAAGCAACAGAACTCAAGGAGAAAACAGATCCAACATCATGGAAGCATCTCCTTTTTTTGTTTTGTTTCTTGAAATAGCTTGTGATTGACCTCACCCTCTCAGCCACCTGATCTTCTCCTTGTCCTGGGCCTCATATTGAGATTTAGCAAACAGAGAATCTTAGTAAACCCCCTCCTTGCTAGTTCTATGCTTAACCTCGGCCACCTACACTGCCACAGGGCGACTCTGGGGGGACCTCGTTCTCAAAAAGGAAATGGGGCAAAACTATCAATTCAAGACACATGTTAGGGAGCATAGCCTTTTCCCTCAAAATAGAATAAACAATTACCAATGCAGGAGTGGAAAATCTGAGGTGAAAAGGGCCAAGGAGAATGATGTGTTGTTGTTTTTTTTCATTGAAATGTATTGCCAGCGACAGGCGTTTTCGGCTAACTGACCTCCTCAGCTGTTATCTTAGTTTGCAACCAAAACAAGTCAAAATATTGTAGTGTATTGTAATGAATCAGAAATATACTACACAGCCAAAAGGTTGTAGGGTAAACTAGACTATAAGGAGACTAAAGAGATTACATGGGTGTATTCTTGATTTTATGCACCTGCTAGTAATGTGGTGTAGTCCCAAACTCTTCACTGGCAACTATACTGAGCTGTGACATTTTAGGCAGCAGACAGAGAAAATAAAAGTCTATTTCATGTAGATCTAAAAAAAAAAAAAAAAAAAAAAGGTCACTGATGAAACATCTACAATAATATAATATAATATTTGTGATTTATGTAATACTTGTTAAAAAAAGAATAAGAAGTATACGTATATGTATAAGTATATATAGTCCATAGAATGGTGAAGTTACATCATCTACTGTTAAAGGCTAAGTTTACCATGCTATAAAAACCCAAACCATTTCTAGAAGAAAAAATAAATAAATAAATTGGCCACATAAACAAAAAGGAAATCACATATTATTAACAGTCTCACAATGGAACTGCTGACTAACCACAGTAGCATTTGGGGAGAATTTTTTATTAATTTCAAAATTAATTTCAATATACTTTCAGTGACACAAATGGTAATGGATACATACACAAAACCAGAGCACTGGAATCTTTGATAACCTTACAGAATAACTTTTGTAAAATCTAACATGAACAGATTGTATGCCAGGGTCATAGGAGCTTTGCTTTTTGCTGGAGTTTTTGAGGAGGAATGAGAAAAATGGCCTCCCACAAGGTTGAATTTACCCGTTTCACCACAAATTAGTAGCATAACCAACAGAGAAGAAAATTCAGCGCTAAATCAACATCTCCACAGAAAGGGCCAAAAACACAAAGATGGAAAAAAACAATCAAATTCTTCTCAAAGAACGAGTAGCAAAAACAATCCAAGTGAGTGATATGTTGACTATAAGGTACTTTTCACACAATGAGCTTTTATAATGATCTAAACATTCCTAGAAATAGAAAGCAGTGGGGATCTATCTGGCAAGACAACATATCAAGGTTGCACCTAGAAAAACTAATAATAATAAAACAAAAACACAGATTAAGCATTTAGTGCCAATTTCATGGTGTTAAACCGCAAACTTAGTTTTAGTACACCTTTTACATTCCTTTCTCCCACTTAATCTTGTAATTTTATACAGGTATTCGAATGTGGAGTGGGATATGAAAGTTGCAAGAAAAGCTAAATGAGCCAACGTCAACCACATACAATGGAATTCTCACAATGCTGCTTCCATTCCAGTAACCTCAGGGGCACAACTGACAGAAATCAGCCGAGAAGAGGAGACGTGACCGCTCTATGAGCACTTACAAACACATTGAGAAGTTCAGACGAGCAGATACTGTGGGCAATGAGTTGTGGCCTTTTCCCGCCAAGCGAAGGGGGGTATGGCGTGGTGGTCCTGCTTTCCTCTCATTAGGATTCCTAATTATGGTGACTTGTAGGAGTAGGGCGCTCTCCAAACGGCCAGTAACTGGTTATTAGAATATTATTACAAACATGAGAGGTTGGCCCTGGGCGGCTGATTGCCTGCTCACGTGGGAGGTGTAATTTGGCTGGAATGTTCAAGGCAGGGGGGACTTGGAATTGGTTGCCTAGTAATGAGAGCACCATGGCACATTCAGTAATTACCTGGACCAAAGGAAAATGAAGCAGGAGCTCAGATTTTATCCCGAATTTGTTTTGATTTCTGTCTCCAATAAGGCGGGGAGAAATTAGCCAAATCCTTAGCCTTAATTTATCCCTCTGATCGCCTTGGTCCTCTAAAATTGTCCACTGCCTCCCACTAGGTCGTAACCTGCTCCCTCAGCGCAGTCTATAGAATAAAATAGATTTAAAAAAAATGAAATCAAATCAAATCAAAATGAAATGGGACAAGAGGAATGTGAGTTTAAAAAACTATTTCTTCTGTAATTTTTCTTTTATTGACCAAATATGTAACATGGGCGTGTGGTGGCCATCTGAAAAGGGGAAGATTAGTATAATGTTATGTTATGTTATGTTATGTTATGTTATGTTATGTTATGTTATGTTATGTTATGTTATGTTATGTTATGTGCATATTTGATATAACACAATTTGATACAATTAACTGTGGTCATTTAACTTTAATTTCTGATTTACGGAAGCTTCGAACACAAATTCATGGGATGGATGGATGGATGGATGGATGAATACAGACTGAACGAACGAATGAACGAACGACAGACAGACAGACAGACAGACAGACAGACAGATAGATAGATAGATAGATAGATAGATAGATAGATAGATAGATAGATAGATAGATAGATAGATGCAATCAAAAATATCATTATTGTGCCACAAGTCCCTCATTGAACCATCCGGTCCAAATTGTACAACCGCATAGTCCCAAGATATTAAAATCTGTGCAGAAAACAGACAGACAGATTCAAGGCTTCTAGACTCTAATCTGACTTTAATTTGCTGTTGTTTGTACATTTGTGGAACGTGTAAATGATGAAGAAAGCAGGTGGCCCCAATCATCTGGTCAGCAGCTGTGTCTTTCTGACTTACTTCTTATTATACCTTGACCAAGCAGGAGAACACGAACACACACTTAGACACACATATGGCACAGAGCACAGGATGAAATTGACAGCTGCTTTCTCTGTCTCACTGTAAAAGTTCGGCAAAGGAGCACCGTCTACGAGATTCCTGTCCACTGAGATTTAGTTAAAAAAAGGCCAAAAAGGGATTCTCCTTTTTTTCTGCATTACTGGAATCCTATTCGCTGCCATTTCTGACAAGACATTGAGCAATTGTTTGACTCACTTACATGCGCTGCAGTTAAATTAATAACAGCTGCAACAAACAATGCTAATTTCACCCAGAAACTGCTAGATCTTAATCTATTATGCTGAACAATAAAAACAAACAGTGCCGCAAATCTTTTGAATTCCTCCTTAGATAACTGTAAAATAAGACCATAAATGCAAATGAAAGCTCTAGCCTCACAGACAGGCCCGTAGCTTGAATTCTTCAACTTTTTTATGGATGGGCCCACACCCATACAGTCTGCAATGTAAAGTTTAGAGGGCCGGGATAATGCCAAAAGATCCTGCACAACAAGTTCTGGAACTGGCATATGGCAGCATCCATTTTTCATGCACTTAATTCAAAAAGAAAAACAGCAATGACATGACTGGGACACCTGATCATTTGCCAGCAACGTTTGATATTCTTTTCTAGACTTTTCTACCCATCATCCATCATAATTAATAGTGGGAAAGTACAGATAGTTTAACAAAAGTTTGCTAAGCACCCAGGAATAAAGTGAAAATGAATGGAAAGTCCTGGCCGATTAGGAAAGGTTATTGGTGTCACTTTATCTGCTGTGTACTACAGATTTGAACGTTATGTCAGGAGTTAAGCCTACATTCATGGGAAGAACTGAGTTACAAAATAGACTAAAACTTAGAATTATAAAGTTTAAAACTTATAAAGTGTATATTTAAACATTTGCTTCTATTCATATTTTGTGTAAGGATTCCTGAACTACGAAAAAACTAACTCTGAGCAATAAAAATGTTCCTTATGTGCAAGAGCGAAAGAAAAAAAACCCATTTGTTTGTGAAACTAACAGCTAAGATAACGGCTGCTTCATGAGAATCTCATCGCTGTCATCATCTGAATGTTTCAGATATTGTGACAGTGTTTCCCAACTCTTTACTCTTTACGGGAAAAAGGGGGCGTCAATAAAATGCACTATTAATCTTCCTGTGATGTCACTTCTCAGCCTTGTGCCTCTTGTACACATTTTCCTGTGTTTTCACTTCTCTGGGGTCTCAGTCTGTTCCATTTTTTGTTTCGGCCCTTTAAATTTAATTGCACATAAATTCATTCACAGTTCAAATTGCCACTTGTTTAGATGAGGCAGAACTGGCAGTGCCCTCTCACCACACTGAATAAACCAACATTTAGACTACAAAGTGCCACCAAAACAAACGTTTGCAATCGAAAATGGGCCTAGTCTCAAGCGCACCACATGATGAGTTGTTACTGAACATTTTTTGGTTTAAGCAGTTTGTTATATTTTTCAATTCTGCCACTTTAGACCAGTCTTTTCAACCACAGTAATCCTTTTGAAATAGATCTGTGGTAAACTTTCAATACAATTACAGAAAAGGAAATTAGGTTGAAGTGTATCTGAAATTAAATGCACTCTTAAATGTCTTTGATTTAACTGTAGACATCATATTGGAACATTTGCAATGTCTTAAGCCTATATCAAAAGTTAGGATGGACAAACTTTGCAGTGTGGAGGATTTCACATTTATTTTTGTTAGAAATGAACAAAACACCATTATCAGACTGTGACTGTGGATTAAAACCATATTCTCATTTTACCCGCAGTCACTACGGTAAGCCTACAATAGTGATTTAAATGCAGAGCTGTCAGATTTTATATGGTGGGAAATTTGAAGCTTCCGTCATTCATTCTTAAGTGTTTGACATAAATGTTATCTTTAAACCAGAGATGTCGATAGAGAGCCCAGAATTAGTGTGTCTTTAAAAAAAATATTTCTATAAAAAGGTTTACCAGACTCTAGTCAAGCTTGGGCACTTAAACTTTATTAATTATAACTTATTTTAAGAAGTTAGGAAAAAGAAAAGGATTCCTATCATGATGGACATAAAGGGCTAGATAGAGAATTAGCTTAAAGGGCGTTAACCATAAAGTTCGAAATTGTTCTCAAACGTTTTTTGAAATTTGGATATTATCATACTGATCTCTACAATTTTATCGAACACGTGAAAAGCTTTACAGTGAAACAAACCAGCTAATAACACAAAAAAAAAGCTAATACTCACTGATGTTTGTGTTGTTGTTTTCCCACCAAAGTGATGTCACTTCCTGGAGGATGATGTAATTAAGGAACTGGCTTTTATAAAGGGATATTGCAAAAGACAGGATGAAAAGTGATACTGAATTTTGGGTGGAACTATAAATTGATTTCCAAGAAATTCCGACAAAAACAATATTTCCAAAATAACATGTTTTGAAACACACTGATTAGAGAATAAATATGTCTGGATATTTCTTAATAAAAATATTTAAAAAAAATCATTGTAAAAGTTGAGGACGTGGCAAAAACAGCAACAATCAGTTAAATCAAAATGTAAATGTTATTTACAATTCACACCTTTCCAATTAATGCTGGTATTGTGATAAAAGAAAAATTATAAATTGTGAGTTTAATATTGTATTCAATATATTGCATACAAAAAAAAAATACTGCATACTAGGCATGACTAGTCAACAGTTGCGATGGTTACTTCAGCACGATCTATTAAAACAGTCATTATTTGAGATACCAAAATCAAAACTTCAGCACCTCAGTGAGTTGATGTTCAACATCAGCAGTGCGGTTGAGCTGGTCTGCATTCACTCTCTGTATCGACATAACGCTCACAATGATCTCACTGCAGCCTTTCCTGTGGAATACACCAGTGCCATCCATCACAGGGATAAACACCCATTAATACGCCATATCACTGGCTCTGTGGAATGTTGTATAAGTGACACAGTTTGGAAGAACTAAGTTCATGGAGTCATGCAATTTCTGGCAGTTTAAATGTGTCTTTATTTTGGAACATGAAGAAAAGCTATGTTTATAACAAAGACTATTTCCATACCATTCAAAATGGGCACTTGCCCTGAAAACCTGATTTACCACTAAATGTTAGGGTTAAGGTCTGTGGGTATCTTTTTGCATGACAAGATGTGCTATATTACCTTAAATTATCTATATTATCACTAAGTGCAATAGAATACTCTAAGACTTTTGCTGTAGCAGTTGACGGTAGCCTAGTGCTGAAAGTCATAGCCAGTCTGCAGATTTTTGAGCAGTCTAACAGATTTTATTGAAACTTTTTTTTTCTTAAATTATTCTGCTCCAGACTGTGATTTCATCTAGTTGGTGAATATCAAACACATTGTTTTCATTTGAAATGCATCTTCTAGCAACGAGGCATGTTTCTATGTGAGCTTGTTGTTTTCTTAAATGACTTAAACGTCCGGTGATCCTCAGTTGTTTATGATGGCGTTTTTCTCTGTAACGCTTCACTAAGTTTTGCACAATGCATTTCAGCCACCAGTGGTGTCCCCTCGAAAAAAAAAAGAAAAAAGAAAATAGGTGCAGGACACCAGCAAGCTAACTGTTGACCTGATGAGGTCTATACATCAGTGCATGGCTTATTGGAGACTCTCCATTCACTCTCTCATGCTAGAGCGCTGTAAACATCACTGATGGGATGATCCAGTGTGATTGTGCTGTAAGCTCTTCATGCTGCCTTAAAGGGATAGTTCGCCCAAAAATGATATTTAAGCCATGATTTACTCACCCTCAAGCCGTTCGAGATGCATATTTCAATCTTTTTTCAGACGAACACATTTTCAGTTATTTTAGAAAATGTCTTAGATCTTTCAGTGGTTATAATGTGAAGCAATGGGGTCCAGCAGATTCAAGTCGCAAAATGTGCATGCATCCTTCACAAAAATAATCCATCCGGCTCCAGGGGGATAAACGAAGGCCTTCTGAGGGTAATCCGTGCAGTTTTGTCGTAAAAATATACATATTTAAAACTTTATAAACGAAAATAACTGGCTTCCAGTGGCGGTCGGCGCGCGTTCATGGAGATGTATGACGTTGTGACGTAGAGCGAACGTAGAGTTTTGTTTTGCTCTGCTCTCTGGCTGCGCTGTCACGCTCGGTCTACGTCACGACGCTTCCTGCGCTACGTCCTACGTCATATGCCAGCAACCATCTCCATGAACGCGCACCGACCGCCACCGGAAGCCAGTGATTTTCGTTTATAAAGTTTTAAATATGTATATTTTTACGACAAAACCGCACGGATTACCCTCAGAAGGCCTTCGTTTATCCCCCTGGAGCCGGATGGATTATTTTTGTGAAGGATGCATGCACATTTTGCGACTTGAATCTGCTGGACCCCATTGCTTCACATTATAACCACTGAAAGATCTAAGACATTTTCTAAAATAACTGAAAATGTGTTCGTCTGAAAAAAGATTGACATATGCATCTCGAACGGCTTGAGGGTGAGTAAATCATGGCTTAAATATCATTTTTGGGCGAACTATCCCTTTAAACACTCTGATGTCCTCAGAACCTTTTAACAGCCTCATTGCTTCTCATTTTATATCTTCCAAAACCTTTGATATCATATTATATGATTAATCTACCCATATAACAAACAGCATAGATAAAAACGTAAACGAAGCATGATCTAGCGGCTAACGTGGACTTGTTATGCGTTTTAAACTCTTTCTTCCCCCTCACGAGTAGTAATCTATTGCTGAAATGTTAACTCAATTTGTCAGTGTTATCTTCATGTCAACAGTTTCCCTTAAATATTTATAATAGACTCAGAGCTCTGAGAACCAGCAAGCACAGGATGAATTTGAGAATGTTAACATGCAGTGCATTTTTTCCACAGACTCTCAAACTTGGGAAATGTGAAATGTCTCAAGCAACCTGGTGAAGAGAAAGCATAATCCCGAAGGTGAATCCATCAAGCCCTCTCTCATTAGTGCCTTTCCCCATGACTCATCCTAGCTTTTCCTCCCTTCATTGCTCAAGTGAGAATTCACTTTTCCAGACGTGAGGATATTAGGATATTTAGGATCAGCCACAAAACTGTAAGCACTTTATAAACTTAAAACACCAATTTAGGGTTGGCATTAAAGCTCGTCTGGCACATGATGCCCAACCCAAGAAATCTGCCATCTTCACTTCATGGGCAATCAGCTCTGTTCTGTTAGCTGAGCTGTAAATGACTAATCGTCGAAAACACATCATACTGGCGTGGGTACCACATTTACAGTAATGAATTATGGCGTACTGTATGTTGCTTGCAATAATATATTTCATAATACAGACTCATTTTAAAGTGCCATCAATGGAGAAATACGCTTTTTGAACCTAATGATGTAGCTACCGTCATGCTAACCATGATCATCTTGGTTGTTTCCAATGCTTTAAGAACAGCACAACTGTTAAACAGGAGTAGCGCTATGATAATTTTCTGTTTTATTTAGAGATGTCAGGATGTTTATGTTAGCATGTGGACTGTGTATGATAGGAAGAGTTTTGCTTTACTTTGCACTTTTGCAGATTTTCACCACTCTGGAATTTGAAATAATGTGAACTACCTCAATAAGTCACCATGAAATCAAAATAGATAATATAGATAACTTCTCGTTTTTTACTTAAATCAAGTCCCACCTTGCATTTTTTCTTTTTCGAGAAACTGAAAAGAAATTTCGAGAAATTTCACTATATATGTCACAATAGAGAATAAAAGACTATCTCAACTTCTGTTTGTGCCTACTTTAATGTTAATGTTTGATTGTTTCATGCACATGTTGGGATGTAGTACTGAGTGTTTGTATACAAAGCACATACAGTAGGTGTATGAAAATATTCAATATATTCAATGTTCGGTTATGTTGTGAGACGCAAAGCAGAGATTTGAGTGACTAAGTTATTGATTTTATGTATAGTATGCTTATTTCAGAAACCTTGCACTGGTCTACTACCAATACTTAAGCAATGAGCAAATACAAGCTCATACTGTATATTCAGAAACCACCAAAAAAAAAAAAAAGATGGGGTGTCCCGACCCAAATCTACATCTATGATGTATGATAGATCTAATCGGACGACCCAAAACTGTCTAAACATTAAGAATTGTGTTACAAGTGACCAGCACTCACCTGTCATATAATAGTCCAGCAGGCTGTGTCAACAATGACTCTAAGCTGGTAATCCCCATAACACTGGTGTGGTGTCTCAATGTACCTCTAATGCATGTCAAATGTATCTTTTATCTGCGAAGACCTTGAGCAGTAGCAGACAGCCCCAAGCTTTGGCCCAAAGAAGCCAGACGTGTAAACACAGTAGTGTTCTACTGCGGCAGTACATTCGCCATCATCCTATGACTCACCTTCGAGACATCTGACATATAAACAATTATCGGAATGTTAAGTTTATTTGATGGTTCTTTCGTCAATCTATGGGCTGCTTGTTGGAGTTTGAACTCAAATTGTGTTTGTTTTGGAATTTGGCTTTGATGTGTCACAGGAATATGTATTGCTTAACCATTTTTGGAAATGTCAGGTTTCACTTTTTCTTGTTGTGACCTTTAAGTGCATTTCCTGAAAAAATAAAGATAGAGGACCTCATAAAAAGCAGAAAGTTTTATGACTCAGACTCAACAACATGCATATAATTATGATTTAGGTTACATAATGAAATGCATTCAAGAAAATTTGTAGCCCAGTGTGTAAATAGAAATGTCACCCAGTTCTATTCATTTTTTCTTTTCAGATATTATTTACAGAGGTGGACAGTAACAAAGTACATTTACTTGAGTACTGTACTTAAGTACACTTTTTGAGTATCTGTATATATCTGTATATATAAAAAATTTTACTTTAACTTCACTACATTTTAAAGACAAATATCGAACTTTTTACTCCACTACATTTCTGTCAAGGTCCTTGAGTAGAAAGTAGTAATGTCAGTCAGGGGATGATTTGGCGTCAGAACCCATGTCAGATTGATGTCAACATCCAACGTCGGAGAGACGTTGGATTTTGGTCGGAAATGAAAGTCGGGTTGACGTCAGAACACGACTGATGTTGGCTGACGACTGTTAAAAAAATTCATTTTTAACCACAATACAACGTCTGTTCAGTGTTGGAGATTGACGTCAATCTGACGTTGGAATTTGACATCAACCTGATTTTCATTTTCAGCGTCGGGTTTGGTCTTCTAAATGCGAATTTTGTCATTTTTTTGGAGCACACTAGCTTATAGATAACAGTAAGGCTAGCATATTCATACTAAAAGCCAAAAAACTTTTCATAGAGACTTTAAATAGGGCACTATTTGAGGGAACAGCCATTTTGGGTGTTGGTTTGAGTGCACTCTCACATTCAATCCCACTACTGGAACTGTGTTCTAGAAATACATTTGATATTGATATGAGAGTATAGGGGCGATTTCGGACACAACCAATATCTGATTAACGTGAATATTATTACTAGTCTTATCGACAAGATGTCATCCTTTTTTTTTTTTTTTTTTTTACCTTGTAGGATGCTAACGGGGTCACTGGATTTATCCTATTTTAAAAGAACACACAAAGCATATATTAACATTCTTTAAAATAATATAACAGCAACAATAACACTGTATAGCGTCCCTATACTAACACAAACAAACTTGTATAAAAGTATGTGCAAAAGTATAAGCATAATATGAATATTAGGGTTTTGAGGCACCGATACATGGACATTTCATACCAATCTGATTACAGCAACCTGGAGTTCAGTTTTAGTCGTTATTCAATCTTAGCCTTTAGATCCATTTATGTTACCTGCACTGCTAATCATCGCCTCATAGACTTGGATTGCATTTCAAAACAGGATCAGGGCTGGGGTCAGTTCAAGGTATGAGCTGCCCATATATGGTCAACACAATGAACAGAGACATAAAATGAGCAAGATAGTTAAACTGAAAGAAGAACGAGAAAATGAGAATAGGAAGGGTGGTGATTTGGAATGAAGCGAAGTAATCTGTCTTGTCTGTTACCTAAGGTCATGATCCTTTTAATAATGCAGTTGTATAATAAAAATCAGAGACTAAAATACGCAAAAGTGGCAGCATATGACTGATGCAGCATATCCATTTTCATCCTCACTTTTTACCTTTTATCATTGTATTATTTTCCCCTTAGAGCAAATGCCTCATTCGCATTTCACTTTAGAGTATCTTAATGACACTCTTGATAAATTACCCATTTGCCCAGATAAAATCCTTAATGTTGCACCACTTGATGAGAAATAGGATCAATTTCAAAGGTAGTCCAGGTCATTAGCTTCACCTATGAAAGGAGACCTTAAGAGCACCACATGTTGAAATACTAACTTGCAGCACAGTTTGCCTTTCGTTTGATATGTCTATTGTGTTGCATGACAGAAATTGCGCTTGTGAGTGACATTCATATCAATCATCTGTATCAGTACAGAGGGGCCGCCCGCACAAAAATGATACATTCTAATGATACAATACATTAAACATGTTATAAAAAGTGGTTTGGGTTAGTCTCTGGAGCATCTCCATAATTCATACTGCAATGACGCCTCAGCTGTTGCGTGTGAGAAAAACGGCTCGAACGATTAGCTTTGATTGGAAACGTGAAACTAATTTTGCAACATTTGTGTTTGATTGATTCAAACGATGTTTGTGTGATTGTGATTGGTGCTGGTATTTCTGCTCATGTTACACACATTTGATTCAGCGATTAATCAAACAGAAATTTTAGATCAGTACAGGCTTCCAAGACACTGACACAATTAGCGAGTGAATCAGGTTGTTTAAGTAATAGCCTCATTTGGGGTTACTTATACATTAAACAGATCACATTAATCAGTCATTCGGTGTTTAGCTACTTACGACTGACAACATTAGGTCACAAACCCTTTAACCGCTGTATTTCCTATGTGAAATTAGAGTTTGTTTAGTAATCTGCTATACTGTAAAAAAAGGAAAGAAATGGGCGGATTAGAAACGAAAACATCTGCACTTTGAGAGAACTGACGTCGAAATAAATTTTTGGGACAAGTGGCAAACATAAATCTTCAGTGTTTTTGGCCACTGATGTTTGATTTGACTCAGTGCCTGTGAATACGAATTCCAAACTGTATAATCTGTCAGTCGGTCTGATTTAGGTAAGATCATAGACAGATCGCTTTTTGTATAAAATGCATGATGTTTTTAGCAATTTGTGATGTTGGAATGGATCCTTGGTCCCCGCAGTCTCCTCCCACAGCACAGCTGAGGAATATCTAACACTGTCTCCAGCCGTCAGGAATGCCGACCCTCTCGGGTTATGACCTGTAATTAATTGTTTTGAGGGTCTGGCTCCATGTTCTTGGCGTTTGGAGTTGCAGTATGGGAAGGGTATAGCGTTCTCTCAAATATCCAAATTAGATTTTCACTGTTGTTCCAGCGGACATGGGCAAATTGAGAGAATCCCCCTCCAGCCTTGAAACCGGTCGATAACTTAACGAGACGTCTAGCTATGACACGCAAACATCTGACATGCTTTTCAAGTGAATGTAAAACACACTGTCTGATGGACAGCCCAGGCTCATGAGTGATAAAGCACAGGCCGGGGGTTTTGGAGTTGTGTTTTTCTATTTATTTTCAAAGGTGGGCAGCCAAGACAAATGTTCTAAATGCAATTCAATCTTAAAAATTCAAGGGAGCTTTTGCTTGGACCATCCGAAGCAAACCGTAGAAGCCTCGGGCCAAAATGTAAATCTCTCTCTGACAAATGTTCAGTGAGTCATCGTTTCTCAGCACATAGTTAGCGAAGGTTTTGATTGGCAAACACATAATTGTAGTCATTTAAATGTTTCCTACTAACAGAAGGTTGAGAATTTGGCTTTCTGATTTAGTTTTTCTAAACGAAGATGGATGCATTACATCCATATACACATATTCTCCTCTTAGATTAGCACTCAAAATTGCATAATTCTATTTTCAAATCATATTTTAGCCCTGTGTCTGACTTATATGCTGGTATGGCATGACTTTCAGCAGAAACTGTCTGATTAGCTCTTGTGTTGTGGTTACAATCAGCCATTTGCAACAGAGCATCGTAAACAAACAAATTAGACCTATTATGATTCCCATTGGCGTGCATATGTGTTGTGTATATGTGTGTCTATGTTAATCCAGTCTTGGATGAGGTGGAGATCTCATTCCTTTGTGCTGTGTTCATGAACCAAGCCTTGCATGCTCAGGGAGGGACCCAGAATCCTACACTCCTCTTCTCATGGCACGAAAGCCTATTGTCTGTCCCCCACCTCTGAAAGAGGCAGACAGATAACCTCCCCGCACACAAAAGACATGCGTGATGAGGGCAACACAAGGCCGCCGTGATTCCAAGCTTGCCTCTGGGCTGCTTCAGACACCCGCGAACACAAAGGCGGCTCAGCTGTGATAAAAGCGTTGAGAAGTGTTGTTTTGGTTTTGTTTTTTGGTGGCCACCCTTACTGATTCATCCTTGACCCTTGACTCACCAAAAAACGTCCCTTTCAATTAAAAGTGACACAAACGGATCCAATCACTCACTATAGTGGCCGTTTCAGAGAATACCATCAGTGAAAATTCCTCTAGTGGTGTTGCACCATGACCCGCATAAGGGGGCTGAGTTCTTTCACCGCCTGTGAACAAAACAGACGGAGAATGATGTTTTCCTTTTCATGCCCAGGCTCTGAAACCCCATCCCTCTTTTCTGGTGTCAGTCGTTCTTTTGTGTCGGCCAGCGGTGGCTCCCTTTGACACGGCGGAGGTTATCCTCTTGATACCTGATTCCAAAGAGAGTCTGCTCACTCGGCCATTTGTTCTCCCATCACCTTTACTCCAGCCTGTATGATAGCCAGGCTCAGTGACCCCCATCTGCCTGCCTGTTGGAAAAATCAAGGTTAAGCTGGTTGCTGCTGGTTCAACATGATTACTACCTGGTCAGATTTTGGTCATTAACTGGCTCAAGCTTCTCATTAGCTTTTCCACAATAGTTATTAACTTGTCAAATTTGATCATAAGCTGGTCAAACTTGACCAACAGTAAGTTTAGACATTCTACCAACTATAAGTAACTTTGCAACTACATGTTAACTAATTAGAGTATTAGAGCAGAACTCTCATTAGAAAATTAGTAGACTGTTAAGGTGGCACAGTGGTTCAGTGAGAGGTCTCTAGTTCGAGTCCCGGCTGGGCCAAGAGTCCTTACTGTGTGGAGTCTGCATGTTCTCCCTGTTTCTGCGTGGGTTTCCTCTGGGTGCTCACCCACGATACAATTATTTATTTATTTTAAATGCAGTATTGTAATGGGGAAAGACCTGGCAACCTACCCCGGTAAAATAATTGCCAAGAAAATTCATGGTCAGTCTCTCGCGTATGGCAAGAGATGACTGGAATGACAAGAGACGACTGGAATGGTCGAGAGTAGAGTAGGTTAGGGTTAGGTGTTTGGGTTCCGGTTACTTTGGGGCAAAGTTACTTATGGTTAGTAGAATGTCTAAAGTGGACCATCAAAATAAAGTGTTACCTAAGTTTGTAGGTCATTAACTGGTCCAATCTGGTTATTAACTTGTCCAATTTGGTTAATAGCTAGATCAAACTGGTCATTACCTTGTTCAGTAAGCTGTTTCATAATGGTTAATTTTTTCAGTTTGGTCATTACCTGGTTTAAGCTGGACCAAACTGGTTATTAACATGTTCATTCTGGTCCTTAGCTGGTTAGGGCTGGTCATTATCTGGTACTAATTATTAACTGGTTCAGTTTGGTCATTAGCCATTTAAAAATGGTTATTAATTTGTTCAATTTGGTCAGTTACGTGTCTAAAATTGTTCAATTTGGTCATTAGCTGGTCAAGCTGATTTTTCCAACACGGTGGCCGTTTTACCAGCTAATAACTCACTTGCACCACTTTTACACATTCGGACCATCTAATAACTATCTTGGACCAACTAATAACCAGCTTAGACCAGCTAATGATCACCTTTGACCGCTTAAAAGTCAGCTAATGGTCAGTTTAGACCAATTAATAACCAGTGTAAACCACTTAAAATCAGTTTGGACCAGTTAATGGCTACCTTGGACCAACCAATAACCAGACTGGAGCTCTTTAAAACCAACTTGGACCAGCTAGAAACCAGCTGTTCCAAAAGACATCTACAGTACAAGTTTAAGATAGATTTCCCAGATGTTCCAGAAGTAAAAACAAGAAAGAGTGTATTTGTTGTTTGTGTTCAAAGCTCTCACCAACAACAAGACAGAATGGAGATCACGTCATCTGTTCCACTTTATTCTTCAAATCCACCGTCTCACACAGACATACCTGAAGAACAGACACAAAGGGTGCTCCCCAGGCCTCCCAGATACAGGATACCTCTGGCAGATAAATCCTCTGGGATTTCGACTCCATTCCAAGGCTTCTTTTCAAGCATTTCTTAAGGGATTCTCACGGAAATCTTCTGAACTCGGCAGATAAGAGGCACCTCTCCTGACAATCCAAAGTGGCTGCCATGTCACGGAATGAGATAAGGACAGTGGAGATGTTGCTGAGGGACAGTGTTGAGTGATGGCATTGACTGGAAAGAGCTAAACACTTCACAACTCTTTAAACCACAAGACCAGCATTTCGACTGATTTTCACAATGAGCACATTGTCAAAGAATGTCTATCATAATTCATCTCTCACAATGTACAACAAGCAAACTTTCAAGAATGTCAAAATTTTATATAACAACAAAAATTAGGGATGTTACCTATTGAGTTTCTCTGGAATTATCTGGAGACTCTACTATTAAACAAATCATATAAAAGGTAATAAAATTACATATATCAACATCTAAACCCAACCTAAACAGGACAAGGGCATGATGGAATTTTAACAGTATGTTTAAGACACTGTTACACTCGATTCTAAATAAAGCCATTCTCTACAAGCTGTGAAGAAACTCTCAGTTTATCTTGACCACATCTGGAGCAAGATGCTATCACAATACCAATGCCATGACATTCCTACAATTCACTATTGTTATTTCTGTTAATTTAGTCTTTGAGGCAACAAATCAAGCTTGCCAATTCCCGAAAAGATCCATTAATCCTTAATACACTTTTCGTATGAGTTGTTTTACGGAGTCTGGAGCTGGTTCAAACAGCTGTGTGGTTAGCTACGGACCGTGTAAAACACCCTGGCCAGAGTCGATCAACTCCTCACTACTGTACAGATCCAAAAATACAGGCCTGAATGTAAGGAAACAAACAATGTACTAAGAAAAACGAAGCAGCTTATGTCTCCTCACATCTCAGCCACACTTCAAAAAAGCCTTCAAATGCTGGGATGTAAAGCTGTCTTCATGAATTACCCCATTTGTTTCCCTCATGATGTACATTAGCTTCTTGTCTTCAACAAAAAACAGAGGGGTTTAACTATTGTCGAAAGACATGGATGTGTGTGTTCGTTCTTTCAACACAGACATTGTTGGATTGCATCATTGACAGTGTATCTGCCATATAAGGCAGAATATTCAAAGTCCTTCACTTGAGTCCAATTCGATTTTGAAGTCAAATATGGATCTACAAGACTTCTCATATACAATTTAAGTAACATTCGTGACTGATGTTTGATTCAAGACACTGTAGGAAGTCAATTATTTCTCTGGAAATGTGACTTATTTAAGAAGGTACTGAAGAAATTCTTTATGATCTACAATCTTAGTACCTTTATTTGCCATCCAGAAACATCTATAAGGATCTTCTATAACCATGACTCCAGCTATTCAAGATGCATCTACAGTTTCAGGGCAAGAAAAACTAAAAAGTAACTTGTTATAAAGCCATAATCTCAACAACAACAAAAAACAAGAATAGCTAATAATAATAATATTAATAATAATAATAATAATAATAATGCAGCAATCTGATTTTGTTACTAATAGAGCAAAAGCATGTAAAGAGGTAAAAGACACTGTCAATGAAAAAGTCATCTGAGGAGAAAAAGTTACAGCTCAGAAACAGCACTGCCTACTGGTAAAGACTCAAAATAACCACTTGCCTGTTCTCACAAAAGTGAGATCGTAAATTTAGTGACATTATCCTGCTATTCTTCAGAACAAAAAAATGCACGCTTTTATGGTAATGTGGCATAGATGTGTCTGAGATTTGTGTGAAGGTCAGTCAGGGATGCTCTCTGCACTATAAATGTGGCTCCAAGTTTAGAACAACTCTAACCATATTGGTGTAAATATTTTGTCCCTGGCTAATACTGCACAAACACTTTCAAGTCCAGGAGATTTGTAGCCTCGACATTATAGTCCTGATCCAAACTCTACACACAACAAAACACTTCAGCTGTGAACATCCGGCTATATGTAGCTACATAAACACAGCTATATATAATACACTACCATTCTAAAGTTTGGGGTCAGTTTTTTTTTTTTAAAAGAAATTAATACTTTTATTCAGCAAGGAAGCATAAATTGATCAAAAGCTACAAGCAAAGACTTTTATATTTTATACAAAAAATGCTGTTCGTTTGAACTTCCTATTTATCAAAAAACAAAAAAAATCACAATTTCCGCAAAAATGTTGATAATGTTTCTTGACCACCAAATCAGCATATTAGAATAATTTCTGAAGGATCATGTGACACTGAAGACTGGAGAATTGATGCTGAAAATTCAGCTTTGCCATAAATGACATTTTAAAATAGTGACTTTATATTTTAATTTGTATTTCACAATATTACCGTGGGGGTTTTTTTGTTTTGTTTTTTCATTAAAAAAAAAAATATACATGAATTTATATTTGGTTTGCCCCTTTTTCAAGCTGCAAGCTTGCCCTGTGCATGAACTCCACAAGTTTGTTTAAAACCTGATGGTCACGTGGTCCAATTAAAGAGCATTTTGAGCGTCAATGGAAGCAAGAAAATCTGACCTTTTGTTTAAAGGAATTCACTTAAACAACTTTACAATTTTGCTTATTTGATTAGTGACCTAGAAATAGTGCAGAATCTTCAATATTTCATATTTTACAGTACATTTTTGTTTAAAAATTTTCAAAATCCTAAAACTCAAAATACATTTAGACTCCCAGATTTTCAACAGCCTGTGGCTTGAAATTCAACAGCACCAACTAACTAAGTGGGTTAGTTCAAAGAGACTGTCCTTATAGCACCTTTGCATTTGTTATCTTTAGCTTACATACATACAGTATGGGATAAGTACAAAGCGTTTACATCAATAAAACGGTCTACAATTAAATGACGATCTGCTATCAGACAACATGCACTCATAGTAACATGTAATATCCTCTCCACCTCTAATATACAAACTCACGTACACCCTATTGCTGATAACAGCGCTGCCAAATCCATGTGCGCTGTTTACTAAAAGCTCCCTCTGTACAGCAGGCCAGAACTCCTCTGCAAAACCTCAAAAGAATTTAATAAAAAAAGCTCTACATCTTTGACATTAACCGCTCCATTTTAACCAAAGCTTCACATTCAGGGAATTTAGACAATAAAAGTATCTTAAAAGGACACTTGAACTGTTTGTGTTTCTTAAATGTCAGGCCTAATAGCCAGGATATGGTCCGATGAGGATTGTGCCTTGTCAACATTTATCTTTATTTTAAGAATGATATGGCTTGGATGAATGCTTTTAAGAGCATCTGCGCAGCAGCTTAGAAGAGGACTTTGGAGATACTGTTTGTGCACAGTTATCCCCTGTGTTTTAAATCAGAGTAATGTTCAGCCGGCCGAATGATGAAAGGGATTTGCATTCGCTGCATCTGGTGCTCTGTGTACTTAAACTGTTAAAAGAGCTGAACAGGTGGAACAGGTGGGCACGATTCAGGACATACAGAGAGATTATCAACTGTTAGACATCCCTTTTATCTGCAGTCGCAGCTTCCTTTGGGGATTAAGATAAGATGCCACCATACAAACTAATAGATTGTGTGCAGGCATGAAACTTTTTAGTAGTGCTTGCCAAGACAAGTGTCACTAGTTACTGCTCATATTTTAGGCTAAAGTTTGGAACAAGTATCACCCCATACATGAACAATACCTTAAGTTATGTGGCTTGTTGAGAAGAGATGTGCTTTTAACTTCACAGCCAAATTAAAATCCAATAGACCAATATTGACTTTTTGATTAGTATTGATATTTTGTTTTTAATTCTCCAATGATTTGTCAATTTTTGGGGGGGCCCTACACACCAAATGGAAGTAAATGGAGCACAAAGTCTAGCGTGCACAGTAATCTGACGGAACTGGATCCGATTCTATCTGGAATAGAGATGTAGGTTCATGGAAAGGAGCATCACTGATGATCTCCAGGAATGTAGATTGAGTAACAGAGGGGGGGGGGGGGGAAGAAGCCACATCCTTTGACATCACTGAGACAAACCACACAGTAATTTTCACATTTGCGGTTAAGGAACACATTGTGCCTAGCTAGTTCCAGTCATATTTCTTCTGGTGTTGTTCAGCACTTTCAGCACTGGAGATAACTTTTAGGGTAATGAAACAGTCATGAAGGCCCATTTAAACTGCTTTCAGAAAGTTGCAGAGAACGAGCGAGGAGAAACATCAGGCCAGAACTCTTCTGCAAAACCTATTAGCGTGGCCACAAACATCTACAAGGGCCTCCAGGACATTAAAAAAGGGCTGGAATTAAGATAGATAAAGCACATAAAATGCTGAAACTGATAGATGGACCAGACATGGAGAACCAAAATAAAAATGAATGAACTAGTAATGGCTGGAATGTGTTTTGCCCCCATGTCACAAATGTCCCATACCTTGACTCTAAATAAATAAATAAAAGCTTGTTTGAAGCTTTTTATCCTTGACTCAAAATAAATAAATAAAAGCTTGTTTGAAGCTTTTATAACTCTTTAAAGCACTTTCCCAAAAATCCCTCACCTCTTAAGAGAGAATAGCATGGAGATACTATCATGTCTGAGTACCACTTGTTGCAAAGGTGAAATAACCCACATGGAACTGATATCAGAGCAACCATCTCAACCCTTAATTCTAGACATAAACGGGAGGAAAAACCTCAGGTAACCATGATACTGACAATGGGTAATCACTGTCACTTGTGCACAGATATTCACTCATCAGAAGATGCAAGTGGCTTCTTCAACAGCCCAATCTAGGCATTGTGGTGCCCGCAACATTGAAGACATGCGATAGTGAGAAATGAATGATCGTTCGTGCCATCGGTTCTCTTATCAGGATGTTTATTAAGAGGGATGTTCTGTGATACAGTGAAGAGAGAAAAAAACATTTCACAGTATGACATTATTTCCTCACCATGGCACAATGAAACATCTGAAGACTGTCTTCCCTCCCATGTATTGCGTCAAAGTAGATTTATCAAAGCATCCTTTCTACGCAAGAACCTGTCTACACAAACATTTCCTGAAGAGGTGGGAGGGAATGCTAAACTCTGTATTAACCCAAATGATGTTCGATAAATACTTCCTTTCCCTTGCAGCAATTGATTCCCTTAATTTTCACGTATTCATTCCTGAATCAGATGATATTCAGCATCTAAGCTGCAGCTTATTTGCAAAGAATGATGTACCTTCCTACATCCACAAAATCTACATCGAAGAACAAACTACGTGCCCAATGCAGCCCAGCTAGAGGTGAACATTAGCGGAGGAGTGTGAGATCGGGAAGGTGAGGGATTGTTTTGGTCGAGTTGAAACTGTGGAGAGGTAGGGTCGTTGTAATGGTCTGGTTCCTGTATCTCATAGGATCTGTTCCATTAAATCCCAGTAGATAAATTACAGTACATCTGTTCAAATCCCTGTCAAATACTGCAGAGGATTACTGCTGGGAACAAATTTGCGAGGACAACAGGGCAGATATACAGTAACTACTCATAATAACATCACCACTACAGTGACATTCACTTGAATTAAGAGTGGTTGGGGAATACAAATCATGTTATGGATGAGCCATAGGTGTTTGGGATTCTGTGAATACATTTTTAGTGGTATTAGCTAGGACTTTACTTCATCTCAGCAGCGATCCTTCAAAGATTTGTGCGGGGAAATGTTGGGAAATGGTCCTCTGAAGCTGCATCTAAAAAGGTTGATTGCTTGGTTGGAACACCACCATATACCACCAGCTGGTCACTTAATGCACATGGTAAGTTCACAAGATAAACAATTAAGCAAGAAAAAGGGAAAAAAGCATACAGTTTGGAGTAGTCTATGGCTTTCAAACAAATTACTGTATGCCAACACATATGCATGTATGTAACCCCTGTTTCTAAAAACTGATTGCTATGCTATATAAAAATTGAACTATAATACATACAAAACCAGATGAGAACTGGTTGGCTTTATTTATTAATGCTAATTAATGTGATGCTGCAATGCTTTTCCCCCCTTTAAACAATTTAAATAAAAAAAAAAAAAAAAAAGAGAGACATTTAATGAAAATAAAAATAAACAGAAGTTCTGTAAATACAGAATAAACTACACATCTACAGTTTAATAATGAAAATGGGCAAAGAGCTTGATTCTATTAGTGCTAATTTATATCTAAGGGTTTATTGGGTTTGTTCGATCTCCTCATCTCTGTGACTCATCTGGTGCAAAGCAAGGTCAGATCTTCTCTTTTCTCTCTAGCCCTCACGGACCTTGGCAGACAGAGCATCACAAGTCTTCTTGGCATCTCCCAAAAGCATGGATGTGTTTGGTTTGTAGAAGATGGGGTTGTCCACAGCGGCATAGCCAACTCCCAGAGATCTTTTCATCACGATGATCTGGAGGGATGAAAACAGAGGTTGATGCATTTTGTCTTATTGGGGAACAAAGAATGGTACATTATGGAACAAGCGAAATTTCACATTAAATAAAATCCTGTATGTCGCTTTTAAGATTATTAATGGCATTTTCCTAGCTAATAGAATCTGTTTCAACATTATATCTGTGAAAATATTGGATGCACCTGCACATGAAGTGGCAGGGAGAATGGCTTTAGGATTTGTACAAGAGGGCGCAAAAAGAGTCCAAGCTTCCAACATGTAATGGCTATTTAAGTATCTGCCATTTGCAAAATTAAGAGTCATTAGCGTTTCAAACACCAGTTTTTAGGCTGAGCCGTTTCTGGGAAAATCGTCGAGAGCAGTGCTTTGATTGGGAGCATCTGTTTGGGAAGGAGGAACACTTGGTAATTGAATAAGTAAAACCAGAGAGGAGAGCCCTTGCCGCTGGTCTAGCTTTAGTGTTATTCAATACACAAAGATATTTGGAACGAATTGACCCTCATCTTGAGACTTCAAAATCAGCAGGCGGATCCTTGTAATATCATCATCTGTCCCTCAAAAGCCCTGCAGATGTTCGATGCCAGGCAGGTGATCGGGATGGCGTTCAAACAAACCCAACCGCTCTTCTCAAAAGAGTCATGTGACCACTTTACCCAGGCTCAGCATCCCCCAGGACAGGACAACATCCTTTTGTTAAATTATTCATAGGGCAGCTGGTTTCATTTGGGAATGAGGTTACACATGAAGGTCTCTAACAAGGCTGGGAGCAATCAGCAGGGTTGGATGTTGCACGAGATTGAGTATAACAAAACCAACATAGACAATCGACAGGGAAACTTCATATTCTACTGCGCCATCATGTCATCAAGAGCGTCACTAGGTTCTAAGTTGGTCGAGTGCTCTTGTTGAGACTACACATCCAAGTACAAATAAGGAAGGCTTTAGTTCAAAGCTCTAGTGTTTGTAAATTCCATACGGAATTATGGAACAGGTTAACAAGCTACACGCAATTACTCGTGGGAGAAGATCTACGTATTTACACATTTGCAAACGTCAAGCCCCAGTACTCCAAGTGATTTCCCCAGAGAAGGTCTGGCTACAATGGGCCTGTCATGTGGTGAGGCACACCAGCCCAGCATTTTAGGGAAAGTATTGGTCGGATGCTCTGAAATGTCATCATTCCAGAAAGAGCGAGTCAGTGCTAATGAAAGCAGCGTGAGCCTGTCTTGCTGAAGATACACCTGGACTGTAGCGCGGTTACAGTGGGAACCAGCTGTGGGGATGGGATGGAAATTTTCATATCGCTCTGGGTGGGAAAATGAGGGATGGTCTATATTACAAAACCTGAGGGCAATTCCTGCAATCTTGGCTTTTATTCCAGCTAGGCCGTAAAAGTAAAGCCTGATACAAATGGAGTATGAAGTAGATCATGTACACTTAAATTATTTTTTAAAGTCTCTTATGCTCACCAAGGCTCCATTTATTTGAGCAAATGCAGTAAAAACAGTAATATTGTGAAACATTCTAATTTAAAATCATTTTTAAATGTAATTTATTCCTGTGATGACAAAGCTGACTTTTCAACAGCCATTACTCCAGTCTTCAGTCACATGATCCTTCAGAAAACATTCTAAAATTCTGATTTGGTGATCAAGAAACATTTCTAATTATTATCCGTGTTGAAACCAGTTGTGCTGTTTATTCTTTGGATTCTTTGATAAATCGAAAGTTAAAAAGAACAGCATTTATTTAAAATTATTTAACAAAACTGCAAATAAATTCAATGCACCCTTGCTGGATAAAAGTATTAATTTCTTTCATCCCCAGGCTTTTTAAAGGTAGTGTATATCGTGTGAAATCAGCAAAAAATTGCCAGATTTGAACAACTAATAATATGCTCACCTGCTTGGACTTCCAGACCTCCAAAACTGGCATGCCAGCAATGATAGAGTTGGGGTCCTCCTGGGCTGCTGAGTTAACCGTGTCATTGGCTCCAATTACCAAAACCAGATCAGTTTCTGAAAAATAGATAATGAAAAGCAAGATGAATTTTACATCCCATCCAAAAAAAGGGCAAAAACCACCAAAAATGGATATTATACCAGGGAAGTCTTCATTGATTTCCTCCATCTCCAGCACAATATCATATGGCACACCAGCTTCAGCCAGCAGTACGTTCAGTTGGCCCGGCATACGACCAGCCACAGGGTGGATTCCAAACCTGAACACACAACAAACTCACGATATAGATCATGTGACCTTTTGGATCGCCTGATACACATATGGCATCCAAATTAAGCACTTTCTGGCAGTGCAGGTCAGGATGACTTTTCATACACCATGAGCAGGAGTCTTTGAACACAATTAAGTAGACGTACTTTGGGGTCAGGCTGTTTGCAAGAGGTTAACAGAGAAGGAAATAAGCAGTGGCTGATGGTATCTTTTTTTATGCCAAGTAGTAAAGTGCATGAGCTCAGGGGAAATGGCTTGAGGAAGATGAGTGGACCCTCAGGGCACGTGGGCAGCTTTACAACTTCACTGTAAAAACAGATCACAGCCAACAGGCTTAGGAGAGAGACAGGAAGTGATGTCCCTGCATTTGTTCCTGCTTTTTTAACGGATGTAAATTTGTGCTCCATTTCTATCTGATGTTTACACTGCAGTTACACATGCTTTTAAACCAAAAAGAAACCAATACTACTATTTTCATGTTTAACTTTAACATAGCCAAGTTACCTCAAAATCCTTTTTTTATATAAATAACCTTTTCACTGTTTCCAAAAGAAACAATAGGGTATTTATCCAAACAGCTTTGGACAGCACAGGTATGGTTAAGAAGTAAAAAAAAAGAAAAAGAAAAAAAAGATCAACCTCCAGACCCAAGTCTTGGGAGATTTTCGCTTTTAAATCGCTTACAGTGGCGTGGAGCAGAGCGAGCATTTTCAGTTCTTTCCTATGTAAGTTTTGCTTCACGTTCATTAATTGAAAACACAAACTCTGCTCCGCGCCAGTGGACACGCACCGCTATGAATGACTGTGTGCATTTTACATACAAACATATACACACACATACACATACATATACATACATATATATATATATATATATATATATACATATACATACATATATATATATATATATATATATATATATATATATATATATATATATATATATATATATATATATATATAAAAACATTCTATATAGAGATTGGCGTAACATCATTTAAAGGCAAGCATATTAAAATAAAATAAAAACATTTAAACCATAAAGAGAAAACTTGGAAAACAAATAATGAATTACATTTCATTAAAAACAGCCACACAGATATCATTAACATATTCAATAATTTTATAAAAAAATTAAGTAAAAAAAATAAAGTAATTGACCATTTAAAACATAAAAAGGAGGCTCGGACAATTATATTTCTAAAATAATTTCTTTGATATAAAACAACCACATGGATTCCTTTAAATAACTAAATAGTAGAATCATCACAAGGGTAACGATCGCAAGAATGAATGTGCACCTTTAACCAATTTACCTCACCAGTCACTAAAACTAGCTCACTTCACTTCTGACCTTGTTCAAATTAACATGTCTGAGTTGTTTACTTTGTAATTAGTCAATTTCCAGAGCATTCAGGCCAATTTGCACGACATATTTACACACTATTTGATCTCATATTAGTTTTATTTTACACTATTGTCAATTATTTTCTCTTCGAAATTAAGCCAGCACTACCTCATTGCAGAAAATGTTACTAAAAAGTGGTCTTGTTCAGATGAAGCTGGCTATTTTTCCAATAAGATGTGCCGTGACCACTCGCAAAACAAAGACCACATCATTCTTGCAGTTGCTTTCCATCAAATCCGACATCTGTTCATCCGTTTCCTTCAAGTAAACGCATTTATCAAATAGGAAATGAGGAAAAAAGGTTCAATAATAAACCAAACAGAAATATAATTCAGTGGACAGGCCTCAAAACTTTCGAGACATGGGGTTTGTCCGTCAGCTCTGACACTGGCTTACATAAGCTGCAGCTGCAGTGTGCGCGCAAAACAGTCTGGGCGGACCATGAGTCCAAGCTCAGCTATCCCATCCAAACCAGCCCGATTGTCCTGCTATTCCGATCACCGTTACGCAGTGTTTCACCACGCTGAACCAACACATGCTCTGAAAATATCTGCGATAGCTTGCGGCCCAAAGGAAATTTAGACTGCTGTGCTTTCCTGCCCAAACTTACGACTACTTTCAACCAAATCTTTCCAACTCTACACTGCAGCAAAAACAAATGTAATGATATTTATGGAGAGATAGACAGACACATAATGGGAATGATAAGGAGACAGTTTACACAGTGTCAGTTCTACCCAAAGTCCTCTCAACAGGGCGACACCCATAGCCAATTATCCTGAAGAAAGCGAGGGGGAGAGCGGCGGGTGCGCTACCTAATCTGTCCACTATTTGGCCACCCATCTCCACTTCTAATCAACTGCAAATGCTCTAATTGGCAGCAGCTGTTGGGCTCTCAGATCAAACAAATGAACGAAAATTACACAAGCTTCCGGTCTGCATCTCTCCTCCACAATCACACAGTGCCCGCAGCTCTAGAGAGAGAGAAAACAGGAATCTAGCATTTGTGACAATCAGTCAAGTTGAAATTGTCAATCTGTTTCATTCAGATACCACCTTGTCAGATCTAAGTATCCCATGAACTGCAAAATGGCAAGGAACAATAATCTGATGCAGAACGCAACAGTCTCCATCAACGGCAATGCACTTTTGAGCAAAACTGAACTGCTGACCACTTTGTGACCAGTACTTCATCTTTTAAGTCTACAAGATGGGTTGGCAGCACACCATGACATTCTGGTTAAAACGCGTTTGTGCGTATGAGTCCCTTCGTCAAAAAACCTTTAAGTCACAGATGATGCCATAATTGGCTCCTCTCACTGCCAAGAGTGTGGTGAAACCAGGCTAGTGCTGACAACCACTATCTAGTGGGAACAGGGCAACAAAAGCATTGACACCATCTAGTGAGAGACAAATAGAGAGAGAGCCACAGTGGTTAGCTGTAGCCATACAAAGAGTACATTCAAATCAGATGCCCATTCATAAAGTATTGGCCACATCTCTAATTTGGCCGTTTTGCTGCTTTTATGGAGAGAAGAGAGAATAGGAGAACATGGGGACAGAAAAAAAGAATGGTTTTGTGAAATGTCACAAGCCAGATTTTGAACTTGTGTTGTCCGTATGAGAACTACAGTTCAATCTGTGTTACTATATTTTATACTACGGGGCTGTTGAATGCTTGATTCTGACTGGTTTGATAAACATATCACTTCACCAAATTATTTCAGTTATTTCAAAGGTTCTTACAGCCTACAACAGCAAAAGAACCAAAACATATACATATATGAGCCAAACATGATCACCTTCCTCCACATGCTGCCAAAGCGACGCCAATTCGCCAAGGCATTGACTCCATGAAGGTGTCCTGTGGTATCTGACACCAAGACATTAGCAGCCAGTTTTGGAGGTTGTGGGGTGAAGACGCTGTGGTTCGAACTTTTTTGGTCCAGCACATCCCACAGATGCTCAATTGGATTAGTATTTCATCATCTCAAGGGATATTCCAATCCGAAGAAGGTGTGTTTGTAGATATGAAGTGAATTTTGGACTGCACTTCTGTACCTGAAGCTGAATGTCTTTCCCATGCATTGCATCAGTCATGGTCCCACAGCAGCTAAACTGTATTTTCACAGTGATTTTGCGTATTTATGAATGAACGGCTCATTTTAAAATCTTCCCGGTCTACTGACATTTGTTAAGACATCTGCTTTAAACATTACAATCCTCATGATAACTTTCGTTAACTTTACATTAAGTAAATCCACTTCAAAAGCTAATTACTCCTGGACAGCAGCGCCATAGAAAGAATCAGAACGACCGCAAAAACGGAAGTTCAAAGACAATATTCTAAAGATGGCTGCGCCCTTGTTTCTCTGGCGCATAAGGTCTATAGGTTGAGCTGGAAAGTGATTGACGGATCTGAGCGGACCGAACTAAATACTTTGATGGAATGGTATACTAACAATAGGGAATGGACAATAAACTGGGTTAAGAGAATTTACTTTAACATAAAAAAAAAATAATAATAATAAAAAAAAAAACTTACATACTTCCCCTTCAAAAAAATAAAATTTCAAAATAAATAGCAAACTTTCATTATAGTATGTGTGTGTCTTACCAGGCTCTTAAAATTGTGACTTGATGTACTACCATTGAAAACAAAAGTAAAGATAATGGATCTCTCTCCAGGTATTACAGACCAACTTGGTGGCGCTTAAGTGCGTCCGACCAAGGTTCGAATCTGGCTTGGGCCACTCCCCCATCCCACTTCCCTTTCCACCAATAATGTCCGGTCACTTCTTTACAGTCCCATCTTAGAAAAAAAAAAACTTGGTGAAACATCCTAGGGTCAGGCTCAGTCTTTCCACGCCCTGCAACCTGAGAGGCATCATCGGGACTGTGGAAAGTATTACGTAGCCCGCACCTATCGCTCTGCTCTTCACCGGCTCTTTCACAGCACTGGGAGGCCTGGGGTACACTGCGCTCTCAGATCACAGGGCATTACACATACACTGGAGAGGCAACAAAAGCCCCAGACAATAGAGCAACTGAATGACGATATTCAAAAGCACTCTTTGAAATGGAGGAGTCCGACATGCAGAGAGAAGGCTGCCGTTCAGAGGTTTACCCGACTGACCTGCAACTAGTAGTGAGCCATTTAAACACTCATCCAGCCGTACTGACAAGACTCAGACCCCCTCAGAGAGACTAAAACTCACAGAAAACACACACACAATATTTTTGTCTTGACTTTGGACTTAAAGAGACCGGGTAGAAAAACATCCGACAGAAAGAACATTAATAGAACATAAAAGAACATTAATAAATAACTATTATTATGGTTTATAATATATAATAATGGCTTTAAAATCTTTTACAGATAACGTGTGTTATGGATTATAAGTAAAACAAAGTTTTAAAATAACACTTTAAAGTTCCTCTATGAAAAAAAGCCTGGGAGAGTGAGGATTTGGACAAAGAAAGGAGAGATTCCAAATGTCATCCAAGTTCAATAATTCATAGGACATTATTTACTAATAAGGGGTGTACAGCAACTGCCACTGAGATCAATGGGAAATGTTAACGGATAGCTTTCTCCTGGTATCACAGATCTCGTGGTGCACACATGGCTTAATCATGGTGTCAAATCACAGTTAAACAGTAAAGATTTGAAAACGACTGAAGATGCCTGAATGTTTCTTACCTGACTTTCTTGCCCTGCTCAGACAGTGACTTGACAAGATCAGCAATAGGATACTGAGCTTTCGCTGCACACAGACCGTAACCTGAAGTAAAAGACACACCAATTAAATAAGGAACACACCTAAACATGCATGCATACATAGAAAAAAAGAAAAAAAACAGCCGCTACTATTATTTGAAGGTAGGAAACTCCCACTGGAAAACTAATGAACTCTGCATGATCCCTACAAATCATTTTTATACTTTTAGTAATCATACCTCATCTTTCACAATATGTCATGTGAATTGATTTTGGCCTAATAAATAATCCCAATTTATAAACAAAAGGACAAATCTGTTTTGAAAGTAAAGCAAGCAAGGGACCTGCTCCATTCAAAGATAAAGTAATTAAAACTTGGATGACCTGCAGGATTATAAACAAACAGAAAAGAGAAAATTGCTTCATGTTGAAATGCATCTTTGATGAATCTACAGCACCAGAATTCATAATAATATTTCACAAGTGTTTATTTGTACACCTTAAGTGCACTTTGAAAGCAACACAGAATAAGTTGAACTGGGATCAGAAAGAGTAATGTGCACTATGCAACAATTTAAAAAAGACTAATCAATCTTTCATCAATAAACAATTTAGCACCACGTCGAGGAAAACGAATATAAATTCCACACGTCAGTCAGTTTTAAGCCTTCTGATAGGCTTGTTACAACAACCTTCAAATCCTCCCATTTAAACAAGCATGTCACAGTGCATGTTGACTAACCCTCCTCACTCCTAATGATTTTTTGCAGCTTTTTTTTATTATTTTTAAATGAAAGACATTTCACCCTGGGAAAACAGCCATGGTTGGCAAACTTCAAGCTTAAACAGAAAAGTCTTAAATGTTTTCACAGCTGTCAATCATCAAAAGTGATTATGACTACTTAAATTATACAAAAATGTGGAAATGGAAACAAGGCCATTGCTTACTCAGTGTAAGGACTGAGCAGTGAAGGAAACCCCACTCAAAATATACCAAAAAAAGACAACGCAATGACGGCTGATGGATGGATTTAGCGGTCAATGAGGGGAGAAAACTTAAGTGGGTTCAATTATATGTTATTTAGCAACCCAGGGCTCAATAATAAGGATGGTCTGATCGGCCAGGGCCAGTGTAAGAGTGTAGTGTAGCAGCTACCATATTTAATCATTTGGGAAGGGCTACACAATACTGGAAAAACCTGACATTGCGATATTTAATTTTTCTGTGATATGTAAACCATTTTACCAGATGACTTGAATAGCTCTATTTGGAAAGAATTAATCATTCAAGGATGATTGGGGTGATTATGCTGGTTTTTAAAGCTACAAAAATTATTTTGTGTTTGTATTTTGTTGTTTGATTAACATTAAATGACAGACGGCAGCAGGAATATATTAGGCTGCTCACGGATCCAATATAATGATAACCATCCATTTTCTCCCTCTATTTATGTTCACGTAAGCCATAAGCGACTGTTTACGAGGATACTCACAGAAACGGGCATTTTGACATAATTTTGCGTGCATGTGTCCATTCAAGCTCAAATAGACGCGGAAGAGAACGGAATTTGGTGTTCCCTTGCTGTCCGTGATGCTTTGTGTACGTGCGTCTTCTTGCTCTCAAGTAGTTTAAAATTGCTTGACACGACCTAAAACACATGCAAGTGATAAACTTTTGCTCTGCGATGGTTAAACTATACAATTAATCTAAGAATGCGTTTCAAACCGTGGTGCCAGGTCCGTACAGATCAAACGATCCCTATACTTGACATCCTACATACTGCGAGATGACTATCGTGGATGTGCACATCGCGATATCGATATCTCGTGAGGCCCTAATTGGGATCCTTACATTTTTTTCTAATTCCAGGGTTTTAAAAGTCAAGTTAACATTATCTAGCCAACCAGAATCACTTTTAATGGTCTTCACGGTGGCTAGGTCAGTGTTGTCCATGAGCACAGGGCTTTCTCAGACATCTTGGCAGTGACTTAACAGGCAATGGTCAAGAGGGGAAAATTTGGATGCCTCAGAGCCCATTGGACGGCCATTTGTTTTAAATAAAAGGGTCCGTCTCTGTTGTGCTTGGCCCTGCAGTCTTGTTTACTCTGGACTGCACTGTTTATTATCATTTCTCCTTTTCTTTCGGTTCATATTCCCACATCTAATCGCTCCTCTTTTCCACTGTCCTGTCGCCTCCAAGGTCTTGATGTTCTCGACCTGCTGTCAGACCATAAAACGTGACTATAAAACAGTCTGTTGCGAAGAACAAAGCAGCGTGAGAGTCGCTGCCATTGCTGGAGGCGATTACGGAGGCCCCTGCTAAGGAACCAGTCACAGAAAAATATTCACTTCAGATATACGAGTCCAACTAAATTATTTGCCAACTGAACTTGTATCAAAGGAAAACACAGTTAAAGTTCATCTGACACATCTTGCTTGATCAGGCATCTCTAGCTGGGCAAAAGAAACGTGCCATAAGAGATAAACCTGACATCACCCACCACAGCTCAGCTCACACGAACAATGCCACAGGAGGCCAACCGCGCCGTTCCACAACACACACCAGAGAGTCGAACCCAAATAGAAAGATAAAAACTGGCCCCCAAAAAAACATGTATGAATTCAAGACCACCTCAAAACAAGTCCCAGCATGCCTCAGGGCACTCTCTAGGGGGGTTATCCCGCACAGGAGGGGTCAGAAAATTACCAGTGATGTAATGGAGGTGAACCAAGGTTGCTTTAACAGACATAACATAAAGGATCGTTTGAAGTCATTGACAGGACACTCCAGATCTAGTTTAAACCAAGGAGTTTCAGATGTGCAAGGCAACAAAGGGCCTCCATTACCTGGAACAATGATGATATTATTAGCCTCCTTGATCATCTCCACCGTCTGATCCACGTTGACCTCCGTGTGGGTACCGATGATCTCCATGGGCTTGCCCGTGCCAGTGGATGAGGTGCCGTAACCACCCAGAATAACGTTTGCCAGGGAGCGGTTCATGGCCTAGCAAGGAAAACACACCCAGAGATTGCAGAGTATTAAGTCCGCTTCTCAGCGAAAAAAAAGAAGAAAGATTGTGTCAAGAAAATGTGTGTCCATATGACATTTAGACATTATTAACAGGATATTAAGCAAAATACAAAATATGATATTTTAAAGAATGTTGGTAGTCAATGTTGACGGTAGCCATTGACTTCCATAGTAGTAAAAAAACAAAACACTATGAAGTCAATGGCTACCATCAACTGTCTGGTTACCAACATCCTTTAAAATATCTTCTCTTGTGTTCAACAGAAGAAAGAAACTCACACAGGTTTAGAACAACTTAAGGGGGAGTAAATGACAAAACTTTTATTTTTGGGTGAACTATCCCTTTAAGCAAGGATGCATTAAATTGATCAAAAGTGACAGCAAATGCATTTATATTGTTACTAAAGTTATTTATATTAAATAAACACTTTTTCAGGATTCTTTTGAATAGAATGTAAAAAAAAAAGAAAAAAAAAAGAAGGGAATATCAGTTTCCACATTTCCAAATGTAAGCATTTAACTGTTTTCAACAAACAGTAAAAATAATACATGTTACTTGAGCACAAAATCATCATATTAGAATGATTTCTGAAGGATCATGTGACACTGAAGAAATTAAGTATATATATATATATATATATATATATATATATATATATATATATATATATATATATATATATTTACATTTAAAATAATACATAACTGTAATAGATCTATACATATTTAAACATTTATATACAAATATTTTGTATTTTAAATACTTTGTGGCAATGTTTTCTCCAGTCCACAAGCTCTGTCACTTTCCACGAATAACAACAACCACAATGTCCATTCTGACAATCACATTAAGCCACAAACTACTTCATTAAAGAGGTGTGAACAAAATCAGTGAACTGAACTTACCACACACATGATGTAGGACAGGATGGCTCCAGAAGAGCCAATGAGGGCACCCACAATGGTCAGCAAGTTGTTGTTGAGCAGGAATCCTTCAGCGCACAGGGCCCAGCCAGAATAGCTGTTTAGCACAGTGATCACCACGGGCATGTCGGCCCCTCCGATGGCGGCTGTCAGGGTCAGGCCCTACAAGAACAAGAAAAGAGGGGTCAGGGAGAGGAAAAAGGGTGGAGATCAAAGGTTACGGTGATGACAAGTGAGCAAAGCACAACAGTAACTCGATTCCATCGTTTAAAACAAAAAGGAAGTCCACCAAAAGAAAAACCACAAGCCCGAGGTATGAGCATTGTACACGCGGTTCGTTTCTATAAACCAAGTCTGTTCATTTACACACTGGGTGATGATGCAAATAGGAAATGCGATATAGATCACACCAGAGAAACATATTTCACACAGATTTGGTTGCAATGGGCTTCAATTAAGGCATGAGGTGTTTGTCAAAACACAGTATTAATTTCTCTCGTCTATGATATCGACCTGTATTATCAAACAATGTACTTTCCTCAGGGAACAGGCTTGAACAAAGCCAGCTACCACACATCATGTAAAAAATATATTCAAACAAGCAAAAAGATGGAGACCTAAAGAATGACGCTGTAAAAAGAGCCAGACACCATAATGCAGGTGATTGATTCTCTTTACAGAGGTAAAAGGAACTGTATAAAAATGTCAGCTTCCTAATTATTGACAAATGATGAAAGCCTCACGATAATTAATTGTAGCTGTCATAATATGGTGGTGTGCTCTTATGGATTATATAAAACAAATAAAACTAAAGCCAAAGGGAGATGGGTTTCATGAGCTGAGAGGTTTACGTATGGCCCACCGTTCTGAAGCGCTGAACATAAGTTGTATATAGTGTACTCACTCAAAATCTTAATCTCTACATCCTCATATCATGACTAACCAAATGAGCAATTTTATAAATGACTGTCCCTACTTAAGCCAGCAGAAGGCCAATATATTGGCCAAAACAGATCAGGTTATATTTGGGCATTTTAACAGACTGATTTTCAGAATTCCCCCTTGTGTCTTCCAAAACCGACCGAAGTCTTGTCAATGGACAGAGCATATTTTCTGTTGTTTAGTGAATTTAGAGTAAATACTGTTAATTACGCACTAAATTTTGTGTACATTTTACTGGATACCATTAAATAAAAGAATAAAGAAATAAATGACATACATATACATACTGTATACATATACATACATACATACATATACAAAAATAAAACAAAAACCAAACATCCACATCTGAACTGCCTAGCAACACTCAAGAAATTATATTATATTTTTTTATAAAAGACAATTGTATAAAAGACAACCTGGCAAAAAGATTTTAGAAAGCTGTGAATCCCTTACCATGACGGCAGAGAGTGCAGACACGGAGCCCAGGCAGGTCAGGCCAGTGGTGTAGCTGGGATCAAGCATGTAGGGGATCATGCCGCCCACACTGGCAGCCATGAGGGTGGCGTTCAGCGCATGACGACCAGGAAGCATAAGGGGAGCGGAGTTCAGAAGACCTGCACGAGGAGGAAGTGAAGTGAGAAGAGCAAAACAATTTGAGTCTCAGCAAAAAGTGGGTTAGACGATGGACTTGATGTGCTGTTTGGGAATGTGATGCTTGTTGAGTTGAGCTTTAAACAAAGGTACACAACTGCATGTCATGTTGTTAAGTGCACTTTAAGCATCTGCTAGCGCTCTGTAAACTATAATAATATGTGCGAGACATATCATCAGTGCAAGATTAAGTATGTGAATGCAGGAAAAACTCAGTAGGAGCCGAATAAATTACACTTACCGAATCAGTTACACACGTAACAAGTTAGCAATACAATTGGATTGGGCGATTATGTACAGCATTCTACCCCCCTTTTACACTGAAAGAAAAACTCACAAGGATAAAAATGAGACTTCTAATCGATTTTATCAGTGCAAGCCTGTAGGCTTCAGAGTGGTGGAGGAATGGGAAAGCTCCTGAATATAATGCGTCCCAGCTTTGAGGGACAAGTGGAAAATGACTGGGGGGGCGGAGGGACTAATTAGTGCCAAATTTTGAGAGGTTCCGCCTGGCCAAGCTTTAAACATGAGGCATGTGTGTTGCACCGGTGGGATGGTGAGTTAACAAACAAAGCCGCACCAGACAATAAGGACTTGGACCCATGACAGCACGATTAATAAAAATAAAATGGAATTTCTATATAGTTTAGGGCGATAATCAAATCACAAAGGCTCTGATTTAATTAAGCAGCATGTTAAAGAGTAAAGCGTGGCACGGTAAATGCGAGCAGCTTATGATTCGGTGTTTTCATTGTCTTGGTTCGTAGTAAATGATGCTTGAAGAGTTTGAGTCACTTATAATGTGCATTTGGGAAGGTACTTGTAATGAGAACCGCTTATAAACAATGTTTACTAAATTTATTTATTTTTTTACTTTTTTTTCTCTTTATTAAAAAATGAATAAATAAATAATAATAATAATTATTATTATTATTATTAAAATTATAAATAAAATATTGGGGGGGACAGAACAGAAACGGGTCACCCACAAATGAAAAATCGGTCATCATTTACTCCCCCTTATGTCGTTCCAAACCTGAATGACTTTCTTTGAAAATTTCTGTGTGTTTGTTTTGGACCCCACTGATTCTCATTGTATGGATAAAAACTGTTCTTCAAAATCTTTTTCCACAGAAGAAAGTCATTCAGGTTTTGAAGGACATGAGGGCATCTGAATTATGACAAAATTGGTCACTTTTGGGTGAACTATCCCTTTAAGTTATATTATCTAACCAAACAAGCAGGACCTTGAAGTTTGCCGTAAGCCACCAGAGATCCACTGAAGGTGACTCCTCCAATGTAGGTCCCCAGGTAGGCCACAATCTTGGTGAGGTTGGCTGCAGGGTCAGTTGCGAAGTGGGGGTACTCCACCATGTACTCGGCCACGCAGGTGAGCACGGCTGCCAGACCCACCAGACTGTGGAAAGCGGCCACGAGCTGCGGCAGGTCCGAGATCTGGATCTTCTTAGCGATGGTCAAACCTGTAAAGGTGGAGCAAACAAGAAAAGGGAATTCAGGCCTGCTGGTACGCGGGTCACATCCGAAGAAGTGGTGTGTGTGTTGATGTGAATCTGGAGTGCAGGTTGGGGGAAGGGTGTGTAGAGGGCATGTTTTGGGCGGGCTGAGACCTCAGGAAGGAAGCATCTGGAATCAAGCAGACTTCTGGTTTGAGCTGGGGCTGGTCGGGACGGTTTAAACTACGTTCCAGCAGGTTTCCAGGAATAATTAGCAATTTAGATTAGACATGACTGGCTACAAAGAATGATACCGTGCTGTGTGACTCACATGACCTGATGACCATTACCTGGGGTTGCGGGGAAAAATCACAAGGCCACTTCCAATTTACTTACACACACTAGGTTCAAAGGCTGCTGACTAAAGAAGAAATGCACAGACACGAGCACACACACATACTCACCAGCAGTGCCACCCACCGCCATGGCCGCACTCATTTGAGCCATGAGCTCAGGGGAAGGTTTCAACGCTCCGAAAGTAGCAGCAATGCCACCGGCCACTCCGATCATGCCCAGGGCGTTACCGAGACGGGCTGTGGATTGTTTAGACAGACCCGCCAGAGCCCCCACGCAGCACAAGCCGGAGCCCAAGTACATCATCTGCACACAAGAAGGTTCACAGGAAGTGAGGATTCATATCCTCCAGAATCCATTTCTCTTTTGCATTACTACAACACATGACTAGATTTTCACTATATTAAGTTGTTTTATGTGGTGGCCAGGAAGTTGCTATTGTGTTCTGAGCAGAAATTTAGCATGTTGTTTAGCATATTTCTATTTAGCTTTATTCAACTTTTTTTTAAGTTAGTTGCCAAAACAACATTTCTAAAGCTTTTAAAATTTAATTTAAGTTTTCATCTAATATTTACATTATGTAATTTATATGTTATTTCAATTGAAATAATTTTTAATAGTTTGAACGTTTTATGCAACTTTGATAAGATGGTCACTAGATTGTGTACCCTTCCTTCAACCATTGTTATTTTAGTACTATTTATATACTATTACAGTATTTATAAATATACTGAATTAGATTTCATTTTTATAGTATCAAATTTTCGTTTAAGTTTTAGCAATTTTCTTATGTGCTTTTGTCATCTTTTTAAAATTTTCATTTTATTTCAGTTTTACTTTTTAGTACTTAAAGCAACACTATGGAACTTTTCCTCTGTGGTCCCCCTACAGGTTGGAAGCGGAATTGTCCATTAACGCTGTCATAAATCATTTAGCCCAGGGGTCCCCAACCATTTGGTACCGGGCCGCACAGAAATAATAAATAACTTACCGTATTTTCCGAACTATAAGTCGCATCAGTCAAAAAATGCGCCATGAAGAAGAAAAAACATATAGCCTAAGTCGCACTGGACTATAAGTCGCATTTATTTAGAAATTTATTTCACAAAAAAAAAAACAATGTTACAGACGGGACAGTTCTCCGTTACTGACGTGAGCGCTCTGAAAGCGGCACTGAAAGACTGCTTTAAAACTTTCACAGAGACCTCAAACAGAAAGCACAAAGCCTGTCTTTAAACTTAATTTCGTTTTGTATTAACTGTATCTTAATTTTAATCAATGTTTCATCAACCAATTGTCTGGATTTAATAAATAAGAAGTAAATATATTAAAAAATAGATAAATCACGACACGGAGGCGCCGGCGCGTGAGCTGGAGCTGGTCTCATAAATTAAGCTTGAAATGTCTACTTTTCAGCTTTTAAACAGAACAATTCAAAACAAAAGAAAACAGACTGCTCTCTGCTTATGTAATCCGTGTGAAGTGTGCATTTCTCTCTGGCGCGTTCACTACATGTGAAGATCGCGAGTCAGCATCGTCAACTTCATCTTTCCAGCCGACACTGACATAACAAAAACTATTAAAAATTAAAAAAATTTAATTAAAATGTCTCCTGCTATATTTTACATATTCATAATCATTAATTTTGCCAGTTCGTTGTGACAGCTTTTAGGTGCTTTATTGGCAGCGTCACCCTTACATGTTACATGAACGCATCAGCACCGAAAACATGGAGATTTTTTTCTTTTGGGGGCATTTTGTTTGTGTTCAGGCTTTCTCAGTTGTCTTTAGGCGTGATGTTACGAGGACGCTGCTAATAAAGTTGCGAGTAGGCCTACACATTGGATTCACGTTTATTATTATATTTAAAAAATACCCCAGTTTTTATGCCGGTCGTATAATTTTATTTTGTTGTAGTTATCCGCCACACCTTAAAGGCTGGTCCGTGAAAGCATTGTCTGATATTAAACCGGTCCGTGGCGCAAAAAAGGTTGGGGACCGCTGATTTAGCCTACCACAGCCTACGATATCGCACACATGCCCACTGTTTATCCAGCACCGGCTTTGGAATAAACGATGTCCACAGACAAGGTAAAGTATGATATATTGCAACATCAGAAACGAAGAAAAACAAAATAATGACTATTGTAACGCTTGCCGTAAAGCAAGTAAAATTTGTAGTTTTCTCATGTCTCATTAGAACTACAGAAACGCGACCCGATCTGGCAATCTTACATAGTGTGGTTATAGCAGATAAAGGACCGCAAAGCGGAGGCATAAGTGCCTTTCACCCTGTTATGACTTGATGAACCACTGAAACAATTTTGGAAATATTATTTTAAGGTAAAAAATGTTACATAGTGTTGCTTTGAACAAAAATCAGATATGTTGCCAACTAACTAGAATGTGTTTAAGTTGAAGTTTTTCCATCATTTTACTTTAACTTTTTCAATTGACAAATTATGTATAATAATTTCAGTTTTAGTTAACAATGCCTTCAACACAGACGTTTTCATTTTTTATCATCTGCCATGTTGAAAAGTGTAAGTTTGAACCCAAGTAACTCAACTGAAACTCTTCAAATCATGCAGCTTGTTAACTTTAAACAATACAGTCTTACCTGTTCAACATTGTAGCCACTTTGAAGAGCCACCCCATAACCTCCAACAAAAAAACCAGCAGGAAGAAGATACAAGTAGTTGTACTCTGGGGGATCAGTGGGCCGCTTGAACATGTCCAACATCCTCTGAGTAACCAAGAAACCACCTGATCAAACAAACAGATAGTAAGAACACAGTATATACACTGTACACAATCTTGAGTTGACTTCATCCTAAGCATGCATATTTATTTTTGTATTAATGATATAATACATTATATTTAATACATCAAATTATATTATACCATTATATAAATTTAAATAATATAAAATTTCACATAAAAAAAAAAGTTCTAATTGAGTTGCAGAAGGATGCCACGAAGACTGACGGCAGTCACTCATCTGCTGCTCATTAGTGAAGTATTTTTAAACTGCCATGTGATTGCATTTACATTCATTTTCCTGGCTTACGCTGCCCTAGCAAAGCAACTTACTAGGACGATTACCAAACCAAAGCTTTTCATTTTAAACTCAGACGGATATCCAGTTTCACTCAAACCTTAGTGACCCGTTCCTCTGAGGATCCCGGTAAAATATTTAAAAAGTAAATGCACTCAGACGGTTGAACACAATGTATATACAGCATTAGAAAGAACGTTCCGTTTTCCCACAATTAAATGTGAAGGATATCCAGACATTACAGTCGGGGCCAAAGAATAAAATATGTTTTCATTCCTGTCATTAATGGAGCAGGTTCACCATAAATTCCTTGTCTTTTATTGAAATTAAATTGGAAAGGGCAATTGTTATTTTTTCCCTGCATGCACTTGTAACAATAAAAATGGTCGAAAAAACTAAGGGATAGGAAAAAGTGACCAGAATGTCCATATTTCTAACTTCCAAAGGTTTATGGTTAATGGGACTGCGGGACGAAACATGTATGAGGAATGGAAATAACAAAAAAACATCTTTCAACTGAAATTAAACACCTGCTTTCTGAGAAGATAAATATATAAATTCAGACACTTTATGTGCTGGAACACATATCAAAAGTTGTTATTGTAGCATGATGAAAAATGTCTGTAAAAGCCTAGTAGCATGCCATTAAATCACTAACACATCCTCTGACCTGGACTGGCGCCTTGGCCCACCATACCAAGACTCAGGATGAAGGGGTCACTGGATTCAGGATGGCATTTTGGCCACCTGCCCACTTCAAGACATTTTTTCCTTCTCCTCCTTAATGGCACTATTGGTTGCTTTTGAGCAGAGCCTGATTTATGACATGGCCGAGGCTCTTTGAAGCAAAACTGCCGCGCTGACATTTCCTGTTTCAGGTGTGAGGTTTGACGAACTAAACTATTCCACCTGGAAGGAATGGAATACGGCACTCTTCTCACGAACACAAGATGCAGGGCAGCCAGAGGGCAGCAGGCGGCCCGAGCGGAGAGCCCTCACCTGCTCGCATCTGTAATCTTACTCGACTTTCAGCCTCTGACATTTTAGCGATGTGTTGGTAGGTATGGTATCGTGTGTTCAGTGCACTCACCAGCGATGTTGACAGAGGAGATGAAAGCAGCCAGTACGGCCAGGGAATCGGCCGTGCTGCCAGGGAGATATCCACCACCCATGAGGGAGAGGCCACCAACAGCAGTCAAACCTAAAAACACAGCATCCATGTTATTTTTTGCAAACAAACAATTAAAAAAATTATTTAAACTGGAATAAATTGAATATTTTACTTAAAAATAAAACAAATATTTTAAAATAACATTTTCTTGAAGAAAAGCTTAATGTATTTTTTTTTTAAATAAATACACAAGTATTTAAATTAGTTAATTATATTTTAAATATTTTTTTATTTTTAAATAAAAAATAATAGAATAAAAAGATATCTTATTGAGTGCTGCTATTACACTAATTAACTATTAGCGACATGTTGTATGCAACACTAATTTCACTCATTGTGAAAGGCTAAAATAAATAATAAAACAAATGGATTAAATAAGTAATAAACAAAAAACAATTAATTTCTTTGGGCGCTGATAATAGCTACTACACTACAAAGAAATTAGTGACATGTTGATTGCAAAAATTAGCATTCCATCAGAATACGTCACTAATATTAAATGGCTATGAGGCAATTGAGAGATCTTTGAAGGCACCTATGCCGACTAATTATTGACAATTTGCCAGACTTAATGGAATTTTCTATGGTTTCCAGATTTGCTTCTAAATTGTGACTAGTTCAAGTGAGAAAAACAAGACAACTGTCCCAGCCATTTCCCCCCTCCACTAGAAGTCTTACATCATACGCCTGACACAGGCACAACACTCAAAACAAGCCGTTTGTAACTCATTTTGACCGGGAATTAACGAGGACAACACTGGCATCCCAGAAGGAAATCTGATAACCATCACCTCTTTAATCGTTTTCAAATGCTTCCACAGCATCAAATCGACTGACCAAACCTGAGGTGGCCCTGTTGGTTAGCGGTATCTCAAGTCAATGAAGTGTGTAACTGTTGGTAAGCATTTCCTCTCACTTTGTAATTCTGAAGTAACAATTGATCACAGACCAGCTTGCAGGCCAAGAGCACGATACCACAACACTGCAGGAAACGCAACAGACAATTTGTAAACCTAGACAGGCACGAACCGCCACACACGCACCCAGATATTCAGAGGTCTGGATATCTGTAAAATAAAACTCTTGGATGAAAATGAAAGATGTCAGAGCCAGCTTGAAAATCCACAAAAGGATTGCTCTTGTTCTGATGGCTGGATAATATTTCCGACTTTCTGTGATCACGGAGGATAAAGCGATGAGGTATTTGGAAAGAAGGGTTGTTTTAGGCAAATGACACATCCATTAGGTCACATCAGCAAAATGGACCCAAAACCAATATCTAGTTGACTACATTTGTCCGTAAAGATTCCTTGGATCAGGTGATGTTCAAACAGTCATATCAAGAGATGTGGAGTCATTCTGATTCACCAGTTTCAGGTAGATTAAAGAACGAGAGAGGAACTTTACTCCACCGGGAGCAAAAGAGTAACTTTATGCTTCTGGAAAAGTTCTCCCACACTTTCAATGAGAATGAGAAATTCCACATTAGTGGCTTAACGTCTCTGTCACTTTTGTGAAAGCTTCATTACTTTTGGCACTGAAATAAGCAAATTCCAACTCGCTCACGTTTCCAGACCTGTGAAAGACAGTCCAATAAGTGTCAAATATGTACCACCTAATACGCAAATGAGACAAAGAAAAGCAAGAGACTGTCTCTACAAGACTAATAAACTAATTCACAGGAAGTGTGGAGCAGGTCGAGGGAAACTAATTGCTTCAGATGATTCCCCACACTCTCGATGTGAAGTTTATAGCTTTCTTGACATAAAGGACTCTTTAATGCAGACCACCAAGGACTTGTTAAAAACAATGAAACGTTTCCTGGTTTCTCAGCCTGCTGAGAGAAATGAATAAAAGCTTAACGAAGCACAGAAGTATCCTTGATCTGCCTGGCTGATGATTACGTCTAGACTAATGAAGAGCCGAATTCGCCGCCTAATGGGGTGGGCTATGCCGGTCCATGACAGACACTAATTCAAGGGTGAAAAAAAAAAAATTAGGTGACATTCTGCCTATTAAAGTAGGTAATTCACACCCACTTGAGAGCCCCCGTAGCTAAAGGGCAAACTCAGATGAGGAAAATGGAACGCTTTGATGACCTGTGCATGAGAGAAATTTCAAATTTTAACTTGCCTCAGATCCATTTTCACAACCAGCTTTATATTTACAGGGCTTGACATTCACTTTTTTGCTCGCCAGCCACTGCGGATAGTAGTTTTCCAAAGTTACTAGCCACTCAGCATTTTCACTGGCAACAATTTTGACATTGATACCATGGGGGAAGCAGCAGGTTGATACCATTTGGCAGCAGGTATTAGGCTGCTGTCACTTTAAGACCTGACACACAGATCCACTATACTGTTACACATACGTTTCTTACGTTCACTTAAAGGGATAGTTCACCCAAAAATGAAAATTACCCCATGATTTAATCACCCTCAAGCCATCCTAGGTGTATATGACTTTCTTCTTTTAGACGAAAACAATCGGAGATAAATTAAATAATATCCTTGCTCTTCCAAGCTTTATAATGTCAGTGAATGGAGAAAGAAATTTTGATTTTCAAAAAAGCACATCCATCCATCCATCCATCATAAAAGTAATCCACATGGCTCCGGGAGTTAAAGGCCTTCTGAAGTGAAGCCATGCATTTGTGTAAGAAAAATATCCATATTTAGCTTCAGGCAGACGGCCTACGCAAGTCGACTGACGCCAAAAGAGTTACCCCCCTGACATGATGTATGGCGTCGGATGTAGGCACTGCGTAAGCTTTGACGCCTCTCGCGGTTCAAACAAATAGGGCTGGGCAACAAACTCAAGCTCCTCTTCACTTATATCGAAATCCTCCAACATTTCTCTTTAAAATTCTCGTTTTAGACTTATAATTCATGACCAGTGTTTTGTTTTGCTCTATCCTCTGTGCTTCAGCATTCGTCAATGCGTCATACATCGCGTCAGGCGTTACTCTTTTCGTCATAAATCGATGCATACGGCCGTCTGTCAGAAGCTAGTTATTTTAGCTTTTAAAGTTTTATATATGGATTTTTTATTACACAAAAGCATTGCTTCGCTTCAGAAGGCCTTTATTAACCCCCAGAGCCAAGTGGATATCTTTTATGATGGTGGATGCACTTTTTTGGGCTTCAAAATCTCATCCTCTATTCACTGCTATTATAAAGCTTGGAAGAGCCAGGGAATTTTTTAATATAACTCAGATTGTGTTCATCTGACAGTCACAGAAGAAAGTCATATACACCTAGGATGGCTTGAGGGTAGGGGTGGAATGGTACACAGAAGTCACGGTTCGGTTCATACATCACAGTTCAGTACGAGTTTGGTACAATGGAGGGAAAAGCAAAACAAAAATGCAGAAGGCTTGTGCATGTCTCAGGCTGTACCACCAAAGGAAAATAAATTACTTAAGCCTTGTATTTTTTAAATAAGTTTTATTAATAAAGTAAAGGCATAGAACCAGTTTATTTGTAGTGCACTGACAATAGTTTTATATAGTTAGTTTATTAATTAAATTAATAAAAAGACAAAAAGACCTTGAGATATGTTTGGTAATTGTACCTGAACGAATTGAAAATTAATTTGCTACATTTCAGATTAATATATTTGTTTTCCTTAAAATTTTAATTAACAGTGACTTAAACACTTTGCAGTTTGAATGATGTCCTGTATAAACAAAATGACGGAGTATGTTTTTATGTTTCCACAGTTCGATCGCGCCCGCGCGTCACACACACACACATATTCCAGCATTGCAATCTTCGCAGCCTGCTTCAGAGCTAAGGCGGGGCTACAGATTAGGTGTCCCTAAAGAACCCGTGTATCTAACAGTAGTTCCGCATTACATTAATTAATTTGCACGCGAGTTTTATTTTTATACCGTGCATTCTCCGTGTAAATTTATGCACCGAACCGTGACGCCCGTACCGTTTCGGTTCAATACATGTACTGTTCCACCCCTACTTGAGGGTGAGAAAATCATGGGGAAATTTTCATTTTTGGGTGAACTATCCCTTTAAAACATAACTGACTGTTTATGTGAATATGCGACAAGACCGGGATTTTGACATTATTTTGTGTATTTGACTGTTTAAACGCAATAAGCAGTGAAAAAGAACTAAATTAAGTACTGAGGTGGCTTTATGTGCACACACTTTGGATAAGCACAAAATCTGCGGGAATGAGTAAAATTATGAGCAATATGCATAATCCCAAGCAGAAATTCAAGCCCTGTAACATCAATAATATTCATCTGGAGCAAATGAAACAAGTGAGTGAGGGCAGATGGGTTTGTGCCACAACTCGCTGGTATAGTGCATCTATTCTGCAGAAAATGAGTATTGGAAGCGTTTCGGATATTTCAGTACACTAAATTGCACTTAATGTATAATTTCAGATGCCTTAAAGACTACAATTGAAAACTGTATATATTACATAAAATACAACCTGCCAAAGTGACTGCGTTACACGGCACTGCTGAAATCGACACACATTTGGCAGGTTAATGTTAATGTGTGTATTATATTTTTATATATACAAAAATTTCAGGTGTTGCTTTTTTTGTGCATTTAAAAAAAAAAAAAATATGGCAAAAGGAAAAACATTTCATTTAGCAATTACCAAGCAAATTATATCTTAAAATATATATACATTTTATTTACTAACTTACCAGAAATGGCATTTGTAACCGACATAAGTGGGGAGTGAAGAGCAGGACTGACGCCCCATACGGTGTGGTATCCCACGATTCCTGCCAGGCCAAAGGTTGTAACTATCTGAGTGAAAGCAGCATTGGGAGCTACCAGCCCAAGACCGATCACCGATGTCAGACCTAAGTAGAAAAAACAAGACGTAAAACATTTTGTTTTTCAGTAAGAATGTAAGTTTTGGTCATTTTGACTGTTCGACTATTTAACAGACAAATAAATCTAGTGCCAGCAATGTGTCCTGCTTATACATCCCATAATCCTCTCAAAACAGCAATATTGCTGTGGGTCATGTACACTTGACTCTTAATATTTGGTAGGCTCGCTGTCTGACTCAATTTTAAAACTTAATACACCATTTATTTTCAACTTTTTAGTTTGTAATTTGCTTTATAAGCATTCATAGTTTTATAAATAAATACATACATAAATAAAAAATAACAGTGGTATAAGCTTTTGTAGTTATAAATAAATAATAATAAATAATATTCATAATAATATTCCTCTTTAATATAATTATTAGTTATATTATTATTACACAGGTATTGACTGGCATTATGGTATTGCCAACTCAGACCAGCCATTGGCCATACGGGTAAGAAAATCTCTTCACCACAACAGACATACACAGCAGGAGGGCAGAACCCCACCCCCACCCCACCCCACCACCATTTTATCATCCTAGTTTCCTGGCATTCAGATGCTAGAAGGTGCCAAGGTGATGTGGAAAATAAAACAGCTTGTGTCGCAATTAGGGGACCAATCACAATTTCAAAAGGAAGTGATTTTGGCCTTCCGAGCAAGTCAGGATTCCCTGTACCTAGACTCATATAGATACAGCAAACCATGAAAGGGCAGGAAGATCTCATTTGCATGTTTGTTTATCAGTCAGTGTTTATTTACGTGCAAGTTTTTGTGGCTTGTCTGAGTGAGGAAGTGAGCGCTTTGATGTGAAGCCAACATTGCCTCTCCTCACACGAGTGTTCCTCGGGCGTCTGCAACCAATAGAATTCATTTGTGCGCAGTTTGGTTTAGCATGGCTTTGGAGTCTAATCACATCTTGGGACAAAAGCGGGAAAACAGGGGAGCTGCTATTTTTGGAATTTCTGAGCAATGCAGATTGCTAAAGTAGATTAAAGAAAGAAAATAAAAATCTGATTAATCTCAAAGGCTATAAAGTGGGGGCGTTTGAAATGTACACGACAGCCTTATTAACATAGTTCAGTGTCAGAGACCACCAATGCAGCGGTCTCTTCCTCTTAAAATGCATGGGGAGCTGCTTTCATATTAACCCCGGGGGACCCGCAGAGATCCGGTGGGAAGAGGGAGGCAGAGAGGGCAGCCGGACTGTGATTTACCTCCAGTGTAAAGCCCAGCCGTGTTGAGGGTGGCTCTGAAGGGCGAGATGGCAGATGCCCTTTCCTTCTCCAGCTCCTGGACACCCTTTTGTTTTGCAGGCGCTGCCACTGGGACGTTGTTAGGTTGTGGTGCAGGGAAAAGCACTTCTCCGTCCTGCAGACAGACAGACAGACAGACAGACAGACAGACAGACAGACAGACAGACAGACAGACAGACAGACAGACAAACAGACAGACAGACAGACACAGAGTGAAGCCAGAATTAAAATAACACCATCACTCAATTCCTTGAAAGCTAAATGAGCGCCAGAGTGATATTGAGTCTCTAATCAAATCAGTGGTCAGATTGGATAAAACGTCATCTTGTTCTGGCCAAATTTTGTTTTTGTTAAATCAGTGTATCCATGGAGAGTGAATGCAGAGAATCAACTGCTTATTTAATAAATGCTTATTTCACCATAACAAAATCACCCTTTACATTACCTACACTGACCAACATACAAAATTGATGATATTATTATTATTGTAACAATTTACAATAGGGTACCATTAGTTAAAGTTAGTAAATGCATTAACTTACATTAACAAAGATTAATTAAAACTTTTTTTTTTTTAAATGTCCTGCTCATTGTTAAACCTAAATTTAGGTTAGGTTAATACAATTGTTCATTGTTAGTTCACATTTGCTCAGGTCCATTTACTAATATATTATTAAAATCAAAAGTTGTATCTGTTAATATTATTTACTGTTTAAATTAACATCTACGAATGGCGCTTTTCCATTACCAGTACCAGCTCAACTCGACTCGACTCGGCTCGCTTTTCGCTCCGTTTTCCATTGCAGATAGTACCTCCACAATAGTACCTGGTCGTCATAGCGACGCCGCAGGAAACTGCCGTGACTTAATCTTTTACGCGAGACGCGCGAGACACACCTGCTACCCACACACACAGGACAATGGAGGAAATCGAGTGTATGCTGTTTTTGGATGTTTTTATTTTTGTTTTTGCTGTTTTTTTATTCAGGATACTCCGTCTGGCGCGTGCAATGATGACGCAGTGAATAGTGACGATTCTCTCTGACCAATCAGCAATCTGTCGTGTTTTCACATCACATTTTAGTATCGCCTCAGCTCGCCTCAGCCCGCTTAGAACCTCGCTGGAGGTGGTACGAAAAAAAGTACCTGGAAGCAGGTACAGGTACAACTTTTACACAGTGGAAAACCAAACAAAGCCGAGTCGAGTCGAGCCGAGGCGAGCTGGTACTGTGTAGTGGAAAAGCGCCATAAGATGATAAATGCTTTGGAAGTACTTTTCATTGTCATATCATGTTAACTAATGGTAAAGGAAAAGTCCACACAAAAATGTTGCGTGTAAATGAAAGATAGGTTCTACCACTTTAAGGTGCGAGCTGTAGCCTGCAACATAAAATAAAGGGTTTATCTGTCCTCCTGTAGCTAAGAACAATGTAGAAAAAAAGGTTTACCTTCATAACTACTGAACCTCGGATGACGTGGTCCATTGTGCCATAATCAAAGTCGTTTTTGACGTCAAAGTAAAAAACTTCCTTGTCCGGGCTGATGGCACGGAGGAGTTTGATGATGTTGTTGGAGTATAATGTGCTGGCCTGAGTCGGGAGGCGACTGGGAATGTCAGTATAGCCAACGTGGATCACACCCTATAGGAAAGTACACAAGCACATTTTATGAAAGAAGTTAATCTTCTCGACATCCAACTTTTGAATGGTTGGAAGAAAAACCAGAAAAAGAAAAAAAAGTTAAAACAGAAATATTGTGAAAAAACATTACCATTTGGCATTATGCTGCATTTACGCCATGTCATAATTACCCAAATTTCTAGATGACAACATGTGACTTTCTACTCTGAGCCATTTATTTAGTCCTCGGAATTATGTGCTTCTATGATAACACTAATGAATCTGCAGCATTCAGGTGGTAGAGCAATCACGCAGTACAAGTCGAAGCACTCCGAAAATTCCCAGTTTACAAGTTGTAATTACAAGTTCTAGTAGGGCGTGAGGGCACCTTTACTCAAGTCTTTACTGTCACACGATTATTCAGAAATCATTCTAATATGCAGATTTGGTGCTCAAGAAACATTTATTAGCCATATTGAAAACCGTTGTGCTGCTTAATATGTTTGTGGAAACCATGATACATTTTGTTCAGGATTCTTTGATGAACAAATATATTTAAAAAAAACCCCTAACATTTACATTTATTTGAAACAGAAATCTTTTGTAACATCATAAAAGTCTTTACAGTCATTTTTGATACATTTATTGCATCCTTGCTGAATAAAACTAATAATTTCTTGAAAAAAAAAAAAAAAAAAAAAAAAAACTCTTACTGACTCCAAGTGGTAGTGTACCTGAACCTTCCTGACAAACCCATGGAGCACATGTAAGCTGCAGTTGTAGTGTACTCACTTTGTGAACAGACAGTTCTCCAGGAACCGTGGTCTCGATGTTTCCCCCAGCCTCTGCGGCCAGATCCACCACCACTGAACCATCTTTCATGGTCTCCACCATTTCCTTAGTAATCAGCACAGGGGCCTTCCGACCTGCATAATAATTTCAGCACAGTGAGACTAGTAAACCAAAACCATGACTGATATGCAGTTAATAAGACTCCTCTGATGTGCCTTTTATCCATGCAACCTAATATACTGATAAGCTGCTTTGCGGCTTGTTGGTTTTAAAAGAAAAACACTATTCAGATAAAAGTGAAACAGATTGCATGCGTTTTACCAATCGGGGCGTGCTAAAAACAGCCAGGTATGCAGTTTGTTTAGGAATTAAGTTCTAAAAGTCCAACCGGTGGCTCCATAGCTTCAGGGATGGAAATAAAATAACATTGGAGTGACACCAGGAGTGTGCACGAGCATGCAAAAGTCACAGGAACTGACTTTGAGTGCCAGCGGTACTGAAAAAGCAACAGAGTGGAAAGACAACTCTCTGCCAACCTAAAGCAAGAGCGACCCAAAGCAACTCTTATGACACTTTGTAAACATTTTCTGTTATGGACCTGGCCTGATTTTTATTAGCTTTCAGTCATGGAGATTAGGACAACACATGCTTCAAATGAACACAAAGCACATCTGCAGCCACAGAGCTGTTAAATTGGTAATTGTGCTGTACATATTTAGCTTTGCTGGTTAATCCGTTTCTCTTTTCAAATGCCAGTAATAGTCATACGAGTATTAACTTAAGAATGATGAGTTAAGCCAGGATCAAAGTTAAAGGAATAGTTCATTTGGAAACTTAAAATTGACATTATTCCATGAACTGCAAAAAAAAAAGAAAAAAAAAAAAGAAATACGATTTTTTTCCCCCATAGAATCGTGACAGCTCATCGTGACCAGGGACAGACAAGCTCCAAAATCGACAAGAAAGCACTATAAATGCACCATAAAAGTAGTCCAAAAGATGTGTGCCCTATATTCAGAGTTTCTCAAATATAATAGATTAAAAGGAAGTCATTATGCAATGATAACATTCACCTTTTACTGCAGCTCTCAAATCAACTGTAGCGCCTATGATGCAGGTTGGACATCGATAAACAACATCAAGATGGCTTATTTTATTTAAGAGCCACAGTACAGTGAAGGAAATGTGTAAATAATGGCTTAAAATTGTAATTATAATTAAAATAACTGACTTAAAAGCTTTCATACAGCTTCAGAAGACTTATAACATAGTCCATATGACTCTATATCTGCCATTTCAGAAGACTTATAACATAGCAAATATAGAGTCATTCACTATTTTATGGTGCTTTTTGGGCCTTTGGAGCAAAGTGGACAGCCTGTGATCACTATGACAAAAATAATCTTTTATGCATGGAAAAATGTGTGCAAAAAATAAATAAAAAATGTGTGCATTTCACAGAAAAAAAAAATAACAGCAACAGGGTTTGTAATGACAAATAAAGAGTAAATAAAGAGAAAAACAATTTCTGGATGAACTATTACTTTTAAAGTCAAATGATGGAGAAATAAGTACATAGGCAAACAAGATAACTCATTATGTGCAAGAGTACATGCCATAGATGGAAAAGGGGAGATGGAAAGGGAGTAAATGTTGCAGGTGTGCGTACCGGGGATAAGCGCGGTAGTGATAATGATGTCAACATCCAAACACTGCTTGGCAAACAGCTTCATCTCGGCCTCGATGAACTCCTTGGACATCTCTTTAGCGTAACCGCCCTGGCCTTCTCCTGACTCCTTCACATCCAACACCTCTAAAGGTTCGGCACCCAGGGACTTAAACTGCTCCAGTGCAGCCGCTCTGGAAGAGGAGGACAAGACTCCATAACTAAAACAACACTGCCACCGAGAGGACACTTGCTGGAAATGAAGTTGATGGAACTTGGTGGAATCAGTCAAGCAGACCAAGTTTAAAGTCACCATGAAATAGAAATGGACAATTCCTGTTTTTAATGGAATATCGGGGTCTTAAATGACTTATTCGTGCACGTCTTTTTAAAATTTTAATTAAATTAAAACTAAATTAAAAATTATTTGTGCACGTCTTTTTTTAATTAATGTGCCCCATGTAATCTTTAAAGGGTTAGTTCACCCAAAAATGTCTGAATTAAAATTCTGTCATTAATAACTTACTTCCAAACCCATAAGACTTTCTTTATCCTTCGGAACACAAATAAAAGATCATTTTGATTAAATCTGAGAGCTTTCTATATCTCCATTGACAGCTACGCAACTAGCACTTTGACGCTTCAAAAAGTTCATAAAGAGATCGTAAAACTAATCCATTGGACAAAATCAAGTCCCACCCTATATTTATTCTTGTTAGAGAAGCAATTTCACTCAGATATACATCACAATGGGGAAGACTATCACAAACTTCCGTTTCATGCCGAATTAAGTTTTTTTGTTAGGGATGTCCTGGAGCCTTATCTCAAGGATTGGTATCAGGACAGATTAAGCTTCTTTTTTTTTTTTTTCTCAACCGATCCGTACCGGTACCACCATTAAAAGGAAAAGAAGCTCAAATGCGCGTGCGTAATGCACAAGAACCAACGAGGTCTGTTCTAGCGCATCACAAACGCACGTTCGAGCCTCCATATTTAGCATATTTGATGCACACCTTTGTAACGAATCACACGAAAGTCATTTACGGTTTATTTTTTATGGGTTGCACCTTGCTTCAGATTGCCAATCTGTCAGTCAAATCTGAAACCGCGAGCTTCAAGCTTTAATAAGTTAAATTTACTTGTAGTGTGCAATATACAATTATCGAATCAGGACTCAGTTTCGAAAGATATTTAATGACTCATAACGGATCGGGGGAAACGGAAACTTGATTATGACATCCCTATTTTATGTTTTGTTCCAAAGCACAGAAAGGATATGAATTCTAACTAAATACACTGAGCTTGGTTCTAAAGCTGTAAATTCACACTCATTAGTAAAATAAAGCTTTTTAAAATATGTACATTTCAAACCATTTTAGTAAGATTAGCAGTGACATTGCTTTTTTGCACAAGGCCTTTTTATGTTCTTGTTTTTGGGAAAGCGAAACAGATTAAAGAAACATCATAAATCCAAAGTAGAGTAGAAAGATACCTCAAAACTCAAATTTATAAATGCTGACAAGAATGGGAAATAACAGAGCATCTATCAAGATTTAAAAAAAGAGGGGGGGTTATAATTCACATTTGGCAAACTGTAAACTAACTTACATGCTAAATTTCATGTTAATTGGACAAAAGACCTACAGTAGGTTAGAGTCTGAAAAGTTTCTGAACAATCAAAAAGGCAGAAAAAGAAAATCCACTTGATTTTAAGAAAAAATTATTAAATAAAGGTCACCACATTTAATGTGTCATGTGGCGCTTTTCCACTGCATGGTACGGTACGGCTCGGTTCGGTACGGCACGCTTTGGCGCTTTTCCACTGCATGGTACGGTACGGTACGGCTCGCTTCAGCTCGCTTTAAATGGTACCACCTCTGTTGAGGTTCCAACCGTACCGTACCGATACTAAAATGTGACGTGAAAACACAGAGTATAAGCTTCAAAAAAAGAAATGGCTGAATCGTGGTCAGTGGACGAGGTGCAGACGTTCCTCTCGTTGGTTGCCGAGGAGTGGATGGGGAAACACGGAATGAAAAATTCGCATTTAATATGATGATGTCATGGCAGTAGAGACGGCAACTATAACGATCAGTCCCACCCACTTTGAAGCGGTACTAACTGCAGTGGAAAAGCAAACGAGCTAAAGCGAGCCGAGCCGTGCCGTACCAAGTCGAGTCGTACCGCGCAGTGGAAAAGCGAAGCGAGCCGAACCGTTCCGCGCCGAGTCGAACCGAGCCGTACCATGCAGTGGAAAAGCGCCAATGGAGATGTTGGTAAAACTTTGTATATTATAGCACCACCTAGTGTTTGATGGATGACTGTGCAATCTTGACAAAAATAAAACATTTGATCAAAAATACTGTAAAAACAGTAATATTGTAAAATATTATTATTAACTTAAAGTAAGTTTTCAATTTTAACATTTTAAAACAATTTATCTGATGGCAAAGCTACATTTTCAGCATCATTACTCCAGTCTTTCAGAAAATCTGATTTGGTAATCAAGAAACATTTTTTATAATCACAGATGTTGAAAACAGTTTTTTTAATTTTTGGAAACAGTGATACTTTTTTTTTTTTTTTAGGATTCTTTGATAAATATATAGTTCAAAAGAACAGAATTTGAAATAGAAATCTTTTGTAGCTGTCACTTTTGATCAATTTAATGGATACTTGGCAAAAAAATATATACATTTTTCCAAAATCAAACTATCAGTTTTAGGACTTTTTACCTGGTGTCAAACCCCCTGACAATGGCACCCATAGCACGGGCAGAGCCAGCAGCAGCCAAGCCAGCCACTCCACCTCCAATGATCAACACCTGCCAATAAGAACAGCCTTTGTAAAATTCAAACTCTGAAATAAACAGAAAAATCTAATTTGGGAAAGTATGAACAGCTAATATCTTCATCCAAGAACTAATGTGAGAAATGTACAGCAATGAATCAAGCAAACTCAAAATAAGCACTCAGGGCGTGTGTGCAGTCATGCCAGCACATACCTTAGCAGGAGGAACCTTCCCCGCGGCTGTGATCTGACCAGTGAAGAAGCGGCCAAAGTTGTTGGCTGCCAAGACCACGGCTTTATAACTGCCAAAAAATTATAAACGCACATAAGTCATGGCCACTGATGAAGCAGAAATCAAGACTTTTTAAAAAAAAAGGCAAGACACTGCAGGTGCACAGGGTAAAATCTTTAACTAGTAAACTTCACCATATTTCCTCAGTTAATTTAGACAAATTTTGCATTACAAGTTTCCTGCCATGTTATAACTCAATATACAAATGAGGCAATGACTAATAAAAAAAATCACTAATTTACATACATTTCCAGAACAGAAATCTTGACATATAAAACCAGGTTCAAACTTCATTTCATTTTGTTGATATATTAGATGAGGATTTTATTTTTATTATAAAATAAGATTAAATAATATAATAGAAAATATATAGGAATAAAACTACAAAGTTTGGTGTTCGTAAGTGCTACTGAAGTGGAGATTTATGGCTCAGTGCTTGTGAAAAAAACTTCTTTAAAAGGTATGTATAGTAATGGAAAACTACAGGCGCAAAATGATAATAAAGTAATAAAATAAACAGTTAAATGTGTATTTTGGAAGTTTTCTTTGCAAATGTCTGAAATAAAACATGTTATGGAAGCAAAATATGTGTGTGTGTGTGTGTGTGTGTGTGTGTGTGTGTGTGTGTGTGTGTGTGTGTGTGTGTGTATGTGTATATATATATATATATATAAGGGATAATGTAGAGCGAGGTGGTTGTTATAGCGAATACAACCGCCCTGCTCTACATTATCCCTTACATATATATACATACATACATTACCGGTCAAAAGTTTTACATCGGTAAGATTTTTAATGTTTTTAAAAGAAGTCTCTTCTGCTCACCAAGGCAGAATTTATTTGATTAAAAATACAAACAAAATTGTGTCATATTGTGAAATATTATTACAATTTAAAACAGCTGTTTTCTATGTGAATATACAGTAAAGTGTAATTTATTCCTGTGATCAAAGCTGAATTTTCAGCATCATTACTCCAGTCTTCAGTGTCACATGATCCTTCAGAAATCATTATAATATGCTGATTTGATGCTCAAGAAACATTTATGATTATTATCAGTGTTGAAAACAGTTTTTTACATTTTTATTTCATGATGCTATGATGAATAGAAAGTTCAAAAGAACAGCATTTATCTGAAATGGAAAGCTTTTGTAACATTAAACACTACCGTTCAAAAGTTTGGGGTCAGTGAGAATTTTTATTTTATTTTTGGGGGAAAGAAATAAAATAAATTAATACTTTTATTCATCAAGGATGAGTTAAACTGATCAAAAGTTACTGTAAAGACATTTATAATGTTAGAAAATATTCTATTTTAAATAAATTCTGTTCTTTTGAACTTTCTATTCACCAAAGAATTTTGGGAAAAAAAATTGTACACAACTGTTTTCAACACTGAAAATAATAATGAATGTTTTTTGAGCATCAAATCATCATATTAGAATGATTTCTAAAGGATCATGTGACACTGAAGACTGGAGTAATGATGCTGAAAATTCAGCTTTCATCTGAGGAATAAATTACATTTTAAAATATATTAAAATAGAAAACAGTCATTTTAAATTGTCATAATATTTCACAATGTTACTGTGTTTTTTAATTGTTTTTTTATCAAATAAATGCAGCCATGGTGAGCAGAAGATACTTCTTTTAAAAACATAAAAAAATCTTACCGATCTAAAACTTTTGACCAGTAGTGTATATACATATTTATTTATTATCTATATATATGTATATAGCCACATAGCAACGCTCTGTTTTTCATGGCAACAGTGTGTTATACCTAGCAGCAGTCTGTTATCAAGAAATAACAGACCGCATTCTACATTAGAATTCAACCAAGCCATGTAATTAATAAATATATATATACAATATATATACAAGCAATCATGCAAATACAAAATGCTGCCTAGTTTCCTGCATTTATCGTTTTAGATGGCCTTACCCAGCAATGTTGGCCATGGAGCTGAGGGCATCATAACCCTGAGCAATAGTAACGCGGGGCACCTGGTCCATGGCCAGGACGGTGGTTTTGCGCCGGGACAACTGGTCCATAAGCTCAGGGTTCTGAGCGGGATAGATGAAACTGACAAGGGTGGATCCTTCACTCATGAGTTCGGCCTCATGAACTCCCAGAGCAGAGTTTAAAATCGGGGCACGCACCTGTGGCGAAAAGGTGGAGAATGAAGCCTGGTTTATACTCGCCACGTCCGCATGAGCGTGAATGTGCGCGTGGCAAAAATTACGCCAGCCTGGTGGTGCGCAATAAGAGCGCAAGACCCCATTTTGTGTGCCTTTTTTTTGTAGTAGTTTAGTAGCGAGCGGATCGTCTCCCGAATATGCACAACTTTGAGGCTAGATAGTCTGTACCAGTACCCAGTTTACACTTGTCCAAATTAATTACTTACATTTACAAAATGAACCATCAATAGCAGAAATAAGCCTAATAAAAATCAAACAGTCAATGTAATGAAAACGTTTAATGAAATAAGAAAATATTTAAGAGAATGTTGTTTAATTTACTTGTATACATATGTTCTCATATCCATATATTTTCTTCTAATGTAAATGGTGAAGTGCACTAACAACAATCATCATCACGTGTGCTCTCCAAATTGACCAGTCAACCCAATCAGTTTATTCATAAAGAAATGTTAGCTTCCCCGACAGAGATAAATTGTTTAAATAGGACAATAATACGATCAGAGATTGTTCAATGAGCATTTTGGTACCTTTTATATAACAAGAGTAAATACAAAAAATAGGTTTAAGCTTTGTTTTACTACAAATGTTATTATGCTGACTTTTGCATGAATAAAAACATTTTAAAACACAAAAAAATAGGCACACAAAACAAGAAGAACTTAAGTGTTAATGAAGATTTAAGATTAATGAGTTTGAAGGCCTCTAACAGTACCTTAAGCAGAACATCAGATGAAAAGACATCTTTGACATCCCTGATGGTGGCTCCTGCCTTCGTATACATGTCATCGGAGAACTTGGCAGATTCCCCAGCGCCAGACTCCACCACCACATTAAAGCCCTGCTTGATGAGAGCTTCCACTCCGGCTGGAGAGATGGCCACTCGACGCTCATTCTGAAAGATTTCCTTGGGAATGCCGACAGTCAGCTGTTTGTATGGAATGCCTGCAGGAAATAACAGAATTACAGAATCAAGACAGGAAAATGAGATGTGCATATCAAATACAAATGTTCAACAGGTGGGCCCTGCGCCAGTAGCACTAGAGAATCTTTACATTGCATTTCTAATGCAATTATGTAAAAAAAAACTCTTTTTATTTAAAAAAAAAAGTACAGTAATAATAATAATAATTATTATTATTATTATTATTATATTACTTTGTATACTAGAAAAACATTTACATTATAATACAAAGTAAATGTTTATATTATATAAAGTTATCAAATAAAATTGCTTTTACTATTATTATAGTTGTATTCTAAATAAAAATAATAAAATAAAAATATATATTGTTTTACATGAAAATCTATAATTTTATTTTATATTTAGAATACATTTATTAATAATAATAATAATAATAATAATAATAATAATACAATTATTAAATACATTTTATCTAACTTTATATACTATAAAAAATAAGTTACATTGTATTATCATGTAAAATATATATTGTACACTTAAACTAAACTACTGAAATATAAAATCTGAAAATTTGTTTTCTTATTTTAAAAAGTACAACTTTAAATCATAGCCTACCAATATTGTGATCCCTTTTCAGCTACATAAAATTTATGAGTAAAACCTTAAATTATAGTTTTAGAGAACCCAACACCACAGAAACAAAGTGAAGTGTGAACAACTGATCTCACCTTACTCTCATAGCCAATATAATCTCTCAAGATCATTTCTAACCCGTCAGACTCTCTATTTTGAAGCCAATGAGAGGTCAAAGAGTAAAGCTGTACGATAAAGATAAGCACCATATACGGAAGCAGACATACAACTGGTGAAGGAGTTCATAAAGAGTGGTAAAAAGAAAAACCTTTGAGACCTTTGTGTTAGACTAGAGGTCCATGCAGTCTCCGTGTGACTTGTGGTTTTACAGCTACGTGCATTTTTACAGTAAGGCGAGACCGTGTGACTTTCCAACAGCTCTAATTCTGCAGTCATATTTTCAAAAATAAAACTGAGAATTTCAAGCTGTAAAACAGAGCATAGCCGGGTTTTGGCACGTGCAATAAAGTAAATCAAGTTGAATTTTTATGCACAGCTTCATTTTATGAGTTTTGGTCTGTAAAAGTTGTGCAAACAACATGTGGTCTAGACAGGCTGAATATGCATCAAGAAGTCATCCAAGTCATGTCGCTTGTGGAAAATTCCATCACAGGCATGATCTATAGATAACAACAACATAAGCTCATGTGAATCACAGACTTGAGCTGCCTAGAGGTGGTTAAATTGGGCCACAGACAGCAAAGACAACTCAAAAAGTGTTTGGACACTTCAGCCATATGTATAATCTATGAATGTCACTGCAATAGATATCAAACAACAAACCAAGAGACATTTATTACTGGTGTAAACAAAAACCTCTTTGGATAACTTAAGCCCAAAGTAATTTTTGTCATCAGGAGGGTCCACGGTCGTCTGCGCATACTGTCCAAATGAAGCCCAATTTGTGTCCGCGAGGACGGTACACGTACAACAGCGCATGTGCTAGTTACCTGAGCATTTGAAAACAAAGTCCACTAGATAGTGAGCACGTCCACGTCCAAAGGTGTATACTTTGAAAGTCTTGTGCGTGTGTGAGAGAGCGGAACGCAGAAAATAAAGTGTATCAGCGCCTTTAGAGCAGCTCTGCTTTCTAGCATATTCAAGGGCAATTCACTTTTTTTTTTTGTTGTTGTTGAGAATAGGTGACTGTGAGCATAATGCCAGTGCCAAATCTGACCAATCCGGATAATTATATATACTTTCCTCAGAACATAAAATTACACACTACCGCTCAAAAGTTTGGGGACAGCAAAAAAAAATTTACGATGCATTTACCTGCTCAAAAGTGACAGTAAAGACATTTATAATGTAACAAAATTCTCAACATTGATAGTAAGAAATGTTTAAGCAGCAAATCAGAATGATTTCTGAAGGATCATGTGACACTGAAGACTGGAGTAATGGGTGCTGAAAACTCAGATTTGCCATCACATGAATAAATTACATTTTAAAATAGAAAAGTTATTTTAATTTGTAATTTCACAATAATACTGTTCTTACCGTATTTTTAATCAAATAAATGTAGTCTTGTTTAGAATAAGAGACTTTCAAAAGAACTTAATCATACCGACAGTACTATAAATAAAGAAAAGGAAAGAATTTGCTAATTTTTTTTTTTTAGCATTTCCAGATGTAAATGGAAACAAAGTGAATATCTGAGGCCCACAAACTTCTTATAACTACACTGACTGCTGGCATTCACCATAGACATGTGTTTCTTTTCCCAGCAGGCATTCTCCTGCACAAGCTGTGCCACAGTTCTGGTTCCTCAGCTGATACAGTGCCAAAAATAACCCGCCCCAGCTGTCATTTCCCCTTTAAAAAGAAAAAAAAAGTCTGCCATTAATGGCAGGTCTCAAACACGCGCTGTATCCAGGCAGCCAGCACGCTACACAGGTCACTTACAGTACACTCATTCATTTCCTGGGACCTTCAACACAACTAATAGTGGCAGAACAAGCAGGGCAGGGACACAGTGACCTTGAGGGACATGGACTGCTACAGAAATATTAGGGCAAGAAGTTTGGGAATGTCTCAGTTGCTTTTGTCATACTTACAACAAAATCTGCTGAGGTAAAACAAATGATGTTTATATACAAGCATAAGTGAACCGTATTCAAAGTCTTTAAATCACCTCATTCATTCATTTACACTGAGGGAAAAATACCTCAACCAAACATGACCTCAGTCACCTCAAGTCGCCCGGTTACTAAAATCGAATGTCTGAAACAGAACTTGTTTTATAACAGTTGTAATATTCCAGTAACGTTACCTGGACTAGCGAGGCGAGAGAGGGCTTGATGGGTCCTAAAGAACCGCACACATGGTGTCTTCACCGACTGCACACTCTGAAGCTTAGCGCAGGCCAGCCCGGAGAACAGGGGGCTGGAACAGCTGGTGGCTACCACACGCAGAAGACTCGCCATCGGAGACACAAGGAGGAGCTGTGCAGTTGGAACAACCCTCCTCCTACATGTGAGGGAGCGAGAGAGAGAGAGGAAAAGAAGTGAGCTAGATGACCTATCCCACAATGCTCCACTCTGCCCCACTAACTGTTGCTCAGCTGTTTAACCACCTCCAAGGTGACACACATACGCTCATGGTTAACACAAGTGAACTGAGCATATCAAGTCACTATGTCCTCACACATTAAAGAAAACATCTTACAAACACAACAGAACACATTCAATTCTTTAAAGGAATTAAAGGGCTCAATGAATGAAAATATATCCAATACTGTTCAAAAGTTTGGGGTCAGTCTTTTTTTTAAAGAAATTAACGCTCTTATTCAAGCAAGGATGCATTGATCTGGTTGTTAAAATAGATAAAAATAGAAACGTTACTTTACAAATAAGTTTTTGCAATAATATTTCACAATATTATTGTTTTAATGTATTTTTGATCAAATACATGCAGCCTTTGTGAGAAAAGCCCCTGCATTTTTGACCGGCAACATATAGCCTACATGCATAAGCATACACAGATAAATATACATTAATTTAACACAATTTGTTTTTGCCACTATAACTCCAGTTTAATCCAGAGGGTAAAAAAGTCTAGGGGACGCAGAAGCAAACATGTGTAGTGAAGTGTGTTTGTTTAGGTAAGTACGGTCTCTTCAGGTGATAAGGGTTTGTCTCAGAAGGCCAGTGCAGGTCATACAGTAGCAGCTTACAGACAGGCCTTATTATACTGTAGGTCTATGACACCATAAACACTATCTGCATATATTCTGATCCACAGTATACTAATATAAAAGAAGAACAATAAAGGAAAACTTAAAAAAAAAAAATAAATAAAAAAAAAAATTGCATGTTGCAATGTTTTTAATTGCAATATAATTTTGAATACAATTTTGATGAATGATGTAATACTGAACATTATAACTCTATAATTAATTTTCTAAACATCATAATGGTGACGTACGTTTTTAAATGTTAGATACTGACATTGTGACCTCTCAGGTCGAAAAAGGTCATCACAACTTTAAAGGGTTATCAGACATTTTATGCATTTAAAACAAGCTACTTTTCATGCTAGGTACATTTTAAGTTAGACAAAGACTTTATGATACATAATAGGTCTCTTAACAAAATAAATAAAGGATTTGTGGTATATTATACACAGACGTCTAAGTAGTTTTCTTTCTTTAATTATACATGCATCCCACACATAAAAGCAGTGCAGTGGTTATGCGTGTATGAAGGCGTGGGAAACAATTAAATCACAAACGTGTGCAGAGCAGACAGACTATATTGGATTATCGTGAAAACTACAATCCAATTCCAGCCCCACGTCACCGGACCAGAGAAGTGACATAAGACTCTATCAGATGTGGGGCAACACTTACTGACCCGTACACGTTAACTTTAATTTATAAACAACAATGTTTTGAAAATTACAATATTCAACATATACGGTTAAGAGAAAACGAGTAAGTTAGCGCCAAAAAAACAAACAAAAAAAAACCTTGATCGTCCTCGTGTCTAGAGTTTGTTATTGGACAGTGCAGAAGTCATTCATTCAAACAGCTCAATGACACAAGGCACGCAGAACATTTTATATTTTCATTCATATCATGCGCCTCAAACACAACAGCCATATTCACTAAAACCCGTTATGCACCGCACTAATTCAAAAGCAAGAGTTTGCGGCTTTGGGATCGATAGAAGGCGGGCACAAGCGCTCATTTCCCCTTCTTTCCTTTCAGTAACACACACTAGCTTGATAGCTAAGCAGAAAGCAATAACTACATGCTGTCGTTTGCATAAGGAGATCAAATCAATGCATGCATTTCAATAATGCATTTCTTAGGATCAATTGATCGATAAAGAACAATTGAAATTCTCACCGAGAGGAGAAAGAGCATCAATGAGCGACCTTTGAATTGCGGGACGGAAAGCTTACAGCCGCCAGCAACCCGGAAGGACTCGCACTCGCGCTCACCTCTATCTTTTAGTGGCTTCATTCGACCGTCCATCAACATGTTACTCAGTCATGTGCTGTGGGCGTTTGTTAACTAGATTAAACACAGACTAGTTTAAGATATTTAGGTATATTTTAGGCTTAAAAAAAGATTTCGTAAAGAATATCAGCAAAAAAAAAAATAAAAAAAAATAATTCGATTTGTCACATCAAATCGTGTTGCTTTTGTATTATGGGAGATTAAACATTTTGATAAACTTATTATGGGAGTTGTAAAATTGTATCAAGGTAACCAAAGTTTTACGCATTTCTATTAATAGTAAAATTCAATCAAAAAAAAAAAAAATAATTGATTAAGGGTTGTTCAATTATTCAGTTAAAATATGTAAGGATTATTGCATTCAATTCGCTCCGGAGCAGGTTAGCCGTGTAGCGTAAGTATATATATATATTGAAATACATTAATACTACGGGTTGTTACGGGTTGTATTTTTAATCGTAACATTGTTTAACCAAAGTCTTTACGCATAGAGATTCACATGTCCAGCAGGGGGCGGACAAGGACAAGACTTCAACACTGTCTGAATGCAACTCATATTTCAAAGAATCTGAGAAATCTTGAGAAAGGTGCCCCAAATAACTAGGTTCTTGATTCTTGCTGCAATGTGCACAGTGCAATTACGATTATTCTGTTCAAAGCACATTCATACCATATAAAGCCCCCAAAATGTAACAATGTTTGTCCTGATGAACTGTTTTAGCCTATGACAATTTCTTTGTTTCTTGGCCCCTTGAAAAAAAGTACACTCCTGCTTTCCCAGACAAGGCTTAAACTAGTCCCAGACTGTTTGAGCTGTTTTAACTGAAAGCAATTAACTTGCACTGATATATCTTAAAATATGTAAGTGCCATTGTTTTGTCTCAAGATGCACATCAAAAAAACATTTTTTTCTAAGACATGTATATAAAAGCTACTTAAATGCCCTATTTTAACTAAGGCCTAATCCTGGCTTAATCTAAACCCTGTCTGTGAAACCAGGCCACAGAGTAATGGATTAGTGAGTGGAACTCAAGGTAGTTAAAGGAGCAATAAATAAAAATTAAACACTTGGCTAATAGTAGACATTTGTTAAACATTTAAATAAATAAAAAATAAAAATCCTTTCCTTCTGTTCCATTGGATGTGGTGCTTTTTTTTTTTTAGTTTTCCCTTGTCTCTCATATGTTTCTGTTCAACTAAATCCATTTGTGGAATGTCTGTGTACAATGGCTGTTAACCATTAACTCTTCTCCCAGATTGCTACAGACACTTCTCACAATTCTTCTCACACCAGGAAAAAAAGTTTTAGCTTTGCACTATATAACAAATTAAAATTAAAACGCATGGAAATAATACTTCCCCACCTTATTTATAGATCTCTTGTAATGTAATGTACATATTAAAATATTAATTAATATGAAAAAAGTTAAGGGCGAACATGTTTAACATGTTTTATTTTAGTGTGGATCACATTTAATACCACCCAGTGTATTCATAAGAAACAAATTTCAAAGTGTGTCATGGAAAGTTATTTTGAGAACAAGTATTTTCATGTCTAAAAAAAGGCAATCTAAAAAAATCATTTGACATTTTAGTCTGATACTGAAACAGACTAGTTTGTGTTCGTGAGAAACAAAGTGAGATTATCGGAGTTCTGTTAATAATCATAGTTTTGATGTCTGTTTTACAGATGCATGGATTGCGAGTGTCCAGAGACAATGGTGAATAAATGAAAAATGTCTGTTATTTTTGTTTAAACTTCAGAACACACATTAAAATTGTCAAGATATAATCTGCAATAATAATTATTCTCCAAAAGAAACGGCTAAAGCAAATTGACAACCAAATCACATTAAAGTTGTAAAGGGGTTGGGTTTCATCCTGCCCTTTCATTCTTCTCCTACAAAAGCTCATCCTCCATGCAGACACAAGTTATGAAGCACAAAAGGCTGCTCTGCATGCCTCAGAGCTCCATGTTGCTTTGAAGTTTAGAAATTCCAGGAGTTTCCTGTAACAAGGTCGAACTCTAATGTGAACCAGAAGCTGTTTTTCTCTCTCTGCCTCCTCACTCTTTTGGTTAGTGGAGAGTGTGAAGTCTCGATATGTCTCGTCTGTGGATCCTCCTGCTCCTGCTGGCACACTGGATCAACAGCCCAGTGCTTTCTGCAAAAGCAGGCAAGAAAAAACACCAAGGGAAGAATCAAAGTGACTCTGCAACTCCCAAGGAGGACGTTGGGTCAGATGTGGCTCGCGAAAGTCAGTCAGAGTCGGACTTCTTGGCTGATTTTTCCGGGAAACACCGCCTGTGGGTGATCACCGCGCCGTCGCATGGTGACAACTATCTGCGTATGATGGAGAAACAGATTCAGGAGTCTGAGGGACTAAACTGTCGCTTGGCAGAAAGAGACACGCTCGTTGTCACTATTATTCAGAATGCCATGATGGAAGGCAAAATCCAACGCACAACCTTGCACGGAGAAGCCACTGTGGAGGTCATGGACTCTGAAATGGTGAGCAAACTTCTCCATTACCTTGAGGTGGAGTACCATACATTCTCCATGTTGATTCTGAAGAAGAACATGAGGGTTAGTGAGAGATTTCCTTACCCGGTTCGTGTTGAGGCCATCCTTGAGGTCATTGATCAGCTGCCTGTGCGAAAGTTGGAGAAGATCGCCAGAAAGGGCTTACCAATTAAATGCAAGATCACAAAGAAGAGGTTAGTGATGAAAAAAACAGGTTCCAGCAAGCGTAGGACCTTCATCCCGCAGAGGCAAATGAACACAACGTCCATCCTTACACAGAAGATACGTCTAGACAAAAAGGCAACACTGAGAAACAAAGTCCAAGATATTTTGAGAGGACGCTCGCGATTCGTCATCCGTAAAACGACGGGCAGCTCAGGCAATGGCAAACCATCAACTAAAGCAGGTTCAGAATCTGGATATAAAGGAAATGAGAGGCTGAAGCACGACAACCAAAAGAAAACTCCTGATAGTGACAGAAACAGAGAGCCAATAACAGAAGTGAAAAAACATTCTGAAGCAGATCAAACGCAGACTAGCGCAAAATCTAATTTTGACACCCTCAATGAGGATTTCAATGGAGAACAAACCGTTGACCATTCAACCTCTAAAAAGAAAGGCAAAGGAAAGGATGGCAAGAAAAAGGGAAAAGGAGGGAGGAGGAAGTCGCAACGAGAAGCAGATGATAAGGAAAAGGCAGCTCTTAAAGAATTCATGCAAAACCTCAAAGGGAGAAGAAGACTTCTTGTAAGTTCTTGATTGAAATTGTCATACATATTTTCAGCTCTCCATGGAATGGTGTATCTGATTATGAGGTTTTCTTTTTGCGGTACAGGTGATTTCATCCCCAAGTGATGTCTCAAGTCAGTATATCAAACAGAGAGATGATAATGAGCTACGTAGCTGTGAGTTTTCCCAAAGAAAGGTCTCAGTGCTGTCCATAATGGGTTCAGATCACACTCTTACGCTACACATCCAACACTACCAAGGTAATTCAAATGTGTAAACACTGACATTAGTAAACCACTTGTAAAATCGGTTATACAGATTTGTACAGAAGAATAATCGAACTACTTGTTGTACTGTATGTTTTTGATTCACTAAAAAGAACCAAGTCATTTGTTTCAGGAATGCTCTATGTTTTTCATTCACTTTAAACAATCGGTTTAAAAGAGTCATTTGCTCATGAATTGAACCGCACTTGTTGCACTGTATGTGTTTGAGTCAATTAAAAGAACCGGCTCAAAAGAGTCATTTGTTTGTAAATCGAACCACACAGGTCTCTCTGTACTTTTTTGATTCACCAGATAAATCCAGCTCATAAGAGTCATTTATTTGTTTGTGAATCGAGCTGATCGATTTATATTTCTTTAGAAATGTAAAATGCTCAATGTTCTTTTTGAAACAGACTCTGAGCCACCACAAGCATCCTTGCCAGAAAAGTTCAGAAACCCAGAGTTAATCAGCGAGATCCGCAGGGAATATGGGCTGGACTCCAAAAACTTCTCAATGGTGTTGACTGACTATGACCTGAGGCCGAATGTAAGTACGCTTTATTTTCTCCTAATTCACAGTGACTTTGAATGACTGCTGAATCAAAGGCATACTTGTGGTTTTTAGCTTAACAGGGTTTTCAGCAAGCCAACAGCTCCTTCCGATTTACTGGATTACATTGACAGCTTTCCTTCACGTCAATCTGAGAAGGAAGAAGAGCGAAAAGCTCCATCACGCTGCTCTAAAGACGAAACGAACAATCAGGAGAACTCGCTTCTGAGGTAAACACAATGAGTTTCACCCTGCATTGAACTGATTACATTTTTTCTAATTATTCTGATTATCATAATTTTTAGGTTTATGTCCAAACGAAGACTTTTAATCATCTCAGCACCAACAGTAGATGACTACTCATTCCATCAGCAGCTTCAGGCACTCAATGGACAGGAGTGTCCAATGGGTATGCATCGTGTTTTCTGAGCTCTTTCTAGAGTGGATATTTCTTTAAAAATGATTGATTCACTATATATTTGGCAATCATTCAATCTTAATCCGCATGGACAGGTATCCGTCATTTTGCCTTGTTGAAGATTGTGGGTACTGGATCGACAGCTTCAGGAACAGTGGAGTTTTTTCCATTGAATGGTGAGATCATAAAACTCTTCCTTATTTCATGCAAGTAATACATAAAGCTTTAATAAATATTATGAAATGAGGATGGAATATTGATCATGCCCTACAGGAAAAAGTCAACCTGAGAAAGAGACGCTCTCGCGGGATGTGGTGGAGAGTCTCAGAAATCAGTTAAAGATAAACAGGGACTACTTCAGCATGCTGGTGGTGGGTAAGGACGGAGACGTAAAGGCCTGGTTCCCGTCTCCAATGTGGTCTTTGGGAAGCATCTACGACCTTGTGGACTCGATGGAATTGCGTCAACAGGAACAGAAACTGCAGCAAACACTTGGAATTCACTGTCCAGATGAGAATACTGGAACTTACCATGGTTACAGAGAAGAGACAGAGGACAGCTATTTGTACCACAGATCTGAGGACTAAAAGTCATCCAAACAAAGACATTGGACATGCATATAATGAACACGGCATGCATTTGTACATTTGTCATCCCCATATCATGTGATGCAAAAGTTATAATAAACAGATCTTGTATGAAATTCATACATTCACCTTACATGTTGTTGCTATGTCCTGTAAAATTTCATTTCCTGGCATCTAGTCCACATGCTACTAGCATAGCTCTTTTTTAAGTTTTTGATATTAAAGGGATAGTTCACTTTGAAATTAAATTTTGGTATGTTTTAGCTTACCTCAAGGGCATCCAAGATGTAGGTGTCTTTGTTTCCACAGTAGTTTCAATTTTGATAATTTTAGGTCAAACCGTTCTTGTCTGTCAGTTATATAATGCAGGTCTATGGTCACCACCTCAAAGAGCATGCACAGAGAAGTCCAAATTAAACAATTCCCCAGCCACGTCCAAGCAGACTAAGCCAGAACGCGCGCACACGTCACACACCAGGAAGCGTGTGCGCCCTCATTTCACTTGGATGTGGTTGTGTACAAGAGGTAAAAACTATATAAATACTGTTCGTTTTCTCACACAAACCACTCGTTTCGTGTCTTAGGCCATACTTACGATGGGGAATTGTTTAATTTGGACTTCTCTGTGCATGCTCTTTGAGGTGGTGACCATAGACCTGCATTATATGACTGACAGACAAGAACGGTTTGACCTAAAAATATCAAAATTGAAACTACTGTGGAAACAAAGACACCAACATCTTGGATGCCCTTGAGGTAAGCTAAAACATACCAAAATTTAATTTCAAAGTGAACTATCCCTTTAAAGTCTATTTTTTCAAAGCTGAAGAAAATGTCCTAACGTCTTTGTGAGTTACTATTCAAAAGTTTGAGGTTGGTAAGATTTTTTTGCAAGAAGTTTTCTTACGCTCACCAAGCCTGCATTTGTTTGATTAACAATACAGTAAAAAACATCAATATTGTGAAATATTACAATTTAAAATGACTGTTTTATATTTTAACATATTTCAAAATGTAATGTTCATGTGATGGTGTCGTAATACACAAACATGTAAAAAAAAAAAAAAAAAAAAAGAAAAAAGAATATTACTCTCTAAGACAAGTAAGACAGTAAAAATAAGCAAAATAATCAAAAGGCTTCAGTGTTCTTATATGTGTTCTTATAGTATTCCATCATGCACAGCAGGGAAGCATATTCGAGTATAGAAAGAGCAATTGTTCAGTATGGGATAGGCAAATAGATTTGATGAGGAGAGCGATAGGGCTTCCTGTGATGACAGTGCAGCGGGCTGCTAGTAGATAGGGGAAGTAGCCAGGAGTGGGCAGGCATTTACAGTCACAAATAAAGTGAAGCAAACAGAAACACGCTCATTAGTCTGGTCGAGAGCTACAAGTCCATGAGAAGATCTGGGAGAGGATCTTTTTTTTGGCTCGACCACCATGGTGAGTGTTCTTTCTGGTTTCATCCCTTAATTGTCATATTGTAATGGCCGGAATGTAACTTTATGACAGTTTTTAGAAATTAGTACAGATAAACTCACTGTATGAAATCAGATTGTGAACTTGTGATTGTGCAGGCGTTTTTTCTGTGCATAAATTGTCTTTTCTAGCACACTACGTTTATCTGACACTGTTTGTCTACTTATTAACTCGTTATGTTACTTTTTACGTAAAATATTTCTGTTGGTTTGTAAGTATTGCATGTAATTTCCATTATCATAGGCTTTGTTTGTTGGACATCAGTAAAAGATAAGACGCAAAAAAACTAAACTGCTATGAAATAAAATGTTGCTTTGTTACAAAATTTCACAGCAACTTCACATTTAAAAAAAGTTCATCTGGGGAATGGTTAGGGGATTGTATCATGTGTTTTTGTGTAAAAAAAAGATTGTGTAATGTTTGGCCAGTTTTTGCTTCACCAACACAACTTAGTTCCTCTTCGTCTAAACACACTTGAGTTTCTCTTGAATTCTTCTGCCATCTGGTTTTCTAGCTAGTTGTACCATACCGTCAATTAACCGCTCTTTTAAACCATAGACAAACTGTCACAAACCAGTTTAAATTTATATATGGTTCTGCCCTTTGTGGTCACAGCAACCCATTCTGCTTCAGCTTAATAATACCACATTATCAATGTGAAACTACGGTAGGACACCTGTTTCAGATTGCATCACAGTCACATTGTGGGATCTCCCAAATTCCCTTCTCATGGCCATTAAGCTTCTCCATAACCGTTTGAGAAATACACACGCAGACATCCATTGGTTCTTTGTTAACATGTGTTAATACGCGCAAGGTCTCATATTCAAAACACACATTACACAAATCATCCATCCAAAGAACAGAACTATGGACTTTTTGTGAGGCTGCTTTGCATGTCGGGAACCTTTAAAGGTACAGCTGTCGTTATAGTAACAGCCATAATAAATAAAAATGTATTCTTTGTATATCTTTTTAAAGCATAAAAAACTGAATACTGGAATAGCATTAGAAGACATCTTTCTGCTTATACATTTTAGGTAATTTTTTCAGACTTACTGTAGCCATTGTAACAAAATTATGATCCCAAAATTAGAATTCTGAATTCTGTCATCATTTAGGCTACTCACCCTCAAGTTGTTCCAAACATGTATGAATTTATTTCTTCTGTTGAACACAAAAGAAGATATTTTGAAGAATGTCGGTAACCAAACAGTTGTGGGAAAAATACTATGGAATTCAATGGTGTCTCACAACTGGTTACAAACATTCATCAAAATATCTTCTTTTATGCTCCACATAACAAAGAAGTTCATATGTTTGGAACACCTTGAGGGTGAGTAAATGATGACAGAATTCATGTTTGGGTGAACTATCCATTTAATTTTGCTTCGCAATATATCTATATATATATATATATAATCTATATATAGATTGCCCCGAGGAATACGAGTGTACTTTAAAACCCTATACAAACATACACATATTTTGACATGTATAAATTGCATTTACATCTGACTCTGGGTCTTTACTTCATTTGAGCACAGCTGATTTTTTTTATGAGAGCCGTTTGATGTCAGTTGCACTAAACCTGAGGCCATGCAGTCTGAGATTACACAGACATGCTCTTTTTGTGTGATCTCACTGCAGTTGATAACAAACGAAACGATCAATTTATGTGGCATCTGCAAACAAACAACGTCTCAAGGTTTTTTGATGCAAGAAATGATCCAGAAATTAAACATTTTAGCCCTATCTGGTCCCCACAAGATAGTATGCTGGTGTTACTAACAAGCTCAACCAGAAAATTAATCAGAAACACCATAACAATAACAATAAAAATTCAAAAACAATTACACCACCCTGCAATGAACAGGTAACAGGATAAAAAGAATAGTAAAATTATAAAATAAAAAAAATTATAAACAAAAAATAAAAACATTAAAAAAAGGATAAATAACATTTAAAAATTTACAATGTTAAAATATACAAACAAATCCACTTTCTCACAAAACTACAAACCCTGGAGCTTTCAAAGTTGAATTATTATTAGCTAAGTTGTCAACCTGTTACTATATGAATTTTCAGGTCAGAGTTCACTAAAACATGAACTTCCCACTGTCCCACTTTTATCCAATGGAGTAAAGTCTAATGTCGCCATACCTGTACATTTTGAACAGTTTATCTATTGTTTTACTCTTTAAAACCTAATAAATTTGTGTGTGCTGTCTTTTTAAGATAAAATTAGTAAAAATGTTAAAAACTGATAATTGGTTAAGTGTAAGTTACCTTACCATTTACCAAGGGCAACCATAAATAAGTTTTTTGAACATCATATTATATGTAATTTTACTGTAAAGTATGGTCAAATGTAAAGTTTTAGCAAGTTAAAACTATCTTCGATAATTACTGTACAATTTACAGTGAAAACAGTAAAAGGACATTCCCAAGTCTCTTCATGGCATATCACACATGATTATTTTTCTTTAAATAGTTTTGGGTTTAATTTTTGTGATCAGTAATATACATTAGGATGTTCTGTGTTACATTTTCTGTTATTTAGTTATAGCATTATTTACTTTATAATCATGTGCAGGGGTACAGCTGAGGTTTCTGGTCCCACTGGCTAACTTTTTCAGATCATTATGATTGGAGCACTAATTTCTCCGCAATGGACCATGTTTTATGGACAGACAACTTATGATAAACTCTGATTATTTTTCTGCTGAAAAATATACAGGCATCCTGTAATACCAGAAACATCTTCTCTTTTTTTTTTTTACCGTAAATTAATCAGGATATTTTTACATAAATACAAAGACGTGGCCTAAAATTTCCATTCAAAGTACTGTATGTGGTTTTAAAAAAAATGTCTACATTGCTGTTGTTTGTCAAGAGCGTAGTGATAGTGTAATTGGTTGGCCAATGTCAGTTCCTGTGTCTAACAGTTTCTCTTTTTCGCTAAGTGAGTCAAACAGCTCAGTGTGTACCTCTGGGTCAGGCCTGTCACATTAGAAACTTGTCCAAAGCTTATCAGCTCTTCCTTGTGAGAGGTCTGTCCTGATTCAAATGCTTGTTACCAAGGGTGCGTCACACTCTCATGTACGCCATTGTATCGCTAGACACGTAAAAAAAAAAGGCTAGAGCATAACTTTTCTGTGAAAACACAGAGCTGTAGTCCACAGCTTTGAGATTTCCGGGTAAATCAGCTCGATTTCACATTGGGGATACATCACAGACAAATAAATGACGTTTTTTCCAGAAAGAGATTTGCATCCAATTGCGCAACATTTGAATGGCAGGCAACTGACAAACTAGCATTAAAAGCTAATGCTATTTCATGGTTATTTTAGTTTTATTTTACAAAATTTTATATGTGAAAGTAGTGCATTTTACTGTGACCTTTGTGCACCTATCACAAATTAGACATATACTGGTAGAAATTTTTTTTTCTATTCATTCTTTTGTATACAAGTGCTATAGTAGTGATCGTAGTGACTTCCTGCTAGTTTGGTGTTAGTCCTGCTAGATAAATGCTCTCAGTTCCTGTGTGATCTCAGATACTCTAGGGTTCAGTGTAGTTGACTACAAACAGCTCTGATGGAAAAATCAGCTGTGCTAAACTGTAGCGGAGACCCCAGATCAGAGGTAAAGATGTTTTTATAGATATTTTTAATTTGCATTGTGACTTAAACGTAAAACATCTCTGCTGTTTATGTGTTCTATACTTAATTTATTAGACAGACTGTTCAGGTGGTTCATTTAGGGTATTGAACATACATTTGATAAATCTTTTATGGACAGTTCAATATAACACAAATCAGCTGTTTTAGACTACAAGAGAAGAAAAAAATACACTTGACATAACCTTAACCCTAATTTAAAAAATGTATATAGAATACACATTTAAGTTGGACAGACATTAAAAGTATGAGTTTTAGTATTTTATACTGCTTTAGTTTAGTTTGTAGTATTTCTTAATAGTATTATTCAAATTGCATGAATTTCCGTAATTTACTTTAAAATATACAACAAAAGGTTGGCAAACCTAGGCATGCATGTCAATGAACAATATGAGCAAGATAAAAGGATAAAGAGTTATGATACATGTTTCTTTCACTTACTTTGAGAGGTTTTTAAGAAATATTAAAGCCTGTGTGTCTGTATGCCAAATTAACTCTTAACGTATTCCTTTAACGTAGTCGCGTAGTTTTAGAGACCTATGGGAAGGAAAACCCTGAAAGAGTTTTACTAGGGATTACCAATATATCGGCCGATATATGATCATTTTTAATGTTATCATTATCGGCCCGATAAGAAAATTTGGTCGATATATTATAACCGATAAATAATGGATTATTTCCTTCAGCTGAGACACTTCAGATGCGTATACTGTTCACCATGATGGTTTTGAATTGCTTGAAATATTATTGGAATCCCTTCAAAAAAAGGAAAATACAGTTACAGCAACATGTGCAGCACAAGTCTGTCATATAGGCTACATAAAATAATAATGAGAACATTATAATTGTGTGCTTGGGACATGGCTTTTAATGATGAAACTTTTGTTTTTGTAATCAGGCTTTCAAAAATCATATAAAAATTTGGATTTAGATTTATCGGCCAATATATCGGTTATCGGCTTTCAAACATAAAGAATAATATGTTATCGGTATCGGCCAAAATGTTCATATCGGTGGATCCCTAAGTTTTACCAAACAGCGTCAACCAACTGAACCATGCAATTGCAATTGAGTTTCACGCTGATAACGCAGTGCAGACTAGTGGTCGAACCAAGAAAACTGCAAGATGAAATATAATTTTGGCCTAGTAAAGGGGCCTATCGCTCATCGCGGTACACTTTGCACTGCTTTTTTGTTGTGTTTTGCTCTCAAAACAATACTTTTTACAGAGCTAGCAATGCTATGGGTTTGATTCCCAGGAAATGCATGAACTGAAAAAACTGCTTATGTAATGCAAGTCACTTTGGATAAAAGTGTCATAAAATGCAAAAATGTTAATGTGATGTAGACTATGATGCATACTAAATCACACAGAAAAAAGCTTAAACAAACTGACAAGAGCACAAAAACAGATGTGTACACTCTGCCTAGGTTTGTCTCTGTTCCTTAAACTTTGACTTTCAATCTATGCTTGCAGGACAACAAGTCAGATGTGAAAGCTATCATGGCTCGTTTCCAAACAGGAGGTGCATCTATGGACGGGACTCCAGGTGTTCGTCCAAAACCACCTGTCCAACCCACATTGTCTTCAGGCCCAGCGGTGACTGCTAAGAAGCCTATTCTCGAAACTAGCCTCTCCGGTGGAGCTACTACTACCTCAACTGCCCCCAAACTAAACTTTGTAAAGAGCACAGTCAACACAGCTAGAAGCGCTCCAGACATGCATGATCCTCCGAAGCCAAAAGCTTTCGGGACTAGGTTTGAAAACACACAAGAGAACAACAGAGTCAATCGGTTTCCCATCAAACCTAAACCACCAGACTTGTGCCAGGATTCTGAGACTTCAAAGGCCCCATTCCCAAAGGGACCACTACAGAAGCATCCTTCAAGCATTATGGCGAACGAATCAAAGGTGTTAAGTCCAAAGCCACTGGCTACTACGCCAAAACCACCCTGGGTCAAAGAAATCCCAAAAGCTGAAGACAATAGCTCTAGCTCTAATCCCACCCTTCCAAAAATGCCATTAGCTCCCAAACCGAAAAGCACCATGGCTATGTTGCGCCAGCAGCCGGAGGAAAGTAGCACTATGGAGCCTGCAAGACCTTCCTCAATATCTCATCAGAAACCATCAAGTTTCCGTATTAAAAATAGCTTCAACAAACCAGAGGAAGTTGTTAAAGAGGGTGCTAAAGTACCAAGTGCTCTTGAGTCAGTCTCAAAGCCCGTAGCGCCTCATAAACCCAACTTTCCAAAAAAACCATCCGGGCCTCCTGTACAAACAGCGAACAATGACCCTTCAGCCCCCAAGAAGAAACCTTTAACCAATAGCTATGCCCTGGGCAGCGCCCCTGCCAAACCCAACAGACCTCCCAATGTCAACCTTGAGAAGTTCAAGAAGGGCTCAGAGAATACAACAGACAGTGAGTACTGCCCACCTGGAACAAACTGCACACGCTTTTTGTACAGAAGAATCTGATGTAACAAAACAATAGGCAATATGCACTTCACCAGTTATTTCAAAGCCACAAAAACTTTGTATGCAAAGCAGCCACTGCTTATAAGCACCGTAGAGTAGACTTTGGGCCAAAGTGGTTTCCGTGGTTTTACTTGTGACTGCTCTGCTTTCCACTGAGACGGTTAACAAGCATGCACAATAGAACAAACACCATAAAGTGATAAAAATGAGAAACTATGTAGATGCATATCTTAGTCAGTAATTTATGTCCAAATGAGGAACATCACATGACTATATCAAAATGTTAGATGCGGCTGATTCATGCACTTTGACACAGTGCAACATGCTTGTCTTTGCTCTTTAATACACTATTACAGCACAGCATGTGAATCGGCATCAGAGGTGCCATCATGAAATGAACATACAGGTGCATCTTGTATCAGAGAGCAATAACAACATATTGGAAATTCAAGATTTCCTGCATGCGCTGAGCTAACTTCCTCGTTTGAGTTTCTCTTTTCAGTTGAGAGCTGAAGTCAGTAAAAAAAAAAAAAGGGAAGCTAATTTAAAATGGGAACATAGTTTTAGAGATCACTTTCATTTTTAACTTGTGATAATGGTGAGATCCTATGTATGACTAGTGAGATCCTGTGTATGACTAGGTTTAGCTGGTCAAAATGAACAGTTTACCCATCATGTACCCCATCATGTAAACTGTTCATTTTAAAAGATAAGAGCTGGTCATTAGGTTAACTACTTCTTGCAGGTCCTGGACCAAAGAATGTAGCTCCCCCTCCTCCACCCGCCTCTCACCCCAGTAGTCAAGCACCTCCACCACTGCCCTCTCAGCCCTTACCTCCCAGCCTGCCCCCACGACCCTCAGGACCTTTGTGAGTACCACAGACATGCTATTCTTTGTACTGTGACTGAATTACTCATGTAATGACTATTCCTTCAGTGTGAATGTGATAATTCACACCCTTATTTTTGTCTGCAGGATTCAAGATGAGAATTATGACGATGTGGAGAGCTTGAGAGAGTCATCTAGGGGTAATATATATATATATATAAACAGACATATTTTCATTAAAGGCTACTTTCATTTTTGAAAGTAGCCTCTTGTGCTCACTAAGGCTTTTGATCAAAAATACAGTGAAAACGGTCATCTTATATACATTTATTATTATTATCAATGCTAAAAACAGTTATGATACTTAATATTTTTGTGGAACCCATGATACTTTTTTCAGGATTATTTGATAAACAGAAAGTTCTTAACAGTTTTAAACAGCATTTGAAATATAAATTTTTTGTAACATTATAAATGGCTTTACTGTCACTTTTGATCAATTTAATGCATCCTTGCTGAATAAAAATGTTTATATATATCTTAAAAACTACATATAAGTTTTAATAAATAAATGACATAAATATAAATACTTACAATACTATATAATTAATGGTACAATACAATATCTTTACAATATCTTTTCACATTTTATCACTACAGGCCAGAAAATGGAGGTAAGAATCTTAGCGAAGGCATACAAATACCTGGACGGTACACTAAAAGTTTGTTTGTGCAGTGTCTCATGTCTTACCTTTTTTAGGGAAGTGGAAGTGATGGTGAGATATATGAGGATCTCGATGACAGTCGGTAAGATGTTTTAAGCTCTATTGCTGCCACTGTCTGTGATACACTGCGGTTACCTTAGCCACCTGGAACAGAATGAAATTGTAATACCAACTGTTTTGCATGTTATGTAGTGTTTACTTGTGTTTTTGGCTAATAAATGGTGTATGGTCTGCTATATCACAGGTCTGCTGCAGAGGCATGTCAGCCTCAAAAGAAGCAAGACAAAGAACCTAAAAATCAGAAAGACCGTGAGAAAAAGGAGAAAGAAGCAATTAAGAAGTTTAAAGTAAGATGGGATTTTTATTTTAAAGCATATATTTAGATTTTAATACCAACCAGTTATTGAGATTTACTTTATTGGATCATGAGGATTATAAAGATTTTTTTTTTTTCTGATTTGTTCTTTCCACAGATAACACCACCCCTGCAGGTTATCCATCAGGTAAAAGCTAAAGCTGACTGCAAGGGTGGGAAACATGATCTCTCTATAAAGAAGGGCGAGTCAATTGATATTATTCGAATCACTGACAACCCAGAGGGTAAATGGCTGGGCCGGAGTGAAGATGGATCATGTAAGAGTTCACACTATAAAAAGTTTGACAATATGAACTGGTCATTGATCACCCCACATGAGTACTTTGACAAAACATCACTGAGAAAATACATTATTAGTTATTTCTCTATATTTCAGTCGGCTACGTTAAAACGGAAATGGTTGAGATCGACTTCAGCGTCTTGAAGAATCAAGGCCTGTCTTTGCCTCATAACTTGGAAAATGAGGAGGTGTACGATGACGTGGAATCTATGGACGATCAAGGGTAAGAATCTGTAACACTTAAAAACAAAAGTTAATTCTGCAGAATTCCACCGATTTTCCCTAATAATTAATAATAGGAAGATCTGAAAAAGCAGATTTGATCTTCACCTGGACATTTACTTGATGTCACATTCTTCTCTAGTATCTAGTCCAGAAACAGTCAAGAAACTTGCACAGCAAATACTACTGTTCTCATTCATGTGAGAATTTATATTTTTTTCATATTTCAGGAAAATGAATGGGCAGCGGGGTAAGTTTTAATATAACCAATCTTTTCTCTGACTAATTGGCTGTAAGGTCTAAGTTTAAAACTTGTATTAACTGTAATAATTTAAGTTTGAGGGGTGATACTTAAACAAGTCTGCCCTCTGCTGTTTATAGTTGTTTTACCTCCACCGCCAGATGATGATGTGTATGATGATATACCTGATTCCAATCCTAATCCAATCAGGTAAGAGTAATGTAATGTAATATAATATAAGATTTCCATACTTTGTTTATAAGTGTGTGCCTGTATTCCCACACTGCATTCCTCTGAAACCATAGCAGTGGAGATTCCAGGCCAGTCTTTAAATCGCGCCACTTCTTGGACATGCTCAAAAGTTCGGTTGACCGGAGAAAAAGCCAAGTCCACAATAATGAGTAATTTTTACATTAGTAAGCTGGAATCAGTCAATGTTACTTTTCTACATTTTAAATCCTTACCAATCACAATTGCATATGCAATTGCATCTATTTGCTCTTACAAAGCAAACTGAATAATTGTTCCTTTCACAATCAATCCAATCTGTGGAAAAAACGGCAAATAGCACCTTCAAGTTCATGTCTTCTGAGCCTCCTGTTATTTATGCTTTTCTAATCTTTTCTAACCATAACGTTTCTGGATATGGATGATTCACTAATGTTCTATTCCCAAGACTTCAACCTCCCTTGATTTTGCTTTTATCTACAGAAAACAATATAAACTCCAATTTAAGTCTGTTAATTGGCTTCTGCCCATAAAATGATCAAATAGCTTTATACTTCTTTTTCAGCATTCCTCCACCTCCACAATTTACACCTGAAGGAAATAAAGGTAAAAATCATTTTAGTCCTATATAACGCTTTCAAAGTAACTGTGAAACCAACTCTATGTTTCGTCTTCAAATGTCTTTACATCACAGACATTTGCCAAGACATATACGATGATGTTGATTCATTCCCTCCCGCTCCATCACCTTGCAGGTAAACAGATGTTTGCTATTAATGTTGTAAAATAATATGATGCCATACACAGAATTAAACTCTTAAAACATACTATATATTATATATATTAGCATGTGTCTGTCTTGATGATAATGATATTTTGCAGCCTTCCTCAAATGAAATCTAAGGCGACCAAAGTTCACGAGGACCCCAAAAAACAAAAGAAGTTTGAGAAAGAAGAAAAGGAATTCAGAAAGAAGTTTAAGGTGCGTATGAGATAACTTTGGGCACACTGTATGACACAAAGCTAAGTTCACATAAGAGTGCTTTCTTCATTGAATTAATAAGCAAACAATTTGGTATTTACTTTACCAGTACGATGGTGAGATTCAGGTACTTCATCAAGCAACAATTGCCACCAGCAAGAAGGGCAGTGGGAAAGAGCTGGCTGTACAGGCTGGGGAGACTGTGGACGTCATCAGCAAATCTGACCCTGACAAATTCATCTGTAGGAACAAGGAGGGCAAATGTAAGTGACATTAATTGTGACTCCAGATGAGATTAATCTATAAGATAAGCAATGGTAATAATGATGAAATTGTAAAATTGACTTTCAGTTGGATATGTCTCAGCGAGCAACATCCAACCAGAGTAAGTTACATTTTGTCAAAGTTTTTTTTTTTAAATGTTTTATCAATGTGTGAACATGCAAAACTAAAATTGTACATTTTGTTTACACAGTGAAGAGGTCTATGATGATATTGGAGATGGTACGTAGCAAATACATGCACCTGAACATTACATGAAAATATTAAAATGCAGTTATTCTACTGCAAATGTAATGTCATTTCAGATAAGAATTTAGACAATATCAATTAAAGAGATACATCCATTCACATCTTCAAAAAACTATGTCTTTACAGACTGTATCTATGACAACGACTGAAGATCTCACCATCATCATCTCATCTTCTGGTTCAGCTCATTATTTCTGGCCATATTGTCTTCTTGGTTGTTGATGTTAAGTGTATTTATTATATGGACACAATCATTTGGAGTTCACTACTTCTGTTGGAATAAACAGTCTAGTACCATTATAAAATCAGTTACCTTGACTCAGTGAAAATAAACGGCTTCTTGTCCAGATTGGCCACCAAAAATAGAGTTCTCCTGAGACTTTAACTTTCTTTTTACTGTCATGAGTTCTAAGTCACATTAATAATTCATCGCTGTAATCATGTTGCTGAGTGAAAGGCAGTATTTTGTAACTGGTCTTAATTTTCTCATTTACTTGTGCTTTTTTGTAAATATTACACAGCAAAAGACTAAACTGTTTTCATAACATGCTAATAAATGTATACATTTGCTTCACTTTTAAATTCAACATGTTAATTGCATTGATTTATTTAATACATCTGTTCACATGAATTATGTAGAACAGAACAACTTATGTGAGCAAAACTCTGCAGGACAGTGGCCTCCAAGACCCAGTTGCCCATCCCTGCATTCATACCTTCGCATTGTTTGGTTCACTGTGTTAATGTTTTACTAAAAGTGTGTACATTTTACACACTTTTAAGGGATTGTCCAGATGTCATCAGGCAATCAGGTGAATGTCTGTCAAACAAAAGGTAAGTTATAGATGTTCAGTCAGGGAGGTCCGTGTTGTCCGTTGACATTAGAACTGTTATTCGTTAGTTTATCCTTTTTTTTCAGCTGATATTATGTAATTTCGCACCGGTAGATCATCCCTTGGACAGAATATAACCAGTATCAATGTACGAAACAGGAATAGAGGCTGTTTTAAGTATCATCTTCACCCTCTTGTAGCGTTAAATCGTGTTAACTGGGGAATGCGCGTTCACGCAATTAATTTTACCTAGCTTTCCAACAGATGCAACAGATTCGTCGAATGCGATTTTCCACGGAACACAAATAAACAAAAATGTTTTTCACATTATTTGAAAATGATAGTATCATTATTGGACAGTGTCGTTTCCTCGGTAACTGTTCTCATGTATTTCGTGCAATAACAAGAAAACACAGAAAAAAGTAAACAACACTATGTGGAAACCAGCCTTTATATTTGGTGTTTTTGTGGCCCTACAATGAGAAAGAATACATTTTTTATAATTTAGAAAACAGTTTGTGGCATTTACATTGAGCACAGTAGCCATGCACAATGCACAGTAAATAATGTGGGATACTGGTGACAGCTTATTAGCTTACAAAAATAAAATATTACGTACAAAAGTTTATCGACTGTTCACAAAACATTACACGTATTGCAGATTTTCTCCTCAAAAAAATTTAAACAATACACAGTAGTTTTTAAGTATGAATCAATTCTTATAAAAACGTCTTGCTTCTTTGTTCTAGATAATGTGCACTTATTAGATAAATATGTACAATTTGATTCAGACACTGCTTTTACAATCAGTGAATTAAATATATATCAAATAACCTTACAGTTAAGCAGATATGCTTACACAATATTCTTCAAGCGTGAAAAGACATCCTTGGCTGAATTATTGTACTTGTACCATTTCTGTACATCCGTGACTGTACATCAGTATTTACTCATATGTATCCAAAACTGCATCTTATAGGAAAGATTGAACATGCAAGAAACAATGTGACAATCATGAAAATCTTGCAGATGGCTGATACTTGCTATGGAGTATGCTTAGCTGTATGAGCACTGAAGTGTATGTGGGTATAAAATGTAGGTATAGAAAGAAAGAAAGAAAGAAAGATAGAAAGATGCTTTTGTGTCAGTGGTTTAGGGAAACATTTTCACATCTTTGGCTGCACGCATCACTAAAATCCTTTGAAATGTCTCATCTTCTCCACCCAAAATAAGCAATGTGTATTTGAGCAGAAAACCAATAAATAGATCCTGAAGAATTATGCCCAAAAATTCTGTCTTTTCATGTTCAATACGACTAAACCTCTCAAGACGGTTGCGCTAGTGCATTTATAAGTTATTTTATAATCCTTTTAGTATTTCAAATGCATGCATTTAAAGTACAATATCACTTAAAGCGTCAATCTAACCTCACTAATTAATGTCTGTCTTGTGTCTGAGGAGAAACAAGTCCATTCTCTTCCATATTCTGTCAGCTGAACCACCTGCAGCAGCACAAGATGTGGGTTCAGTCCAAGAGATGCAACAACTGGGAATGTCCAAGAACTTGCTGAGGAACGGCTCATCTTAGACTGAACTGAAAAGCTCAAAGCGTCAAAGAAGGCTCAGGGTGATTGAAAATGCTTTAGGTGTAAATAGACAAAAACAGGATGTCAGTGTAAAAGTTTCTAATACTTTCAGTTCATCGTGTGTTGGCAGTCGGAGCTGAACACCTGAAAAAGAAGAGAACATGACTACAATGAGAAACAAAAAAATGGAGATCCAAAACATGATCCATCATTTTATATATAGCTTCAAAATATTATACCTGTAATTATGTCCTAATATGATGATCTCCCCATGACAAGCTTCCATTATAAACCTTCTTTGCACTTGTCGGGTATCCAGTGGTCCATCATCTCCCTCAGATGAGGAATGAAAGGTAGAGGCAACAGGAAAGTGGGGTGTACGCTTTAGCACACACAAACACATATACTTCTGTGTGTGTACACGTGTGCATATAAGATGTCGGGGAAAGAGGTGCAGCGGTCTGTCGAAGCCATTCACAGGCAGGTAAGTGTAGGAGAAGTCAGTGTCATTTATGACTGGGGCTAACCACAGTCGGGGTTGGAGGGTAAACTAGTGCCACGTTGACCCGCTCCGAGCCGTTCTTGGGGCAGATGATCTCAGTAAGTCCTTCAGGTCGGGGCTGACTTAACAGCTCACCTATAATGTCAAGAAAAAGACAAAATAGTTTTTGTTTAATTCACAATCTGCGATTTTACAGGGGTCCACAACATAAATAAAATGACTTTTCTAGATCCCAGATTACAAAATCACTCAATAAATAATACTATAATAGGTCTGATAGACCTAACATTTACTCCACACACAGTAACAGTTCATTGTCTATTTCAAATCGTCGAATGTAATCAAAAATCGTGGTTCACTGACTGAGTGAGTCTGATTCAAAATGCTACCCTCAAGAGGGAGCTCAAGACTAACTGGCTCATTAAAAAAGAACCAGTTCATAAGAGTACATAGAGGAATTGTTTTGACGATATAATAAACCTTTAAATACAGACCTACTGCGAGTTATAACAGTGGAATTTCTGGTGAAAAACTACATTACCCATGAATCATGATTATGTAAAAAAAAAAAAAATCAAGGCCCGTCCACTCCAATGAAGCACTGCGAATTAGGTAGGCTAGTCAGTCTCCCTCCCTACATTCTCAAATATTGTATTAAATATCGTATGCATCTATAATTATGTATACTGTTTTATATATAAACAACATATTTAAATAAATAGTTATCCATAATTCTTTATTTGATTGTCATTCACGCTGCTTCATGGGATTGTAGTTCTTTCCCTCATTAAAGTTCGATTTCCAAATACTTTTTTGCTTCAAATCAACGTTTGTAATATTGTGATTCATCTTAGCTGGTTGGTTTGGCTCATAGCTAACAATTCTTTAACTAATACCTTAGTTAACATTAATACCTTAGCATACATTAATTCCTTAGCATAGGCCTACATTAATTCCTATTGGAAAAATGAATGGGAAAAATACTTCGAGAACCAAGGCCGATTAATTTTCTTTCTTTTTTTTAAAGCAGACAGGCACTGTTTCGCTCTGCTGCTTTCAGAAACAAAGGAAACAAAGTTGCACATTCAACGGAGATAAAAATAAAAATGCCAATGGCGACTAGATTACTGCGGTGCGTTTATTGTTTTTGTCGCATTTGAGACCAACACTGAAGCCCTCTTTATGACGTATATTATTTACATCGTCAAGTATTATTTTTCAAATATCAAATTTCAAAGAAATAGCGAAATATAAGTAACATTTTCTCAAAGGCTTTTCTAATGGACCTTTAAAATCTACCACAAGGCGGCGCTGTTTAACAAGCTTTTATCTGGCCATGAGCAAGAACTCTTGTGTCCAGTGAATCACCCTGCAAAAACACAATGGCTTAAAGATAGGGCTAAAGATATTAAAGCTTTTTGTATTCATAATTTAAAACTCATTGATCTTTTGAACAACTAGTACCAGTTCCCATAATACTTTAGAAGCGCATCTGTATGACTTTATGAGGTGGATTATGTCAGCTTATCTTCCGAAAGCAAACCCTGATGGTTTTGAGGTTCAACATCTTTTATTGTCTACTACACAAAAACAAGTGTGCTAAATTCAGCCTAAGCAGCCTGAATTGATAGAAGAGTCGTCCATGTCTATAAATAGAGACTCTAATGAAGGATTCCAGTGTGCTAGTCAGCAAGTCAATAAGCTAATGGCACACTTTGAGTACTTCAGGGGGATCAGACCAACAGCAGGAAGACAAAGCATTACATCATGTGTCAATCCAAGAGATTATAGACCACAGTCTTCTGTACAGACTGTACAGTGCTTCCGTGTGACTTTGAAAAGCAGCCAACATGTTCCTTATTTCATCAGATCTCAGTGCATCTCATTTCCATTTTTAAAACAAGTATTTAATGGCAACATGTTAATCTCTCAAATTAAAATGATTATTATATACTGGAAATGGGATTGATGTTACTTGTGTTGGGGGGGGGGGGGGGGGGGGGATACAATTTTATTATTTTATGTAAGAATAAAAGTTGTGAGAAAAAAAGCATAAGAATGATCCTTTTGTGGTCCATAAAAGATAGAAGGGCATATGGCATTAGAACAACACTAGGGTGAGTAAATCTGATGCGCATTAATGATATAATAATGCGCCAGCCACTAATATTGCCTTGATCTATCCTAACATCAGGTTTGATCTGGTTTTAACAATAGACTTGGCTTGAAAATGGCTTGCAGTGAAACGTCTCCCACACCATCAGGGATGTAAATTATGCCATGAAGCTGTTTAACGATGCAGCTTCCTGACAAGTAATGTGCAATTAGCTAAAAAGATTAGACAAATGTGAAAATTTCCTGTGAAAACTCCTAGTTATGTACTTTAACACGTCAAATAACTGCATGGCATTGCATTTTACATCCTCGGCACAGTGGCCTGACTGGTACACCACTTATGCCATTAGGCCTATTGATTTTCTGCTCTCCTTTGTTCTAAATAAAGGAGGAAATTCCACTCGACTGAACTTGGTCACTCAGCAGAAAGATGAAGGCCAAAGCAAGTCCAACAGATAGAAACCAGATTAACAAACAGTTAGCAGACAGTGATTGCCAAAGGTCTCATTGCTGGTTATACATGATGTGTTCACTGTAGACAGTGATTGAGAAATTAGTCAGAAGTCCCTTTAAGGGAATCATATGGAATAAAGGTGAGTGTTCTTGCTGATTCATGCACTAGTTATTATTATTACTTGCTCCTCCTCTAGTCTGGGTCATAGTGCTGCTAATATGGGTTGGAACGCAGTCATTTCTGGCATCAAAACTTAAGAAACTGCCTTCTTTCTTGACTTTTGCCCTGAATAACATTTCCAGGTGTGTTTTTGCACTCGGGTCTGTTTGTTCCTCTGCCAGACTCTACATTTCTGCATCACATACTTTTTGTTCTTGCTCTCTGAGGTGCATTATCAGGTCCATAAAAGGTATACTGCACTCCCCAGCCAAAGCTTCACGTCAATACCACCGTACAACAATCCCCAAGCAAGAATGGCTTGCAGGTTTATGGATAAAACACAAGAGCAATGAACCATGATGAGCTATCAAGGCCTGTGCGAAGAACAATGACTTTTACAGACAAGTCTTATTGTAGCTGTACGCTCACAGAGACAGAAAAAAAGAGGCTTCTTTATACTTCCTTAAAGTCAACAAGAAATTGAATCAAGAAATTAATATTTTTCTTAATCAAGAATTTTCCCAATGCAAATTCTTGCTCTTAGTGTGCAATGAATATATATATATACACACACACACATACATATATATACATATATATATATATATATAAACCTTTCCCATGTTAGCATGAATCTCTCCTTATAAACCAGCTAAATGATCCAATTAATTCACGATCCAATCAATAACCAATAAACAAACACCCTCAATTTTTCCCATATTACACTAGGAAATACATAAAATTGTGCAAAGTGAAATGGGTTGCAAATGTCAGTTTAACTAGACTAACTAAACTGGAATAAAAATATGAGAAAATATTTTATGCTTGAGAATATTCTCTTAAAAAAAAAAAAAAATGTTATCTCATTCTTTCTTATCGCTATTGAGCATGTCAGCAGCACACAATTTACATGAAATGTTTTAAAACATATCTAAATGATCAGCAGAAGTTCCTCTTCTTGATGAGAAGAGTTAATAAGTAATGAAAACAAGTCAGGTATATCAGTGGTCTTGGGAGTTTTGAAGCTTTCTAAACATGGTTTACAGGTCATGTATCTGGTTAGCTATTTGAAGTCTGATGATCGACTGAAGGAATTTTAAAGTCCAAACATACGGGGTGACAATGTTGTGACATGAAGTTCAGGTCAGATGACTCACTTCAGTCCACAATTATTACTTATTAATGAGAGCCAGGGTGCAGAATGACAGTAAATGGATTGATTCTACTTTCACTGCTTGAGAGAGAATGACACACGTGAAACTTGTTGAAACACCGTTTATCACTGCATCTAGCTATGGTTATAACAACCAATGAGATAGCTATGGAGGGTAATGTCAGCATACCACCCCGAAGGACGCACCACATCGAACAGGAGTAACTGTCGATGCAAGAGGAAGCTGTCAGAAAGGGATGTCCAGGTACTAACCCAGGCTGTATACTAAAAACATAAAACCACACCTGCCCAACTCACTGCAGAATTAAATGCGCACCTCGACTCTCCTGTTTCTAAATTTGATATTACATTGTGGGTGTAAATAGGCTTGGACTTGGTGCTGGTAAACCAATGTACAGGACAATGGTGACACCAGAATAAAAATATGACCATGATCCTGAAGCTGAAAATACAGAATTATTTTAGATGAATATACTTGCACTCGGTCACTGGCTAGATAACAATGTTGGTCACTTTTTACTGGTAACATAAGACATTTGACATTATCAGGACTCACAAATATTCCCCCATTGCATTATTATACATTATATTCAACATTATATATAGTAGCTTAATGTAGTACTGACACTAAAACTATGAAAACTTGATTTTTTTTTTTTCTTCCCCTCACACAGTAATTTTTATTTTGGGTGAACTACACACAATATATATTGTCACTATCCACGATGCATATTGTTGCATTTTTGCATTGCGATATATTGTGACACGATATATTGTTACGACCCCTAATATATATATACACACACACACACACACACACACACACACATATACATATATATATATATTTTTTTTATATATATATTTTTTTTATATATATATATATATATATATATATATATATATATATATATATATATATATATATATATATATATATATACACATATACATATATATATATATATATATATATATATATATATATATATATATATATATATATATATAAAATTAGCATTTTTGTCTCTACTTATTTGTCCACTACTGTCAGCTATCAATACAAACACATACCACTGCTGCTTCATTAACAGTAACAGGTGAAACAGCCACCCAACACCATAATGAAATTGAGACCCAATTCATTTACACACAATTCAAACAGTCATTAATGAGAGGTAAATCTGTCCCGCGCCTGGAGGCAGGGAGGACAAAAACTTGAACCTAGAGAGAATTAGTTACCTACACAACAAATCTCCAAACCCTGAATCTATAAACACATTTCCGTAAGGGCACACTGCAGTTTAAACATCCTGTACTCGCTGGGACAGGAAGCAGCAAAAAGAATGAAACAATGAGACACATCTCCATAACAAAGCCCACTGTTGCTACACTCACTCATGGCATGTCTAGCTTCCACTTCACTCCTACAGTCTATTGCTCATACTTAAGATCTTGCATTCCAATGACACATTTTCATCTTCTGTTTTCTGAGCACTAAATTTTCCAACAACAATCAGCTATAAACTAACTCTCAATAACTTAATGACATAAAATGTGACAATTTTTTTTTTAAATATTTGAGTCTGAAATTATGGTTTTTAAACCTATTTTGCACAATTAAAATGAATGTAATTATTTTTTGCTAAATCTGGCTGATACAGATAAGCTGGTAATTATTTTATTGTGTTATGGCAGAACCAATAAATGGCCAATTTTAAAACTCTATACTATTTTGTCTAAATAAATTACAAAGTCAAAATTTTAGGTTAAAATTGTGAAAGAAAGGTTGGAAGGGAGCATAAAGAGTCATTTTCACACATGAATTGGTACATCTTAAATTCAATGGAAGTCTTGAGGGTTGTGCTGGAGTAGACTTTACAGAGTGCTTGACTCTTGCATTGTCAATCAATACAAGATCTAGACCAAAAATGTATGCCCCTCTTGATTGAAATAATTGTGTATTGACAATGCAAGTCAAGCACTCTTAAAAGTCTCCTCCAGCACATCCCAATGACTTTCAATGAATTTAAAGTCTGGACTCAGAGGTGCCAATTCATGTGTGAAAAGTATTCTTCATGCTCCCTCCCAACCATTCTTTCACACTTTGAGCCTGATGAATCTTGACATTGCCATCCTGGAATATGGCCATGATGTGTCTTCCTACATGATTGTTTAAGAAATGAAAAGCTACAAACTCAATCAATTAGGGTTAGAAGAACTGTTGCCAAACATATAACATGCTAGAAACATAAAAAGCATTTGCCTTACAGCGACTTTTTAAATTAGGGCCCTATAAAAAAATTGTGTTTGATATAAAATTGTCCATTACCAATAGTATGGTAGCAATATATCATGTATCCCTTAAAAAATATAAATAAAGATGTAACTACTTTTATTAAGACCAAAGCGTCCAATAAGCTCTGTGCGTCTGTTATCTTGAATAAGACAGCATTCCACACACAAAACACACATACAAAAGACAAAGGCTCGTCTAGCCCTCCAGTCGCATTCCAGATATTTTCCCAAGCCGTTTTATCTTTAACGCATTCATGCTGTGACTCGCTCTGCGGCCCTTTGTGAAGTTTGAAATCTGGGTCAAAGACATCCTGCAATGCTTCATCTTTTTCCCGAGTGTCCAGACTAAGGATGTGGATTCATAAAGGTACTGCCAAAATAAACTGCCCCCGGAATTAACTGCGTGTAGCTGACATAGCGCTTGTCATGCAGAAGTTCAGCTTGATTTATAGAATCATTCACAACAAAACAGAACAAAACCACACTGTGAAATTCGTTTCTCACTGTTGGTAAACCGTGATCAGGCAAGACTGCAGCGTGAACAGCAGGATGAGACTTGAGCAGCCACACAAGGCCAGCGACTTGGGCGGAGGATTATCGCTCTGAGTGATAAAGCACAAAGCACGTCAGCGAGTGAATCAGGGTCATCCCCATGCACACGCATGTACACACAGCTTATGCTGACACAGAAATAGACTTAAGTGATACTTAAAGGGATCATGACATGAGAAATCAAATTTGCCTTTATCGTCTGACATATAGGAGGTCTTTGAACCTTTAAAACATCCTGCAAGTTTCATAGCTTAAAATGCCCTCTTTGTTATGAACAAAGCATTTATTAAACCAAGCTCCAAAAACCGCTCATTTTGACATTGGGTGACCTGTGCAAAAACATTTGCATATGACTGCCTCCCGAGCAAGACATCGACGAACAGTTCTTTGGCATCAATTCGCTTAACAGTTGACATTTGCCTACACCGGATGTAAGTGTTGCATCGCGTTAAAAGCAAATAGAACCCATTATTATCACGAACGTTGTCTACACTGGATACAGTATACAGGTGCAGGATCATTTTCTGACATACACCACACACTTGAGCCTGTCGTCAACAGGACAAATGGAAGAGTGAAGGACTCGTCCAGTTTACACAGCTCTTTTGCATCTCTGTACAGACTTTAGAACGATCCCAGGGTCAGAAACAAGTGGATGGTTTGTTTAAATGGCGCCTGGAAACGCAGCGGAGGATTCTGTGTTTGTTTGGAGCATTTTATTTTGTAAATGAGGTACAGTGTAATGGAGAGTTCAACTGTATTGGATCTGACAGCAGCTGCATCATAATGCTTTGTCTGTAAATGACGGTTTTATGAGGAATGCTTTCAGAACACTTATTTGCGTGCAATAGCGAGTGGGCGTTGATACCGTTTCCTATGCAATGACGTTAGCCAGTGGCTGTTTACTGACAAGCCGCCCATTTAAAACGGATCATTTCAGATAGAGTTTTAGAATGAAGGTGGCAAATAATAGTTTGTGTTAATAATATGTTTTAGAAATAATAATAATAATATGTTTTTTTTACATTATGAGTGAACCTCATGGAACATATTAAAATAACTTATTACATGGATTTTTTTTAATGATCCCTTTAAGAACATGAAATCAAAATGAACAAAATCATCAGAGCACAAAAGGAAGTTTCATCAAAACTTTATCTGAAACTACTTTTCTGCTGATGTAATCAAGGCCTTGTGGGCAGGGACAAATTATTAAATTGCCCAATAAATAACAAATAAATAAATTTACATTTATAAATTCAAACAGAAAGATTTATATTAAAATTTAAACGCATTGAAGTGTTTTTAAACAATTATATTACAGCCTACTTTTTATGGCCAAATCCTGATGGATAAAAATCAAGTCCTGCATTAGTTTTTGCTGAATACTCTGGGATGAATTGTGTCCGCTGAAGATAGTGGTTATTTGATAGGTTTTGGATACATTGATATATGCATGGTTATAATGCTCTTCATCATTTGATGAATATCTATACTATACTACAGTAATAGAATACAACAATACACATTGATGTAAACGCGTCATGCATTCATCGACACGTGGCCAGAGCTTAACAGTCGTCTGGATTCAGATGTCTCAGTCAGTGCTGTGTGTCCTGATGAGATTTCCATGCTCTGCTAAAAAAGCCAAACGGCTGAGGTTAGAAGTGAATCCCTTTTAAACACATGCTCAATGCTTTTAAGAAATCTGTCACTGAAGAGCCCTGAAATCAAAGGTCTGCTCATGAACATGAAGAATCCAATGAATCTCTATTCTTCATATCTCTAAGAAGAACGACAGAGATTTATTATTAAGTCAACAGATGAAACAGCAGGCATAACCAGTTAGACACAATCATTAACTATAGGGTGATCACTTTGGCTATACATTTCTGACTTGCACTCAACAACAAACACAAGTTAAAGGGATAGTTCAACCTTCATGTCATTTCAAACACAAAGGCCAGGTTTAGACTGCAGGCAAAAGTGGCACAAATCAGATTTTTTTCCATATTTGGTGCTAAATCTGATACATTTTTTACAATGTCTGACCTCAGTCTGAATAGTCATATCAGAATTCGTGAGACTTTTGCATCACTCTTGTCACAATTCTGGGCTGACGAAAGTCACTTCAAAGATTTTACATACCAGTAGTTCTTTGGTCATTTGGGTAATATGAAAGACAACCATGATGGTAGTCAGTGGAAGGACAACGAGGTCTTAAGTATCACGGTGACAGCTCTATACAAGCAAAACTTAAGGGAAAACAGAGAAAAAATAAGCTCTCTTTCTCCTCATCCTCTTCTTCATCCTCCTTATCTTCTGTGCACAAAGGCACATCAGCTTGAGCTTATAAATAAACATGTAAACACTGACGTCAGTATCCTCCATACTTAAGCCCATATGACTGCGCGCTTTTTGTTTTTGTTCTTTTGCGTATGCGGGTCTGATCTGATTTGTTTAACAAAACCACTATGAATGATTCAACTCACTGACTTTTTCATTCTGTGTTTCATGGAAAAAAGAAAATCAACATGAGGGTGAGCAAATCATGACCTTAACATTTAAAACACTCTTTGTCAATGTCAATGTCAATGTCACTTTTATTTGTATAGCACCATTCAAACAACACATGTTGACCAATGTGCTTTACACCATCTCAATAAAACAATACAACAATATTCAAACAAAATGTCTTTAAATGCCATTATTTCTAAAACTGTATTAGATTCATCCACAAAATCAGGAAATAACATCTGCTGGAACCAAGGACCCAAATTGCTGACTGAAGCATAAAAACAACTATTACTGACATGGGAGACGCATCAAAATGACTCAAAATCAGCACCAATCAGACTTCATTGCAGACAATGAAGGGAAATCAACAGGGGAACTGACCATGACAAATCCATTTCGCTCTTTCTCAGTAACATTACAAAAACCTGATTATAACACAACTGATTATTCACAGATCCGACCGAGTGAGTACTAAGGAATTTGTAAACTTTTCTTGAGTTTTCTTGAATTCATCTATTCTCTGCTTCAAACACAAATCTGGTGTCTTTTTCATTTCATTCCAGATGTTTCTAATTCCTCTCTTTTTATTGTCCGTTTGCTATTTGTGAACCCCAGACAGAGACGTCCATCAAAAGCTAACACAATGTCAAACAATATTGTAATCAAACATCGGGGCTTCATTTGTGCAGATCTCAATCAAGCCAGACGAAAATGAATAAACAGAACCAGATTTGTTCCCACTCTATTTCACACAATCCATCTAGGTTTCTAGTGCTCTGTGTTGGAGTCTTGACAGCTTGAGGTCTCACCGCCCACTTAGACAAGACGAGACCATGAGTGACATGTAATTCAAATGAACACGGTTTGTTTTACGTGCCATAAAATAAGTTTAAGTGGAAGTAAAATTACATGATTACAAAAATAAAACTGAAAATATAAAAATAAAAGCGAATTCCAATTATTAATAAATACTATAATATTATATAAATAATGCTAAAAGAACACTGGTCCCATTAAGGATGGTGCCATTAAGGATCCCAAATAGACTATACCACATAATAATATAACCCCGATTTTATTTTATTATTAACGACAAGAAAAAACACATACTGTTTACTTCACAGACAACTAAAAAATAAAGTGGAATATATGGTTTTATACAGCAAACAGTTTTCCATAACGTGAATCTGGGATTGTGAGACTGTCTTTTGGGTCCTCAAACAGGATGGTATGCCAGTAGAACCTGCTAAACTAGAGATTCACTTATAACTCTTAACTTTGACTGAGAGTGGATTTGAATTAAACACCGGAAGAGAGCAAACAAACACGCATATCTGCTGCACAAAGCAAAGAGGCCTGCCTAAAGGTCAAGCAATCTGCAACAATGACACTTTTCAAAGCAGTGACTGTAGAAGCCATATGGGAAGTACCTAGCATTCAAGACAGCTGAAGAACATTATCTTCATATGAGTAAAATATTTTTTGGGGAAAAACACTTTAACCTAGCTAGCACTGATCTATCTGTATGTAGTACATAAACAGCTGTTGTAAGTTTGATCTGTCATCTGACCGGCTCGTGACAGATGTTCACATCTGGTCTGAAATGAGATCACTGCCGACATGTATCGTGGCCATCCACCAAGCCACCATCATTTTCCGCTAGCTTAGGCTGACACGTTATGCCAATTATGCTCAATTGAATTTGTATTGATTTTAGAGCTGCAGGAAGCCCACAGAGAGAGAACCAGAGATCTCTAAATTCAACGGCAGCGTAAGGGAGGATGACAATTCTTTGTGAACGAACTGAAATGAACAATTCACAGCCAAAAACCTTCATTTTGTCTTTTGTCATTCATTTGATCTTTTTATCTTCAACATTCATTTAAAATGTAAAAAAAAAATATATATTTTTTTTAAAAATCTTCAGTTACTTTTATATTTATTTAATTACACCATAATATCTGACTTTTTTTTTACACCACCATTCAAGAGTTTGCCATTTTAATATATCTTAAAATGTAATTTATTCCTGTGATGGCAAAGCTGAATTTTCAGTGTCACATGATCCATCAGAAATCATTCTAATATGCTGATTTGCTGCACAAGAAACATTTATTGTTATTATCAATTTTAAAAACATTTTTTGTGGAAATCATGATACATTTTATTCTGGAATATATGATAAAAAAAAAAGGAAATTTATTTTAAATATAAATCTTTTGTAACATTATAGATTTCTTTAGTCACTTTTAATGAATTGCATGCATCTTTGCTGAAATAAAATATCTTACTGATCTCAAACCTTTAAACAGTTTATTTAATTTATTTACATTCTGAACTTACACTAAAATATCTGAGGTGCTTTTTTATTTATTTAAATAATGCATATTACTTTCATATTTATCCCCCTTTCCCACTCCATTAAAATGACTCAGAATGGAAAAAAAGCATCACCATTCTCAAAGACAGGGTCTGAGCCAAATAAAAGTACGTTATTTATTCGTTAAATTTAAGGCAAATCTTCTGTTTGTCTTATAGGTTTACTTCACAGCGCATGAGTAATCAAGTATGCTGAACACACTCAAGTGAAAGTGTGATGTGTTCATAAATTTAACCCAGTATGCAGTGATGCAAAATGATTAAACGTATTTATAAACACAGTATCAATTATTTCACCAAAGCAGACGTAAACATTCACTCAGTACCCTGTCTATTTTATGAGAATGTAACGTTTGTCCTAACTTGAAATTCTCAAGTCGCACAAGACTTTTCTTGGCCACAGAGCAGTCTCAAACACTGGTTTCCAGGAATAGCAGCATCTCTCCCTTTGGAGGAAGTTCACGCTGCTTTTATTGCCAAAGGTCAAGGCTGGAGCACTTCATCCGTATGGATAGATCTGTCCACTTACAACACGCTGCAGCTGGCAGTACAGCAGTTATACAATCAACAAATGAAGCGTGCAACATTAATACCACGTGAAAAACTAATCAATGTTCTCCAGCTACGCACAACTGCACAAATCAATAAGACACGAGTCACAATAAATACTCTTTCTTTTACTAGAACACACTTAAAAGATATATTCTATGGTGAAGTATGCAGTTTGCAATGCTATTTCAGCAGATGCAGAGCAGAATCTGATGAGGCCTACAGGCAGAGATCCGATCTGGGCTAAAATAAGCTGAGGCTAAAAGAAACATGTAAATATCTGACTAGCAAAGAGCTGATGCAACACAGAAACAGAGATGGAAACGGGACAAGGTGAGAGCTGCTATATCTAATCCTGCTGACACAGTGAGAACGCTGATAGCACATTTACACATATTTAATATCCCGTCAAGGCTTTCGGCACTGCCACCATGCTATGCTGATTTGCACCAAGCAACACGAAAACAACTTTAGAAAAATGATGGAGATCTGGGATGGAAGGTTCTGCACGTCTGTTTTATCTCTAAACATGAGAAACATGATCATTCATCATTCATTTTTAACCAAAGAGGCTTAATAAACTTTTCAAACTATTTCATACTACAACCCTAATGTCTAACGTGGATAAATCTGCTGATGTGATGACAACATTGAAAAAGACGGCACATGCATTACAAACCCTTCTATCCAGCCCTGTACAGGTCACATGGATAATTCTGCAGGCTTACAATGTAGACCTTGAGGGAACGTAGTGACATAACAGGATTGACAGCATCAGATTATTCCGGTGCTCGGGAATACAAGGTTTCAGGCTGAAACATGCAAAGCAGACATGAAATCATACAGATGGGTGTGAAAGTTTACAGACTCTTCTAGAGCAAGAACGGCAGTCTGGAATTGTCGTAACGCATGATTTGAAACAAAATCACAGCAATATAGCCATGAAACAGAAATTTGATATCATTAGCACAAACATGCAATAAGAGACATATCACTCTCACTCTCACGTGAGACAGACATTTGAGCCAATTAATACAGAACCACCCCAAGGTTTCCTGTTCCACTTTTAGATATGATAGCCATCTTTCCTGCCTATACAAGGAATAAATAAACAATTAAAAGTTGTAGAATAATGATTCAAATGTAATTTTACATTGAGTCCTCCAAGACAATCCAACACATGCTCTAAACTTCCAGTGATCATTAGAGATAAAACTGTCTTTGTGACACAGCCAAAGTCATCATCATCTGATGAGACCAGATAAAAATCAATGAAACACAAAGAAAGCACAGCTGACCATTACGAATCTCAAAATTAGCATACTTTCACAGAATTCTGACAGTGGAATGTTTTCACAAGGAGAATTTCTGAAGGTCCAGTGCAATAATAGAGGGAAGCAGGTTTTTACATATCGGAAATACTTGCAAATATACAAAACTCCTGTTGACCCTGACTGATCACACCACACACATTCAATTGGCAACGTCTGGATCGTCCATCTCATAAATTACGTCTCATCTTGAGGTTTTTATGACATACATTATTCCGTCTTGTTCTAAAGCCATAGGCTAATGTTTTATCTTGGTACAAGTTCAGACATGTTTACACCAATGAGGTAAATCCCCATCTCTCATCCTGAGGGCAGTTCCTTAAAAAGACAATATAATGCCATATAAACTCGCTGAGGACTCCATATCACCAAAGATTGTGTGAGAATTAGTTGTTACAGTTCGTCAGGCTATGATTACATAACCAACTCTGCCTTGACTTAATTGCCAGTCTTTAAGGTTCCCTTTCACTCACGGGGTAATCCTGTTAAATCCATTAAGGGGATAACAGGAGGAATCAAACTGACCCTACATACCCCAACTGACATGGTATGTCATAAATGTCTGAAAGCAGAGCTAATGTAAAGAAGAAGAAGAAAAATCAACCATATGGGTATACTATATACATCTTGAGGTTTCCTTAACAAGGCCAACAACTGAACAAAGTCCCTCAAAATGTAATTCTTATTTACAGTTTTAAAAGATTAATCAATTAACTTTATTTAAAAGATTAAAGTTATATCTAAAAGGTTAAAGGTTAATCTTTAAAACACTAAAAATATATAATTTAGCAAATCTTAAAAATAGATTTATTAATGTAAAGTTGCTCCTAATTACAATAAAAAGATTATATCTAAAGTTATAAACGTTGTATCTAAAACGTTAGTAGGTAACACTTCACAGTAAAGTCATATCTAAAAAGTTAGATTTAAACAAATAATTTAATGATATTGTTACACAATCTTTAGCAAACCTTAAAAACAGATTTATCTAAATTTAGTTCTTATTTACAATAAAAAGCTTATATCTAAAGTTATATCTAAAAAGATAGGTAACACTTCACAATAAGGTCCATTATTTAACGTAAATTAATAACTAACATCAACTTACAATGCCATAAATTTGTTACAGTACTAGTCTTTGTTAAATTTAGTTAATAAAAATACAACTGTTAATTGTTAGCTCACGTTAGCTCAGGTCCATTAAATAATATTAACAGATACAACTTTTGATTTTAATAATGTATTAGTAAATGTTGAAATTAACATGAACTTAGATTAATAAATGCTTTAGAAGTATTTTCCCATTTCATTAAATGATTATTCATTTTTTTCAGACTGTTCATTATAATGTAAATGTTGTGATGCCTAAATTCACTTAAAACAGAATATTTGAGTGTTTTTGTAATAATTTAGACAAAATAGTATTAAGAATGCAATATTAAAATAAATAGTAAATCTAATCAGCCATTTATCGGTTAGCATTGTATTAACCAGAATTTTAATATCCGTGATCTTCTCATTCAAACCATCAAATCTGGGAGAGTGAAATATTCCACCTATAGTTCAAACAATATTGAAAACCCTGTCATTTAAACTGCCCTGTGGAGAAACGCCATCATTAGTCTGTCAAAAGCCATGAACGGTGGCGTCCAAAATATCTCAAAATACCAGTAAGGTTCCCAAAAAGCTGAGGTCAATTGGCAAGATGATGGACAGTGCATGCTAAGAAAAGCTGCTAAAAAGACTTGCTGCCCTGACCGCCGCCAGGATGGACACTTTCTGGCACCAGTGACACACTCCACCAACAACATATGCTCAAATACGCACGTTAATGGCAATCGATACAGGCAAAAAGTACAGTGCGCTGACAGTGCAGGTGCTTCGGCCAGCTCTGATGTGACTGAATTTAGCTCAGGGTAACGAGAGGGCTCTTATTTCTAACACCCAGTCCAAAGCCAAAAGACTAAATATCAGTTGACTGAGTTTCTAAATGGGTCAGACAAGTTACTGTACCAACTGCCATCTCAATTTTGACCATCCCGGGTTCATCAGCAAACAGGTTATGCCAGTATTTTCCTTATTTTCAAACCCTGTCTGAAGATGCCAAATGGATGTAACAAGCATGCAAGCCAACTGTCAAAAGTAATTCACTGCCAAACTTTGTATACATTCTTTGTGCTTTAAAGGATGTGGAGGACAAATTCTACTTTGTCAAGAACTGGTTGTAATAATTAATAGGCAATTGGTTATCGGTTACACAGTAAGGTTGTTGTATTAATACTTGTATCCAAATGTGCAAACTTCTGTGTCACTAAATACAGAGTCAAGATCTAAGGAGGAAAGAGAACAGGTGTACGTTCAAATCAATAAGTTCGCATCACCTGCAAAACACGTCCACCAGCTTTACTTTCAGACTGTTGTTTTAAATGTTAAACAGTCTTACATAACACATGTACACCCAGACAAGCTCTCACACTCTAGAGGTAGAAATCCTTTTAAATTCCAGTCAAGGTCCTGAATTTGAACTACATTTAGGTGCAAACAGAATGCAGATTTGCATTGAATGTAATGTTAAAATTAAGTGACATTCATTTTAAACTGTCATTTTTAGATAGATAGATAGATAGATAGATAGAAAGCATTTAAAAGCAAGCATTTTTGGGGTCCCAGTACTCTTCTAAGTAAAGGAGAACTTTGTGACCATCACACTGTGTTTAGTGTTTCAGAGAGCTTCAACAGTAAATCAACATGCAAGTGGGCCAAAAAAATCATGCCTAAATTTGGTAGGATCAAAAAACCTTGCTGCTAAACTTGTTCTGTTTTTACTTCGGTCAGGAAACCTGTATATGGTAAAACAAAGAAACAGATCTGCACCCCATACCACAAATACAGCTTGCAGTCGATATCTATTATCATTAATGAATTCAACAAATCCAGCCTTGAATAATAATGGGTACTTAAAAGCTAATGCACTCATTAAGCTGGCCAAACAGGTCTTTACTCTTTGCCATGGCACAGGGCCTTTACATCTTGTGAGCTGTTGTTAGGAACTAATGTGAGTCAGGAATTGCCCCACCTGATCCTGTCTCATCATGTGACAGCAGGGAAAAAACAGTGAGACTTCAGGAAACAGAGCTGCCAAGTCTAAGAGGACATCCTGCCCAGCTATTTAAACATAACACTAATGTAATTCATTTGAACATTAAAACGCAACTGTAAAATGAATGAGCCATAGCGTCTGGTTTATTTTATAGTATGTAAAACATTATCACTGTGCAGAACAAAGACTTTAGGGACCAGAAGGCCATCGCATTGAAAACATGTTTTAAATCACAACTTTGGTCTTTTGGGAATACACACAGTGTAATGCACAAATGACAAGCATTGTATGCATCAATGAAAACACCCAAAACATACTACCGTCTGTGTGCATTGATAATTTTAAAAACAGTGGGCCCAAAACGTATTTAGACATTTATTTATAACAACAACAAAAAAAATCAAGTGGCATTTATTCACATAAATGTGTTAGGTTTTCAATTATCAAACAAAGATATAATTAAAAATGTAAAAGCAAAGATAGACTAAACATTTCAAAAATGGTTGAGAAATGTGGAATTAGTTCGGAGAACAGGTTTAGCCTCGTTTCTTTGAAACAAAAACAAAAACAAAGTCCAATTGGTTAGGTTTGTTTAGATTTAATTTAATGCAATGACATTCAGACATTTCAAGTGACTAAATACCAAATGACCAAATACTTTTGGGTTATTGTACTTTGTCATAGTGAAACACATTTCCTTTCCAGGATGGGTGAAACAAGTAGCATGCAATAACATATGAAGCTGGGCCTCATTACATAAGCTTGAGTAAACGCTGTCTTTGACTGTTATTTGGCAAAAATGGACATGGTGTGTTCAGTAAGGTATGTCTCTTACATAAACCAACCACTTTATCTTTAAAATAACACTCAAATTGTGCCTGTTCCAACACTGGATATAAATACAACAAATTACAACATACAAAACTATCACCCAATGAGTTCCTTAAAGCTAAGAATAACCACATAATTTGCCAGTAAAATAATTCACCCCCAGATTTTACTCTTTTAGAAACTAAGGGGGTGTGGGATGTCTTCATAAATGAAGTCTGTCAGAAGACAACAGGGCCGTGGTGAACCTAACCTAGTCTATGAGAGTGCAAAACTACAGAATACAAGACTCCCAAGAAAAGAAATGTGTACTATATTAACATAAATCAATTATTTATGATTTTTTTTAAATATACTGGAACCTAGTATTTAGGTTACTATGTCAGTGACTGGTGCACCTAGTCTGTATCCCATGAAGAAAGGCATTTGATGTTACCATGGCTACCCTCTCCACTGCTGTGGATGTGCGAGTGTGTTCGCAGCAGCACGGCAGACAGCCCAAGTTAATTTGTGTTTCTAGGTGTGGCTTCAAACCCACCGAGACTCCCCCCCCCCATCCCTCTTGTCATGGACAGCCATTCTCATTCTTTGTTTCGCCTAGATCCATCCTAAATGACTTAATTTCCTGCTGATTCACCCTTTATTGTGTCAGTGTTTACTTGGCAATAAACCCAGACATACACCTCCATAGTGACAGCACTGCAAAGATTACCTTATTCATCATTGAAGAATTAATTTTACTCTTTATTTGCTCTGGTATATGCCTGAGGGATAAACTAAAACAATGTAAGTCATTAACTGTAAACGTAAATGATTGAATGCATCTGGTTAACTTGTTTTCCATCATAAACATCATATTCAAAATATTAAAGCGAGAGTTCATTTAAAAAAACAAAACAAAAAACACTCTGTCATAATTGACTCACCCCCATGTATTTTCAAACCTGTATGCATTTCTTTATTCTATGACACACAAAGGAAGATAATATGAAAAATGTTTGGGATTTTTTTTTTTTTTACCATACAATAAAAGTGAATGGGTTCGAACATTTTTTGGATCCTGTTGACTTTAATTGTATGGCCAAAAACAATTAAAACATTTTTCAAAATATCTTTTGTGTTCTGCAGAAGAAAGAAAGTCATACAGGTTTGTAATAACAGGGTGAGTAAATGATGGATGAACTTTCATTGTTGGGTGAACTATCCCTTCAATAGCATAAAATCAATGGAAATGTATGTTGGCAAGAACAAATGATGGTCAGAAACACATGATATCAAACACATTTGTGAAGAAAATAGCAAAACACTAACCTGGAAAGGAATGTGGATAGAGGGACCCTTTCTTCAGGCACTTGGAACACAGGACATGCACAGAGTAGTGAAGGCCAGGCCATTCCTGCAGAAGAACGTTTAACTCTTCCACTAGGGGGATGATGGCTTGCCAAGCTGTCCAGATATTTGGCAAGGATGCATGGCTAGAGATGGAGAGGATCTCAGGCTGCAATCTGCTCCGAGAGGGCCGGTAACTCACCGTCACAGGCACTTTCCCCCGATAGGCAAAGATGTGATCCTTTCCGTCGGACCGTTGCACCACGTGGTTGTTGATTTGCACACTATACCGTGCAAAAAGTCCAAGAGGGGTGAGGAAAGGAAATCTGTATTCAATCTGCAGCTGCTCGACCGAGAAGAACTGACCAGGGACCGATGAGCTCCCACTGGCCGAGGCCTCAAGATGGGGCTCCTCGCTGCTGACTTGACTGGGAAACTTATACCAGACGGTGGCCCCATTAAGCGGCTTGCTGCGAGGTTTGTTGACACAGTAGCAGACGCCCATTTTTTCCAGCAGTTCCATGATCAGGTGTAAGTCCTGCTGTGTCTGCACCAGAGGTTTAAGCAGCAAGCGAATGACGTTTGATGGCAGCAGGCCATGCAACAGAAAACCCTCCACGTGACCATGCATCTGCGTAGACCTGGCGTTATCTCCGTCATCTCCTTCATCCTGTAGTTTCTCAAGCATTGCAGCGAGGTCCCTCTGGAAAAACACATTCAAGATGGCGATAAACCGGGGTAGATTGTGGAAGACGTATTCCTTTAACGTCATGCTGTCTTCAAAGTACAAAAGTTTACCGCTCTCGTGTAGGTAAGAGAGTGCGCTTTGTAGACGGTCCTCAGTCAGCCCGGCCTGAAGGCCCAACCGGGCCGAATCCCACCAGGAAAGCCATAAATCCTGTGGCTTAAAATGCAGTTCCTCAAGCATCTGCCATGACTTTGGCAGGACTCTGTGCAGATTGGGGAAAATCTCCCTGTGATCGGCGACAGACATGAGCTTCTCTTTCAAATGCTGGATGTTTCTCTGCACCTCCACGCAGCTGACACATATCACCGGAGAAAGGATTTGTAGTCGATTGTTGAGCATATATTGCAACTGGGACTTTTTACGCCTCAAATTTTTATCTGTGACCCCGTAAAAGAGAACATGAGGGCTCGAAGTCCGAACATCGTAACCTTGCTCAAGGGCTTCGTCAACCTGCAGGGCAAACACATGTAGGCATTCAGTGTCTGTTTTTTCCTGGAGCGAAATCTGTCTGTGAATATCCAGGCACTTTTCTTCAATCTCGACTTCTTCACACAAGTCGCTGTGGGTCCCTACAATGCAAACAACTGCATGTGGCACCTTGGCACTGAGCAGGTGGAGGAAACTGCCTACATGGGAGTAGAAGCTCTTTGATGTATATAATTTCAGATTCACCACCAAAACGTAAAGAGCTCCGGGAGAGAGGAAAAAGGGTTTGATAAGATCATAGTTCTGCTTACCGGATAAATCATATACAATGAACGTTAGACTGCGTTCTGCGTCCGCTACCCAGTTCGTCACATCAATACCCCTACATCCAATCGCCATCTTGGCGTCTGACGGTTTGTTGACGATGCACTGCCTGAGTGTGGTTTTCCCTGCATTTCTCTGGCCCATCAAAACCAGTTTAAGTCTGGGTTTTACAGCAGATTGGGAGTGTGCAAGCTCCTTCTGATAGGCAGCTATGTAGGGGATCCCCTTCATGCACACTTCATATGGAGGCTGAATGAGAGGATTATCTTTCACCTTCCAAATGTTGACTTTGGCAAGTTTTCCAAAATTGTCTGGGAGTATGGCGATTTGGTTACCCTGTAAAACCAGCTCCTCCAATTTCCCAAGGTCTACAATAGAGTCTGGGAGAAATGTTATGCTATTATTGTCCAACCACAAATTAGCAAGATTGCACAGCTGTCCTACCTCCTCAGGGAGGAACGACAGTTTATTCCGGCTTAAATACAACTCCTCCAAACTGGTGAGTTTGATAATAACCTGAGGAAAATCTTCAAATAAATTTGAGGAGAGATTGAGCATTTTCAGCTTCTGCAGTTTCCCAAATGATTGTGGCAGATTTGTGAGGAAATTATTATCGAGCATCAGGCTCTCCAAGTTCTGCAGCTCACAAAATGTTTCAGGCAAGAATAAGAGGTGGGTGCTGCTGAGCCACAAAATTTTAATGGATTGGAGCATCATGATGTTACCCGGAAGACCCTCTAGTTTGTTCCCAGAGCAGTCAAGCTCCTCCAGATCACAGAGGGCAAGGATTTCAGAGGGGAAACGCTGCAGCTTGTTATGATCCACATCAAGTGTTCGGAGCTTCCTGAGCTGTGAAAAAGACCTGGGGAAATCATGTAGCTCATTGAAGCTGATGTCAAGCTCCTCCAGACTTTGCAATGTCCCAATCTGAGATGGCAAGTATTGGATTTTGTTATGACTGATGCACAACTTTTTAAGCCCCTTGAGAAGATCAATATCTTCTGAAAAGTGGTTCAAGCAGTTGTGACTGATATCTAACTCAACCAGCTGACTAAGTTGAAATACTGCAGAGGGAACAGTGGCAAAGTTGTTCCTGCGAAGGACAAGGATGCGGAGCCTGGTGAGGGTTGAACCTAGTCCATCTGGAAGCTCTTGAAGTGAGTTGTTGCCCAGATTGAGGACCTCAATCTCCTTTATGTCCTCTGGTAATGTAATTTTCTGGCTGTTTTTGGTGCTGAGAGTCAGCTGTCGCAGATTGCTCCTCAGCTTCCTGGAGCGCAAAGCAGCATCCCTCCATAATCTAGCAGTCTTCAGGTTATTCTCCTCAGCCATCGTATCGAAGCTGTGCTCCTCCTTGTTTTCATTGGGCACAGTGATCAATCACCTAGGCAGCATGGTGCCGCTTTCACTTGCTTCATCGATTCTGGTTCTCCGCACAACAATCCAGATGAAACCAACATTTAGACCTTGCCGATTTCATCTTCATCCGAAAATATGTGGATCCGTTCAATCGCATTCAAGAAAACAGGGCTGGGCTGCGTTCTTTCACGCATCCTCGATCACAGGGTAAAACCAACACGCGCGCATTAAATGTCACAAATATTAAGCCTAGATCATGTGGCTGGCGCTTCCGCCAGCGCGTCCTTTGATACCACATGAGAAAAAACCCAAGACATATCCACTATGCAGTGAGTTAGAATGAAAGAAGGGCAGTGGTGGTTGCTGTGGTCTTCCCCTGTGTCTCCGCCTATTCTCTGCGCATGCAGCCAGCAGTGAATGCTCACAGGAGCAGCACTGCGTCAGAGCCCCACCTTCTCTACGCCGCCTGCGACGCGACGCGATGCTCGCGTAAACAAAGGCTTTGATTGGTCTGGTGGTGACGAAGGACGCGTCGCGTATTAACAGCGGTTTTGATAACAAGCAGTAGCAGTAAACTGCTGTGAAGGTCATTTTGTGTCGGTCGTTTTGGTTTAACTATCAGAAAATCCAATCATGTTTATAAGACCGTGCAAATAATAGCTTGCTTCTAAAACATGTAATATTAAGAGATGTATCTGGATCCTGTTTGCCTAACATATGAATGGAACTTTAATTTCTGTTCAAACACACTGGGAAGAAAATCAAAATACTATAATAGACTAGGAGAAACTCAAGCCATAATCATGCAAATAAGCCCGACTGGACCTTGTTGACATTAATGATGGTGAGCTGTGTTGTTTACGATTACAAAGAAATGTTATTTGACGCCATCTAGTGGATATGGTGCGCACTGCGCAGATGTATTAATTTTGATAAATTAAAAATTTCTAGTATGGTTATTGCATGGCCTTGGAAAATTAGATAATGGTGGCCAGAAACCATGTGAACTTTTCTGTTGACAAATCGTTGCATAACCACAACATATCTAAACTTTGAGTAGACTATAAGGGTTAAAGTACACAAGATTAAGCAACAACAATGTAGTACACCTGCAAATCAGATCTCAGGCAAACGGATAAAAAAAGAATATTGTATAAATGATCTCTTATCATAATAATATTGTACAGTGTCAGCATAAAAAAATGTTTTATTGGCAATAGAATACAAATTGAGCTTTTCAGTTTTTCAACTGATGTGCAACAAAGATGAATAAAAGCAATGCAGCTTCTGTTTCAGTTCCTCAAGCAAGTTTCAAAATACAGTACATAAACCCAATTAGCTGTAAAGGTGAAGCACAGCCTCACCCCACTGATCTGCTATGATGTAAGCTTTTGCAGCAAAGAAATCACACACATTACTGGAACAATTTAAGTAAACCTAGATTAGTTTGTCCCAATGACGTAATGACAGGTTTTCATGTTTGTCCACATTAAGCAATGTTAGTTTTGGGAAAGAGTCTTTTTAGTCTCTTTTCTTGGGCATTTGAGGTGCTAGGGCTCCTTCAATAGGGGCAGAGATGGGCACGCTCCGTGGTTCTCCTGAATGCATGCACTCGTTCACCCGCAGCTGACAGCCGTCCTTCAGCATGTGGATGGCAATTCTGGCAATGTTGCGGGAGTCATCTAGACCACAGTGAGGACGTCCGTCATACTGCATACCGAGATTCTCCAACATGCAGATTAGTTTCGTCTGAGTACGAGCAACCTGAGAGAGACAGGATGAGATGCATGAAAACCTCCAATTTTTTTTAAATGTAATACTCAAAAGCCAACTTATATACAATTTAGATATCCTTCTATGGCTGTGTAAGGAATCATGAGGAAAATGAATATGAAAACAAACCTTATAAAAGTTTCCATAAGACTTTCTGATATTGATCCATTTTCTGGCAAATTGTGGGAATCTGATTTGACTCAGTTTGCATTGGGTATGGAGAAATTTTCCCATGTCCCATGACCTAAACAAACAAGATAGTGAGCTGTACAATATATTTTGCTCTGCAACAGGGGCAGTTCTAGAACCTTTTTAAGGGGGCTTCATCCCACCGGTCTGTCTTCTCAGCCTCCCGAAAGTCACCTATCTGAATGATCGGGCCAGTGCTGCTTACTCAAGAAAGTTGATCTTTTTAAGTCTTGTCAGTTTCAACATTCAAGCCATTCAAGCACAAGGCGCCACGAAAGAGAACTCAATGTGTTCCGTGCGCACCGTGATAGACATTTCACACCTGAAGCTTGCATACAATAAGCCGCCTCTCAGACAGCACTTCTTGAGCAAATACACAAAATTGTCAAAATGCCCATCTTGACAAGTACCCACGTAAACACAGTTGGTTATGTCTTAGTGAAGGTAAACTAATAAGAAAATATTGGATGCGTGTCAATGTAACGGATCCGTGCATTATGACTTCTTAATAACTTAAAGGGCACCTATTATGACTCTTTTCACAAGATGTCAAATAAGTCTCTGATGTCCCCAGAGTATGTATGTGAAGTTTTAGCTCAAAATACCCAACAAATAATTTTTTACAGCATGTTTAAATTAAAAAATTTTGGGGCTCAGAAAAACGCGCTGTTTTAGTGTGTGCCCTTTAAATGCAAATTAACTGCTGCTGCACGGCACAGGGGGCGGAGCCTCACGAGCTCGCGCTTCAGTCAGGACAATCTCATCTGATAATATCAGAACAGAAACTCTCAGTTGCGGTGTTCATTTCGACTCGGAGTCGGACAATGCCCACAGAGCCAGAGAATATATGCTGTATGGACATAGAACAGGTATAGTTTAGTTTAATTATGGTTATAACTTATTTGTCATCTGCTTTTATCCACTAATACAAGCCTGCTGTAGCAAACCCCGTCCGAATGATGACCAAAATATACTGATGAGTTCAGTGAAGTTTATTGTACATCACACAAAAGATGAGCGTTAGTTTTATTCCAGAGAATCTCTGTAAGAGCTGAATAAACATAGTATAAGAAGTGCGCATTAAAGTCTTATCCATAAACTCTCTCTCCCTTTCATTATCAACAACATACACAGCGAAGTACACAAAACACTCATTACAACTAACAGTAAACAAATATACACACCTTCTCAGTGGGTGCTAAATAAACTGGTAAAACTTATATCCGTAAAATGACTCGAAGAGCTGTCATAAAGAGCGCGCTCGCACTTTCATTTCTTCCGTGTCCAGTCACATTAGGCCTGTTGCTCCGGAGACTGTAAGCTGGATCACGAACAGTACACATCCATCCTTGAGTAACAACGGGAGTAAATGAAGACTGCTATGTTCATTCTTACATCCATCAACAACACACCTCAATCGCTTAGGAGACATTCTTGTCTACAGCTGCTCAAGCGTCGAACAATGGCGGACTCTGTGTCCAGCTCACTCAGGGCGGGTCTGGGCTCAAACTGAAGTGTCAATCAAGGAGTCGTGGGAGGGGCCTGCTCAATTCTACGTCACATTGCACCGAATCTGAGAACAGCTCATTCTGAGACAGTGCTTATGATTTATTGAGATAAAAAAAAACACTGGGTGGATTTTTATCATTCTATGGTGGTTTTGCTCACACACTGCCAACACACATTTATGTTCAAACACCATGTAAAAGTGAATTTTGCATAATAGGTGCCCTTTAACTTGTTTCCTACTTTGATGATGTTAATCAAACAACAAAAGAAAAAGAGATAATCGCTGCTCTTAACTAAATAACTTCCTTATTTTATTATTGACTGTTTAATTGTCTTTAATGTTTGAACTTTATATTGGTTAGGCTAATACGCCATTCGTTTTTGCTGTGATCGTAAATCGAGAATTTTAAAATTTCACTGATATTTAAATCTTGGTATTGTAAGGTTAGGTCAAAAACAATGAAAGCAATAACTTTATTTATTTTTTAGGCAGGACCAGTGAATGTTTTGGCAGGGCAAGTAAATATCTGATAAACTGGTCCAACCAATCCTTAATGTTTTAGCTAGTTAACAGTTATACTTAATTATAATAATGATATGATGGCAATTTTCTGTTAGTCGAACAGTAGCCTACACGAGTACCGATTTGAACTGGACTGCAGAAAGACTGGTATCATTATATCACCCATAAAAATGTTGTATTGACTTGGTACCAATTTAAGTGCTGGTAGGCTACCTTTGACTTACTATAATGGTAATAATAGTGGTGTCGATTTACAAAGAGGCACCTCTTAGGAAATGGTGTTTTGCTACACATTCTCACTGAGGGCGAAGCCATCCTGAGGACGAAATCCTAGAACAGCCCCTGCACTGCACAAAGACATTTTAAGCATGACTTTAATAACATTCAGTTTCATCCTTACCCATCTGTCAAAAATGTATATTTGTACTTTGTTCCAAGTTCTTTTTCCTGTAGCCAAGAAACTGCTCGCTTTAGAACTTGATTGAATGTTTTCGCCTCATCCACCATTTTCTGGAAAAAAAATGTTGAAAATCAAATATAAGTTTGAGCAATTGCTTAATATTATATTAGACTAAAGACAGAACTATATAGATGGCATGACATTTGCCGTTAAAATACCATTTCTATTTTAATATATTTTAAAATATAATTGAATCCTTTTCAGCATCATTACTCCAGCTTTAGTGTCACATGATCCTTCAGAAATCATTCTAATATGCTGATTTGGTGCTCAAGTAAGATTTCTTCTTATTATCAATGTTGAAAACAATTGAACAGTAGAAATAGAAATCTTTTATAAATATCTTATTTGTCACTTTTGATAAATATAATGCATTCTTAATAAAAAATATTTCTTTCTTTCAAAAAAACAAACAAACATACTGACCATAAACTTTTAATTGTATTGCAAATAACTCAAATGGTTATTTCATTCAGTTAGCAGTTTGTTAAATCTTGCCTGTGTGATTCCGGTAAGTTTCACACAAAACTCGGAGAGCTCGGGGTTCACCACTGGCTTCACATACTCCTGAAATGAGTCTACCTGTAATGACAGTAATGGGATTACAAACATTAACTAGTAAATCAATCCTACAACATTTCACTAAACTCGTTGTATGGTATCATGTTTGCCTGGCAAGAATGAAGCACGCGTTTGCCAGACTGTTCCCTCACCAACTCACAATCTCCAATGTGCGCGTGTCGATCAAAACAATGGGGAACTCGATGATTTCATGGAGGTAGTCAGGTGGGTTACTCTCTTCACATGTTGCTTCAAAATCCACCACACAGATGTAGTCAAAGTATGCATGACTGTTTCCAACTGCAGCATTTGAATGCATCAGCTTTTGCCTTTTGTAGTAACTTTTGAGGCGCTTCCTCAGGACATCCTTAACACCACTGAAAAGACCATAAAGAAATGAATAGTACGAGTGAATTTGAAGTAAATAGCAGGTTAAATAACCATAAAAAAAATTCTCAATACCGTGGGTCAAGCTTCAGCTCGACACATTTCGCACGCATCTCATCTCTGTTCATTCGGTTGATGGCGCCGTTTGCCATTGCGATCTCTTTATATACTGGATCACTGAAATCTCCCTGTTTTGGGGATGGAGGGTCCTGCTCCTCATTTTTTTCACAGGAAGCCTAAATGTAAGACAAAGGAATGCAACATAGCAATGAAATGCATATTTCTACTAAATATTAGTTTAAAAAAAGAACACCTAAAATAAGCATACTCTCTTCAGTGTTTCACAGTATTAATCTAGGTGGGAGAAATATGTTACTGCTTACAGACTAAAAACTTTAGTAATTAATTTACCAAGTAATTATTTGACCATACTATAAATGTTTAGTAATTGAAAAATGATTAAAACCCACCCAAAAATAACATCAAATGTTAGGAATGCATTAAAAAAAAATTGATCTCTTTCATTATTTAGCAATCTGCCAAAATTCACAAACATGTTACTGTCATTAATTTTACTAAACCGAGACTGTCAGTGTTTATATACTCACATTTGGGCCGCATTGCTCCTCCTGATCTCCCCCAGACGTTGAAGTCTTATTTGCAGGTTGACTGGTTTCTTTCAGCGACTCCATCAGTTGACAGTCTAACGTTAGTTCATTTCAGAAACACACATCTGGTTTCGCGCGTTCACGCTCCGTCTCTTTTAACCTAACGTCAATCCACTCCTTTTCAAAATTGTACAACCCTAGCTGCTAAATGCTTGTCTCAATGTCTCGTTTACTTTGAAAACATTTTAGTTAGGATTAGCGACTGTAGCTGAAGAATTAAACTTCTCTCTGCTTACCTAGTGTCTTAAATGTGAGGCGAGCCAGGCAACTGACGTCGCAGGGCGCACAGGAAACCGTCATTGAAAAGTCGAACAATTACAAAATAAAAGCCCCTCCTCTCAAACTTTTCTTTATTTTTGTAAAAATGGTTTATTCATGGTTATTATTTTGTTAATGTAGACCTACTAGTTTTTCAAAGAAATAATAAATATAAACCACCCTCAGATCATTTCCAAAAATAAAAACAAGTAATTTGTGTAACATTATCCTATCAGAAGTTAATACACAGACTTAACTAAATTTGCTTGATAATGCTAGTATATTATACATCATATTTAAAATAAAGTGCATTACTTTAGGCATTCAAACTGTAGGCATTCAAACATGTAAAATGCATACATTTACCAACAGGTATTGACATGACAGTTCATGATAAACATCTTATCACGACTGATGTCATCCTACTTCTACAGGTAGGACAAGTCAAATAAGTTGTTTGCTTTCATATGACAATATTTTATTTGAAGTTTTCAGTGACTATGAACATTTAAAACTTTGCATTAAAATGCACATAATGAACATACCTACTACCATGAACATACCTGATACCATCAAGAGAACTTTACAACATCTTTAAAGTGGTTCTGACAAACTTTATATTCACATTAAAACAATGCAATTTAAAATAGGTGACAAGAAATTAAACACTGCAACATAATAAAGTGCATACATTAGAGAAGAAAAAAAAAAGACAATACACATGAACTTCCATCACTAATATCATAATCATGTTGTGCTGTCAATTACAGTGAGAATTAGTCAGTCAATTAAAATACAGAAATACAAACATTTAGAGTCTTACATTAAAAAAAATTAGCTGTTCGGGAAAGAACAAAAAACGACAAATTTGCATACATGCATCTAGTCCATCTCGGATTTCACATTTCTGGGAAAAACACTTTCTTTTTGAGTCATTCTGTCTTTGCTCTTGACTCAAGAAAAGAAAAAAAGAATGCTAACAATTTTTCCTCAAAGAAATAATTACTTGTGAACAAAACTTTATGGTCATGATTTACAGTTTAGCAAATATCCTGGCCTGCAGATTCACTTATACTTCAATTAATTTACACTGTATTATTTTATAAAGGTCCATGCAAATCCATACAAAACCAAAAGAACATTCACACAACCCTGCACAGAAACTAGCATCAATGCAACTGACAAAGAATTGGAAAATAAACAGAAACTTACCCTTGTTATTACATTCGCATTGCACCATGAACAATATACGTTTTAAAAATTGACTTGCATTTTTGGACCACATAATCTATTTTTTATCATAAATATGTCATGTGTCCTCAGAGCTTTACAATCTGACAAGTACTTGAACAAGAGGCCAAAGAACAACAAGTTGCTGTGTTTTTTTAAAGTAGCACTTTAAAGAGGCATTTATCACAATGTCTAATGGATATGTGTACAGGATAAACTGCCCCAAAAGTAGATTCTTAGTAATACGGACCAATGTCTTCATATCCAGCATAGCTTGGCCAATTGGGAAAAATTCCCCGAGAGCATCTGGGGCTGCCAAAGCGGTCAAAATGACCGTCCCAATCATTCATGCCATATCGCTGATGGCCATCGCTTGAGTCATTTGAACTCTTCTTCAGTGCTGAATGAATGATTCTGTAATTCTGTCCTTGGTTGTTATCCCAGAGCGTGACGCCATTGACCTCGTAGCAAATGGCAAACTCAACATGTTCATGTGGCGGCATCTGATCAGGCAAACTAGCTTCGAACGAAAAGGTGTCGCGGTTTGAGCCGGTGTAAGTGTCCTTTATGTACTGGCATTTTAAGTCTGTGTGGCTCTTCCAAGTGTCAAAGGTAATGCGAAGCTGAACAGACTTCTCGAAGGAAAGGTTTTTAACTTTAACCGTTCCCGCTATAGATTTTTCCTTAAGCATGCAGTGTTCGAGGCAAACATGATCATTCTCTATACGTTGACGAAACTTCAAGTAATCTGCAGACGGCTGCTCAAAGTCGAGAGTTAACTTGTCCTTCCTTTCTGATAAAGTCAGAGAAGGGCTAAAGAACTGCTCGATATTGGTTGGGATGTCAATGGGGTCATCAAATTCAGAAAAGATCTTCACCACCGTCAGGGCGAGGCCCTTGTGATCAGCAAAAGATACTTGTTTTTTGGCCCTGCTAGGTTTTGCCAAGGGTGAGCTGATGCCATTCAACTCTGATTGCTCCCTAGAAGATCTAAAACTTAGTTTGTTACTTTGACACGGGTGTAGACATGGCTGCAAGGGCCTGCTGTATTTTGATGCCCTTGGGTTCAAGTACTCTTCATTTGTCAGATAAATCGGCATGGCCAGCTCGATTGGCATGGTGGATTTGTTGGGAGGGCAGCCACGTGCACTGAAAACACAGAAAAGTGTATTAATAACCACATTAAGAGAGTGAGAAAGGTCTATCCAGATCTGTGAAGGTTGGTTGAAAGCTGATGAATTTTTTTGAATACATGACTCATTTCACACTTTTACTTTAATGTAGCACAGCATGAAGTCCTTGATATAAAATCAGTATGATATAATTAAAACATTATGCACAGCGCGCACAGCTTAATATAGACTCCGAGTGAAATAATTAAGCATTATGCAAAAGATTGCAGTAAATGGGTCAAACAAGTTTATCTTATCTAGAGGCCGGAGAGGGGGCATGGACTTGGACTGCAAGAGGATATTGAGCTCCCTCTAGTGTTCATAATTTATAATACATTTTATTCAAAATGATTAAAAGACAGAAATCTTGATGTTTACAACAAAATGCCTAATTTTCTGAGGAGATATTATCTAAGGCCCATTGTTTAGAAAATGCATTTTCAGACTGGGGAGTGTTCAGATTAGAAATGAACTATTAAACATGAGCAGTACCCTCCTGTGGTGTCAGTAGATGTTTAAAAGAGTATTAACAGGACAAAATACAATTGATATGTAACATTCACAAGATTTTCATCCACATTAAAATCTACTAATGCCATGACTGTATACACTAATCTATACAGTATTTGCCACAACTGAGAGTAACTAATCCATACACACTGTATGTTGGTCCATTTTGTGCCTTTTTATATTTGTTCAGAACGTAGGCTCACTATTGGCCGACGCTGATCATGTGTGTGATGCTGGCCAATAGTGAGCCTACGTTCTGACGTACAACACAGAAGCACTGCGCTGTTACACTATGTGAACTCAGAGGCTCACACAGAAGAAAATGAAGTTGAATAAAGTCGTTTTTTTGTGTGTTTTTTTTGCACAAAAAGTACTCTCGTCACTTGATAAACTTATGGTTGAGCCACTGTAGTCACTTGGACTATTTTAAACATTGTCTTTACTAACTTTCTGGGCCGGCAAGTTTCGATCCCATAGAAGCCTATGGAGGAGTGAGACAGCTCTCAGATTTAATAAAAATATCTTAATTTGTGTTCCGAAGATGAACGAAAGTCTTAAGGGGTTGGAACAACATGAGGGTGAGTAGGCTACTTACTGACAGAATTTTCATTTTGGGGTGAACTAACCCTTTAAGGCCTACCGTAATAAAATTAAAATCTGAAGAAAGTCTGCAATGTCTACATTTACTACATTTAGTGTCTAATAGGCCCATGTAATATGACCAAAATATGTGTGGGCTGGACTTGATTTCGTCCATCGTAAATTGATTGGATCATTTGTTACAGATGATTTCTTCCCGCCCTCGCGGAAGTACAAACGTCATCAGAGAAGATTACAAGGGCACATGAAAAAAAATAAAAAATAATAATAATAATAATAATAATAAGAGTGACCATGGAAAATTCATGTATAACAAATACTACAATATTCCATAAAAAAACCCCCACAATAATTTACCATTTTGATTGAGTATTAACTACAATCCAGTAGAGGGTAGGTTGCAACAGTGGCACTCAAAGTTTAGAGTAATTTACACTAAGTAATAATAAGTAACAGGTTTAAAAACAAACAACTTTAATTTGTAGCAGGCAAATCTGGGAATACAATTTCAAAGTTTGCGACAAATTGAATTAAAAAGTGTTACAAAACGCCCAGGTCTCACCTAGGCTACTAGCTTGTATCCATATACGGTCAGGAACAACGAAACATTGTTCCGGACTGTCTTGGCAAAGCGCGAGATAAACTTTAAAACAAATAGTGCATTGAAATAACAGGCAATGACAAGTACATTTTGAAATAAACAGTGCGATTCACACCTGTTGGAGCTCATTTGCAGTTGCAACTTTCGCCCGGGTCCAAAATATCATATTACTGCTGCTACACCGTAGCCGTTTATTATTTTTTTTAAAGTGTTAAGCCTTTGCGTCCTCTGTTGTTTTGCGTGCATGCTCTTCCTGGTTTGTAGTGAGCACGGCCGTGTTTAATAAGTTTCATAGCTCCCTTAGATAAAAAAAAAACAACAACAAAAAAGCCCTACATGCTGCAACACGAATCAATGCATGCATTTGTAATTCCTCGCGTACGCTTTAAAAGTATCACTAGGAAGCAAACTGTGACCATAAGTTAATGCATACCTGTGTTACGACATTTGAATTAGGTCGAACTTCTTCCTCAAGCTCAGTGTCTGCGTCTTGTTCACGAGAGTAATATGCTCGTGCTGATGTGTGTGCGGCATGAGTGAGCTACTGAACTTTACCGGCACCAAAATTACTTACATTTCTGCCGACGATCAGGCCGTGTTCACGTGAACTATCTGTTTGGACCAATCACAACAGGCTACAGGGGCATGCAAGCACCCCATGCTGATCAATGTCATGTCACGTGACTGAAAGGACTGGTGGTCAGTAGGCCACCATGTCTGAAGGTTACTAACCCTGTAAAAAAAAAAAAAAAAAAAAAAAAATTTTATATATATATATATATATATATATATATATATGCACCACTCTTCCTACCATGAACATAAACCCACAAACTTCATCATACTTTAGCCTTCTATGACCAGTGTAGATCTTTTTTTTTTTTTTTTCTCCTGTTCATTGTATTCTGGAAATTATTGAAGAGCTGTGTTTAAAATATGTTGCCATTGAGGCTGGTGAGAATCGTAAAGCAAAGGGAAGCTGTTGTCTCAGGGACAGTTGCTCATGTAACTGATTTCTTTTCCACACCCAAAGTTTTGTCTAGTTGTTTCTGCCTTTCACATAAATCAATCTAAAATGAGTGTCCAACATGCCAATCACTTGTAGATGAAGTCAAAGGAACATGCAAAGCCTGGAAAGAAAAATACACAAGGAATGCATGTTGGTCAGTTGTGTGCATCACGTCTGTTAAGCAGAGTTTTTGTTCAAACATCCTTTCTATTCTCCCCTGAGACATGTGGATCATTTAGTCCAGTCAACAGAGTATAGGCCTCTACAATGTCTCTCAAAAGCTCAGTTATCAGTCTCTTTGCTATTTGTTATCTTAATGTACATCTAAATCATACAATTACAATCACTGCGCCCAAGGGCGTAGATTTGGTTTGAACATTGGGGGGGTTGAAGTTTGGGTATGCCTCCTGATGCCTCCTTTTCATGTGATCATGGTATAAATATTGGGGGGGTTGTAATGCATAGATTTAAATATTGGGGGGTTATCTCCCCCCCAACCCCCCCACAACGCCCCTGACTGCGCCCGAAATCAAATACTTATAGTACGCGAAAACAGTACGGCAACAAACTAGTATGTTCGAAAAACAGGTGAAAAGATGACGTACTACTTCTGGCGAGATTCTGAAGTGTGCATTCGATGGGCACTTTACTATCCCATGAGGCCACGGGAAAGGATTTTTGAATGGCAGTGAAGCAACGCAACTGACGCTGGTAGGTCACGTGACAGTAACAATATGGCGGATGTAGTATGTCCGAATTTCATTCATACAACTCATATTCATACTATATAAAAAGTACTTTTTAACGGTTGTGAAGTACTTACTCATTTCAGATGCAAAGTTTGTTTTGGGGTCAAGTAGAGGAACTTTACTCACTTTTTTGCCACAGAATGGAAAATGAGAAGTTATTTATCAAGGAACTTAGTAAAATGTTTTTTTTTATCTTTCTACATTTCAGGCTAATTAGTGGACTCAATTAAGACTATATTATTTGTCTCTCAAAGGACTGTGCATCCTGTTGGGACATTGGGACATATCTTGCTGCCACAACTGATGTACAGATAGTGCGGAAAGTCCATAGATAAATCCAGATCAAAGAAACCCAACATTTGTAACATTTTCTGCACAATCAGCAGAAAAGGCGAAGCTGTTTTAGCCACATGAGTTGTGAAATAGTGAGCTAAAACAGACTGTAGAGAAGGTTAACAGGAGAACAGCTGTTCAGGCTTGTTCATTCTGAATCAATATAGATCTAAAGGTGACAAAAAGAGTTCAAATGAGAGTCATGCTGCTTTTTGTGGAATATGTTTGATCATTCAGTATAACAAAACAAAATGTCTGAAAGAAAATATATTTCTGCATGGTATTGATTTGTGATTATGCACCCCAATATTTATTTCAGACAAAAACACAGAAATTGTCTTTAACATCCTGACAATGATTTGAATTCCAACAGCTGGAAGTTGTGCTTAGTTGGAAAAGTATTTTTAAACATGTGTACTGGACACTTAAGTCATATAATATCAGCTGTCATTTAAGTGTCCAGTGCACATGTCCTATGAAAAACGGCACCTCTGAATTTGTAAAGTGTCCACAGGAGGTCATTTATGAACCCCTGTGACTGACAGAACAGGGTGACAAAACCCATCAGGTGGACAGAAATGGAGCAGCTGTAACAGCATATTCCCCTTCTGTAACTTTGTCCTAATTGTTTGTATAGGCTAGTGAAAGTGGTTACCTCACTGTTGCACCCTGGGATGATGAGAGTTCTTTTTCTCAGCTGTTTGGAAATATTTGGTCGCCCAAGCTGAAACACTAGCCCGGGATGAACATTTGAAGTTCCTGTGCTTAGGCCTATCTAAGGTTCTGCTTGTTTGATGCCTGTTACATAATGACAATGTTTGCGTGAGATGCATGGCGCTCTTATCACACACACAGTCCAACATTACTGTTTACAAAGCTATTTGATTTTCTCCTCATGTTCAAGAGAGTCTAAAATATTGTCAAAATATCTATATGCACAGTCTGGTCCAAAAGACCAAATTGAAAATATAAGGTTGTAAATCTAATTTAAACCTAGAAATAAACAGAAAGTTTAGGATTTTGAACCATACAACACACATTCACACTGTATGTAGAACATACTTTTTAAATAGTTGTGGAGTAATTCAAAGTTCGATATTTCGGACACCAGATTCTAAATTTTGTTTTTAGTTTTTTAAGTTCAAATTTTCCTTAATTTGTTATGCTGATAACATGAAAAATGCATTAAATTGTTTTAAAACTATTATTTTAAATATAAAACGCTGTTTTGTTTTGTCAATATTGGATCAGTGATGGTTGAGTTGCCCAATAAGGGTCAAATAAATGAATAACAAGGATTTTTATGAACAGATGCTAATACATCCAAGACAGACTTTGAGCCATGTTTTTGGACTTGATATTGTAAACAGAAGTATGTTGATCTGTTATGGTTATGTGCAGGTTATGTGCTTGACGAATCATACAACTATTGTAGTCCTTCAACATCCACTTTGTTAAGACAATGTTAGCCACAGATCTTATTTTAAACATAAATCGAAAATCAATTTATAATGCACTAATCCCTGGTAAAATAAAAAGAAAAAGATTATTTGCTGGTTTTAGCTGCTCTGTCTCATTAGACAACTGGTTTTTAGAGGGGTTTAGGCACATTTTAACTGGTTAGGCACTGGGAAACCAGCTTACAGGGATAGTTCACTGGAAAAAAAAAGTTATTCTGTAATTAATTACTCCCTCATGTCGTTTCAAACCCATAAGACTTTCGTTCATCTTCAGAACACAAATGAATATATTTTTAGTGAAATCTGAGCGATTTCCTCCATTGACAGGTTCACAACTACCACTTTGACGCTTCAAATAGTTAATAAAGAGATCGTAAAACTAATCCATATGAATTGAGCAGTTTAGTCCAGTTTAGCAGTTTATAAGATGAACAGATTGAATTTGGGCTTTTATTCACATATAAACATTCATTACCTCACACAGTCATGGTAAATGGAAGCTCAAACATGTTCGCTTGACGTGCGAGAACTAATGAGGTTAATTCTCGTGTTACGCAGCACGTTTGAGCTTCAGCAAGAACCAATGAGATTCATTCTCGTGTGTTACGCAGCACGTTTGAGCTTCAGCAAGAACCAATGAGGTTCATTCTCGTGTGTTACACGTTTGAGATTCTGCAAGGACCAATGAGGTTCATTCTCGTGTTATGCAGCACGTTTGAGCTTCAGCAAGAACCAATGAGATTCATTCTCGTGTGTTACGCAGCACGTTTGAGCTTCAGCAAGAACCAATGAGATTCATTCTCGTGTGTTACGCAGCACGTTTGAGCTTCAGCAAGAACCAATGAGATTCATTCTCGTGTGTTACGCAGCACGTTTGAGCTTCAGCAAGAACCAATGAGATTCATTCTCGTGTGTTACGCAGCACGTTTGAGCTTCAGCAAGAACCAATGAGGTTCATTCTCGTGTGTTATGCAGCACGTTTCAGCTTCCGCAAGAACCAATGAGGTTCATTCTCGTGTTACGCAGCACGTTTGAGCTTCAGCAAGAACCAATGAGGTTCATTCTCGTGTGTTATGCAGCACGTTTGAGATTCTGCAAGGACCAATGAGGTTCATTCTCGTGTTATGCAGCACGTTTGAGCTTCTTTTGAGCTCTTCTTTTGAGTTCTTTTGAGCTTCTGTTTATGTTCGCTGATCGATGTTTATATGTGAATAAAAGCCTAAATTAAATCTGTTCATCATATAAAGTGATCAAATCTCAATTTGGACTAAACCGCTCTATTCACATGGATTACTTTTATGATCTATTTATGAACTTTTTGAACTGTCAAAGTGGTAGTTGTGTAGCTGTCAACAGAGAGACAGAAAGCTCTCAGATTTCATCAACCGATCTTCATGTGTTCCGAAGATGAACGAAAGTCTTACAGGTTTGGAATGACATGAGGGTGAGAAAATTTTCATTTTGGGGGGAACCATCCCTTATATTGTTTGTCTTTATCATTTAGGTATTTCCTTACATAGCCTAACAGTCTATTTTCATTCCACTTTGCAGAGCTTTATCATTTCTTTTAATTTTATTCTGCACAATATATTTCTGTCTGAATCTTTATTTGTTTCATTTTTATGTGGTTACCTTGGTAATAAGTCACAGAGCTCAAAATATTAATTTATCCTTTTTTTGTAATTTGAAAGCGGAAGTTTTATTCTGGCACTTCCCGGAAGTTCTCCCCGACTGTTTTCGCTGCCAGAGGGGGATCTGTGTGCGAAAATGGCGACGTCTCGTCGCACTACCCAGCAGCAACAACAACAAAACTTATCCTCCCCACCAAGACCCGACTCCAGTCCCCTCACGCCTCTGGAATCACCCACCGACACCGGCTGCCTTGCTGTTGGTGGGGAGCCGGAGAGCATCAGGGAACCGGAGATCACTGCTGATATTCCCGCTCCGCTCCTCAGCACCAGCAGCAGCAGCAGCTCCAGCTCGAGCAGCACTAGCTCGTCTACCACCGGCGGGGGCAGTAGTGCGGGCTCCACTCCCGACTCCGGTAGTGCCAGTCCTGGAGGCAGCGGCTGCGGGACGAGTGGGGCTTTCAGGGAGCTGTTTGAGGCCTGCAGGAATGGGGACGTGTCCCGGGTGAAGAAACTGGTGGATTCGGTCAATGTAAACGCTAAGGACATGGCTGGGCGCAAGTCCACCCCACTTCACTTCGCTGCAGGTAAATACAAATACAGAAATGTTTGCGATCAATCCTGACCTGGAAAGCAGACAGGTAGAAGGTTTAGGTAGCTAAATAAACGGTAAATGAAACTGGGACAAGGGTAACAAGGGAAAGGTTGTCCAATAGGGCAATCGTGTAAGTTAACATGTAGAAAGTTAACCATTCTGGGAGCTAGGCTATATTTGTCTGCTCGTGTTTGTTTTCGTGTGATGCGCTGCCCGAAAGTGAATAAAGTTCATCATACAGACTAAAGAAAACGTAATGCACCGGCAAATAATCTTTAAAAGTAATAAACATCGTAATAAAGTTACAATATGTACTCCAATGTCCAAAATAAATGTTCACTTTGATTCACACAATAGTACGACAAAGTGAAACCGGACCCTCGCACGTTACTTGAAAAATTCCAGAGCTGCCAAATCCCTTTTAACATAAATGTAGAAACGTTATTATTATTGTAATTTGTGTATGGGAAAATATATATTATATGCATCTAATTGTCATGTTATTATACCATTATTCAGTGTTGGAAATATAAACCTGGAAATTTTGCTTAAGTGAATTTCAAAACTATGTTTATCAAATTAATACAATTTTAACATGAAAATGTCTATATACATATTCATTGTTAATTTTATGCTCAGTTTGAAACTCTGCAGAATGATTTGAAAAAATCCTTATCCAGTAATCACAAATGGCTGGATATCTTCTTTAAAGACCCATGAAATCACAATAGGGGTTTTGTGGATTTTATTTCTTGTGTGCTTGTTTAGAGGCTATTTAAATACAAACAGAAGAGCCATTTGATATGTCCCGCCTCAACTTCCTGTTGCAGTAGGAAATATGTCCACACAGACAACTGCTCTTGTTAAGCCATTTCATGGGGTGATTCAGTTACACCAGGACATAAATAGTGTTATCTCCAAAATGTGTTTCCTCTATATGTGCTCAAATTAATATCTTGTGAGCACAGGCATATTATTAATGGAATCTTGCTTATATTGCATGTGTTTACTTAAAATGATAGAATAATCCTTGTACACCCATATTAATAAACCGGTTTATTTCTATCCTGTGGTATTCTCAGTTTTAACATGCCAAACCAAAATAAAGTTGTTGTTTTTTTCTGTTGAAACCGGCTTTTCTTGGTCGGCATGACTGATATGCATGTTACCTTGTAGAGATAAAAGAGCTTGATTAACCAATATTTTTGTTTCTCAGGTTTTGGAAGGAAAGATGTTGTGGAGCATCTCCTGCAGATGGGGGCGAACGTACACGCGCGAGACGATGGAGGCTTGATCCCGCTGCACAACGCCTGTTCCTTCGGTCACGCTGAGGTGGTCAGCTTGCTGCTTTGTCAGGGAGCCGATTCCAACTCCAGAGACAACTGGAATTACACTCCGCTCCATGAAGCTTCCATTAAAGGCAAAATTGACGTATGCATTGGTAAGTACCTCTTCTTGTGTCTCTTTGACTAAGGTGATGGTACACTGTTAAAAAGAAAGGTTGCGTATAAAAGTATTTGGCATCCATGGTTCCACGAAGAACCTTTAACATCCATGGAACCTTTCCATTTTACAAAAGGTGCTCTATAGTGGACAAAGTTTTTTTTCGATTTTTAAAATGTTCTTCGCACTAAGAAAAAAAAAAAGGTCACAGATACCCCTTTTCCACCAAGGCAGTGCTGGTGCTGGTTCGGAGCTGGTGCCTACTCGCAAACCAGTTCTTTGTGTTTCGACAGCCAAAGAACCGGTTCTCGGACAGGAAAATTGGTTCCAAAGCAGCACCAACTCTTTGCTGGACTAGAACCGTTCTTTTACCACGTCATGCTTACGTTGGAGGCGGGGTTATTGTCGAACTTCTTCTCGAACGTAACCTCCGTCTATAGTAATCCAGACGAGCAGCACAAATGTGTTCTAAACGTCTTCTTCTGACCCCAATATAGGATCGCAAAGCCAGGAGAAACATTTGCAGAAAGACGATGTAGTCCGCCATTGTAATTGTTATGCTTGAAGTTGGCGCAAGCGTTTCTGGGAAAGCTAAGACGTATGGCAACGTACACAGTGACGTAACGACGTCGTTCACTGGGCTCTCTAGTCAGTGGAAAAACAAACAGGTTCTGAGAAGGTTCGCAAGTTGAACCAACTTTGAACCAGCACCAGTTCCGAGCCAGTTCTTTTTTGGTGGACAAGGGGTATGAAAGGTTCTTTGGAGAACCAAAAATGGTTCTTCTATGCCGGTGCTGTGAAAACCCCCTTTTGTAACCTTTATTTTTAAAAGTGTATATTGTCCAAAAAGTTGGTTTGTGCAACCTCAAACGTGTTTTGCAAGTAGAGTGTTCTGGTTTGGTTTCAGTTGGAGGACATGTTAGCTCTGTAGATTGAGGAGACGAATGGAATAATCTCGCCTTAGTGAATTCTGAAGATGTATGACTTTAATTTTTCCTGTGTTTTGCCTGAGGAACAGTTCTCAATAAGGGTTAATCATGTGGCATTCTTCTTGATTAGCCGCGGTGACTGACGCTATTACACAGCGTTCACTCATTAATCAGATCTTTACTGCTTGGTATTCATGAGAAATTTAACATTGCATCTGAGGGGTGAAGAGGGCCAATATTGTGGCGATGGAATGTCGTTCAACGTTTTTCATTTTCTCTTTCCTGCATCACAATGGGCAGATCATGGAATAATCTGCTCAATGTGCTTCCCAGTCTTTGTTTTAAGTGATTAGGCTGTGGATTTGTGTCTAAGTTTGTTTCAAAAATGAAAAGGGTATTTTAATTTGTATTGTAGTTATGTTTTCTCCGATTTTGTTCCAAAAGTAGTCTACTGCTCGTGGCAGTTTTATCCAGAGTGCCCACTTGCTACATTTTTAGCATAATCCAATTAAATGGGACAAATTCCAATTGAAAAACTTTGTGATAAGAATTATCTGCGCAATCTCGGGGAGAATTCAGAGGCCTGAGGGCACATATGTAATTTCACATCTCTCAATCTGAAAAGATTGAAATAGATGTTCTCTGCCTTTTATCTTTTGTACTTCTTCATTTGGAAAAAAAATATTTTGGAGAGTTTTAGACCGGCTGAGTCATTTTTGTAGATCAGGTTAGGATCAGGACTCAGCTGGAAATAAAACTTCTGTCCTTGAGATATTTCAGATCACAACATTCTGCAAGATGAGCCATAAAAAGTAAAAAAGTTCAAATTGTAGTGATATGCTGTTGCAGGTAAAGCAGCTGGTTTGTTTTTGTTATTGTCTATCGTTTTATTGTGTAGTGTACTAGCATAGGCAACCTCTGTTCAATGTCTCGATTGATGCCGTCGTCTCTGGTTGACGCCCTAATTGTTCTTAATCCTCAGGCTTGGTTGGTTTTTGAGTAACTCAACTACCAAAATAAACATTTAGCATTACTAGGATGTTTGAACATACCTAAGTAGAAAATGTGTTTAATTCCAGACCGCATTATATGGCTAGTTTTGGCTTTGATTAGATTCTATATTACATAAAAGACTAGTTCACACAGGTTAGGTTTTTTGAATGTTTTTATATAAACTAAGTGATGTCAATTTTCTTAAATTCCCATGAGCGACCATTGTTTAAATAAACGATCAATTAATCGATTAATCGCTAGCCTTAAGAACGTGTACGCTCTTCATAGAACAACGTGCTAAAAACGTCTACTAAACCCAATGAATTCACAACGAATGTAATATGACAGTCCCAATCATTGTTGTTATGAGTCGTGCATTGCTGTTTGAGCTGCGTGCTGAATGAACACCGGTAAACTGGAGCACTTTGCTAGCGCGTTATTTAACTCAAAGAAACGCATCCTATATGAGATTAATCAGAAATATAGAAAATAAACATAATATTACAAATTATATGTAGTCATGATGGGGTGTAAAACTACTCACTGCTCCTAATGTTTGTGCACTAACTTGAATGGGTTAATGCAGAGGACAAATTCCGAGTATGGGTTGCCATACTTGGCCTTCACGTCATGTCAGTTTCACTAAAGAAATCTCACACACGACACGTATATATATTAAGGCTGTCAAAAATAACACATTAATTTATGTGATTAATTACATTTGCACTCATACATTTACACTCTACAGTTCAACATTTTGGGGTGGGTAAGGCTATATTTAATTAATCAAAATTGCAGTAAAAAAAATAGTAGTATTGTGTAATATTATTACAAACTGGTTTCTATTTTATTTTAAAATGTATTTTATTACTGTGATGGCAAAGATTAATTTTCAGCATCATTACTCCAGTCTTCAGTGTTTCATGACCCTTCAGAAATCATTCTAATATGCTGATTTGGTGCTCAAGAAACATTTCTTCTCATCAAAGTTGAAAATTGTCCTGCTGCTTAATAGTCTTGTGGAAACTGAGATTCATTTTTTCAGGATTATTTGATGAATAGAAAGTTTAAAAGAACAGCTTTTATTTGAAAACTTTTGTAACAATGTCTTTACTGTTATATTTGATGACATACACACACTGTATATATATTTGAGAAATGCAAATTATGAATTAAAAAATAAATTTCTGGTTACAGTCTGTATGATCCAGGTCAAATTGAAAGCCCTCACTGGATTCAATACAATTCTCCAAAAATCACAAAAAAACATACAATCAGGTATAAATAATTAACTTGGTTGTGATTACACATTTATACCTATAATATCTTAGTCTAAAACCTAAAGTAATCTTGACAAACTATATATCATTTGAAAGCTTTCAGACTCTAGTTTTCATATTTGGTGACTGTTTTTCAAAATAAATGAAAGACCAATAGAGAAATAGGGATAGATTCTTTATTTGTGATGCTGTGCCAAACTATAACGCAAGCCCTGGTTCTTTCCGTATGTTTTTTATGTGGGTTTTAGAGGTTGAATTCAAATCAAATATTAACATTACTGCCCAAACTACTTCTGAATAGGATGCCTACTTCATACATATTTAGAAAATTATGGAAATATAGGTATATGGTTCAGATCACTCAAACCATGGAAATCGGAGAGTCCTTAAAGGGACACTTCACCCATTTGCATTAAGCTTTGCATTGTTAGAAACCCAGTCATACTATTGAATGGTCGTGCAACACACTCTCATTTTCCCCTGATACGGGAGAAATCCGTTATTTACCTCTTACACTTCCTCCCACAATGACGCAAAAATCGTCATTTTGCGTCATTGTAGGAGGAAGTGTAAGAGGGGGGGATTTCTGTTGAGACTACAGACACGTTCCTCATCTTCCCAGGGGGCGGGACCCGCTCACACTACAGACCTATTACAGATCAGTGGGTGGGACTCTCTGAAACTGAAAGCAATATCCTCCATCTTGTTTGAAGCTAAGCTAACAGGCGCTGTGGAGACAGATGTAAAGTTATGACAATAGCGGAGGAGAGTGCTCAATATGATATAGAGGAAGAGGATTTCGGAAGTTGATGCTTGAATCAGGTGTTTGTGGCTACCTTTACAAGCCGCATTATAGCGAAGAGCAGCCGAGGCAGAAGACCTGCCTGCCGCGGACGAGGAGCCCGGACTGGCTCGAGTTAGGGCGGACTGGTGGCGCCGGTGATCTCACTATGCAACTACGAACCGCTACGAACACAGAGATAGAGTCCGTCTGCGGCAAAAAATTTCAACGATGACAATTTCTCCTGGACGAAATCTCTGAATCAGACGAGGACACGGACGTTTGTGTTGTTAACTATCCTAGTTTCGCACCGCATATGTTCTGACTGAACATCCAGGTACCATGCAATAATTCACCTTTTCGAAAGAAATACAAACGAGGAGTAATGCACTAATGAGTTCGCCAACTAACTAGACATTTTGTGTGAATGTGAAATGAATTTCAAGCTCTGGTGGTAGCTAGCCTTGTAGACGGAAGAGTGATTTCTCTTATAAGCAGATATGCGCTTTCTGGATTAGTGGGAGTGGCTTGCGGAGCTGTGCAATGTGGTGCATTGTGGGAGTTGTTGTCTTTCATACAAATGCGTCCTGAAGTTATTTTTTGTCTTTTCTCGGTCACAAAGGCACCAAATTCAAAATTTATTTTACATTTCGACTACATATATGACCCACTTTAAATAAAAAACAATATTCAAATGGGTGAAATGCCCCTTTAAATGCTGACCGGTGGAGTCTGGATGTCATCTAGTGCGAAAAGCTTATTACTGCACCCAAAACAAATCTTACTGAAAGTTTAAGAGATCTCAACCTTAAAATAGGCACATAACTTGTTCAGATATTTAGCTTTGATTTTCTTGAAATTTTAGAGTTGAACATGTTTTGTAAATTATATTTTTACATTGTAATTATTATTTTTTTTTACTTTACTTTTACAACTTTTCTTTACTTCTACAATAATCTGTGAAGAGCTCTGACATACAACAGAGAAATGTTTATTTTTTATTTTGGGACTGTACAGTTGCTTTTCAACAGCTGCGTATAATGGGTCAAATTGACCCACAAACAGCAAGATCACATACAATTTCTGTATGCAAATTTCACAACACATCTTTGAAACTTGAAACTTTGTATGCATGTTCATGACCCTAAATGAAAAAGTCACAAAATTTCAAGAAAAATAACAGGTTAGATAGTATTTCAGATAGCTTGAAAAAAGAAATGATAGCTCATTTTTACCATTTGTGGCTGACAAAATATTTTCCAGTATTGAAATAAGTGGGAAACAGCTCCTTCGCCAGGGTGGTTAAAAACCAAAATATAACCAAAATATTATTTTGGGTTGGTACAGTTGCCTTAGAACGTTAAAATATGCAGGTCAAATTGACCCATTCACAAACGTAACAGAAATTATGAGTGTATATGTCAAAACACATCAGCGTGTTGAAACTTTGCATGCATGTCCATGACCCTAAATGAGAAAATGTCACAAAATGTCAAGAAGAAAAAAAAACAAACAGGTTAACTGATATTTCCGACAACTCAAAAATCAAAATGGGTCAAATTGATCCGCAACATAACACAAGGGTTAGAGTTGATGCATTTATTTTTTATTTTTTTGCTTGCTTGCCTCACAAATAATAGATTAACAAAAATAATAAACAGCTCTAGGCTAGTTTGGTCCCTTTAGATTTTTCATGAATACAAGCTTTTTTCCTATCAGATCTTCATCCTTTCTGAACCCAACAAGTGTTGTCACCTCTGCCCTTTGCTCATAATGAATAAATAATTAGCATCCCCTCTGCTAATTAGGATTGCTGCTGGTCTCCACTCATTAAATGTTGTGCCCATCAGCCCAAAGCTACAGGGAGGCAGTTTGAAATTAGAGGTCGTGTCGTCATTCCTTGCCTCAAAGATGGATGGCGGTAATGGCGACAGCATGTTTCATTTTTTTTTCTCTACTTCTCCGCCTCACTCCTGACTTTTCTACTTAGTGAACAAGTTTAAACTCCACACTCTCATAGCCTTGAGCCGTAGCTGTCTCCACTCCTATTTTCCAGTGCAGTTAACCATTATTGTGCACGCTAGGGATGAAATTAAAGATCAATAAATCGATTAATCATGAACGAACGAGCACACCTTCAATCTCAGATAATATGTGTGCATGTTTGCGAGCCCCTCAAGTCGTTTCTTTCATTCCCATCTGGGGTTATCAAGTTGCTAATGATTTCACTTGGCACTAATGGGCATTTTCACCGTTGTCTAAGTATGTCGAGAAATTTAATGAACGCAGCTTGCAGAGATGGCTGTGTCTGATATGTGTGTATATCCGAACCTCTCTGAATCCTGTTAGAACAGTGGGGATTTGTACATGCTTATGCATTAACCCAAGCGCCCATGTTCTCTCTGAAGCTCTCAGTTAATCAGCCCTCTCAGTGTTCGGCCATAATTACTCTACTCTGATGATCACACTCCATCCACCAATTACTGCGCACGCGGCAGCCGCTGTTTATTCAGAAGGTCCTTATGACCAACTGTAGGTCTCAGCGTCTGTTTTAATGCTGTTGGTTCTGTGGCCCTTTCCTTTGTATTCTGAGCAGCATGCAGGTTTTTTTTTGCTGGTTTATTTCAGGGTCAGTGACAGTGAAGATTGTCCGTGATAAAGAAAAGAAAACAGTGTGTAATTTAAAGCAGACGTACCACATTTTTTAAAATGTACTTTTTGTATTACATGATTTTGAAAAACTTTTACACTTATGATGAAAAGTTTCAGTCTGCTGACTTTTGATATGTCATGTGATGGTTGTAGCGATCATATAAAAAGTAAAAAAAAAAAAAAAGTCATACATGTTCAAGTGTACACATCTTGATCATTTTTTTATTTTTCATGTTGAAAGTATTTTTTGTTATTTTTTACATATATCATTAATTATTAGGGCTGGGTATCAATACAGATGCCCTGATTCGATCTCAATTCGATTTGATTCTCGATTTTCAATTCGATTCAGTAAATTCAATGATTACATTTTCACTGGCCCCACCACAAAAGAAGTAATGAATGAATTAAGTAGTTATTGTTTTTGTTGTTTTTTACCCATGTATCCTTGTATTGTTATAAATAAGGTTATGACACCCAAATTTTTAGATACCAGTGAAATTTAACAATATTCGATTCCAATTTCGATACCACAGCTAAAACTACTTGCTAATATAAATTTCAAAGATTAGCCTAATAAAAACAAGTAAACAGTCATTAATAAAAAAGAACAAATAATTAAACCACAAGCATTAACACCAATAAATAAATACAATTGAACAAAGACACAAATGAAATAATCAGTGCTTTTAAGTTTTTTTTTAGGGACGTCTCACAGTAGACATTAAATAGCCTAAAGGTTCATCCTAAAGTTACAAAAACATTATTCAGTGAAGAGCAGGGAGTGATTTCTTTGTCTTTGTTGTTTGATTAACATTAAGAACACAGACCGCAGCAGGAATATTAGGCTGCTGTCACTTTAAGACTAATGCACAGATCCAATTTAATGATACACATGCGTTCTTCCTCTACTGTTTACTTAAAGTCCCTGTAAAGTCAAAATTAAGTATGTGTTCTGAGTTTATCACACCACAGAAAAATGTGTTATTAGCCACCCAGCCAAATTTGAATGATAAAAAAAGCCGGCAAGTACATAAAATAAGCTATCAAAATCTTGAAAAAATGAGCAGTAGTCTCTGCTCTCAAACGCTGGGGGCGTGTCCGCTGGCTGCGCTGAATCCACGCCCACTCGCGGGAAAGCTACCGTCGCCACACTCAACTGTCACCGCTACAGCCGGAATGGATGCTCCTAGCAGCTTAATTTGTTTTACAAAGCCATACATGTTCGAGCCTGGACTACCTACTATAATTATAACATAAGCACACAAGGCAACTTACACTCATTGGTGGGCACGCACTGCCGACGATGGCACCAGCTGTCGGCGCGACGGGAGGATGATCGCCGAGGCGGGAGATAGTCAGTTCGGCCCCATTCACCAGTAACAGTGGATTATCAGTGAATCCCAGTTGTCTCCGACGAAAGTTTATAAAATCCCGTGTAAAATTCTCACTACAGACGCGGGTTTTGGCGGTGATCCTCGACTCTCCATCAAGGTGGCTCTTCACAAAATTAATCCACCTCTTGTTGATATGATAGTTTTTCGGAAATTTAAATGAGGATACCGATCTGTTTTGTACGTGATCGCATCCAGGTAATACGCATTTCCGTGACGAAGGCATAGCTAGCTAGCAAACTGTAGGATGTAGTAACTAATAGTACTGACAGTAACTCGCGATCGGCAAACTGATGTGAATGTGCTATATTGTTAGGGGAGGGGCCAGCGTCAGGGGCTCCAGTGCGTCATCAAGTAGGGGCGTATCCAGGAGCTCAGGGGCTCCAGTGCGTCATCGAGCCCCCGTTTTAGCCCCGCCCAAAAAATCTGGAACACAGCAATGGTGAAAAACTGTTTAACGGTCTAACTCCACAATTCAGTACTTCACAGTTCACAGTCTTTGTAATATGATTTAGCAATACATTTCTAACATTTATAATGTGTTTAGAATTTTTTTTTAGAATTGCCTTTACAGGGACTTTAAGCCATACCTGACTATGTTTACTTGGATACTCGCAAAGGCGGGCATTTTGACCAGCCCTATTAATAATTATTAATTCATAAATATGTTTTTGGGAGTCGCACCAAATGACATTAAGTCATGAAGTCAAATGATCTTATATTTTAAGAGACAAAGTCTTATTAATCTTATTAAAGTCTTATTTATCTTGACACCAGGTCATGCAGGGTCTGGCAGGGGTCCTCTATCTCTCTCCATTTTTTCTTTTATGTTTCTGATTGTTAGTTGCACCACACAACAATTTAGTTTGATTAAAATTTTGCTAAGCTACTTAATCATGTTTCCTTTGCAGCAAAGCTCTTTTCTTTAATATATTTTTTTTACCTGAACATTTGTATCATGCTGACATGCCGTCACCCGAAAAATATCCAAATGAATTTTAATACTAAAATTAAAACATTGCAGTGTAGTTTTGAACAAACAAGTCTATCCAGGCAAAAAAACATTGTGTTATTGACTCTCCAAAAAGTATAAGCATGCTAACAACGTAGATGTGTCTCATAGGGAGGGGGACCGCCTGCAGAGCAGAGGTTACCGAAATGTCCCCTCGATGGCTGTCGCCTGATGGATAGGCTAGCTGTCATAAGCACGCCAGCGAATTTTAATCATCCCATCGCGTCACGCAGACACTTCCAACCCTTTGTGCCCACCAGCCCCACGGCAGCCCACCGCTCAAGTGCTTTCATGACACCAGTGTATGCAAATGTGGTCTCTGTGGGGCCTTTAGTGCATATTAATTTGACTGAGAGGGCTGATGGTAGCTGTATTTTCCCACTTAGCTAAACCTTTTTCCTCATCCCTTATTTTTCTGCATCAAACCCAGAGTCCTCCCTTTATGCAGTGGTGTATTTCACACACTGGTTTAATGCTTGTCAAAACTGTGTTTTTCTGATGAGAAATGGATGACCTATGAGTCACTGGCATAGCAATACAATCAGACTCGCGCAACACAAGATTGCTCTTCTTTTTTTAGTTCAAGCTTCTTTGCCAGAATTCCTTCTCTTGTTTCCTTCACAGGCTTTAAATATTGGACACTGTAGTGTTTTGAGAACAGCTTTCGTGTAAAACATATGCTTTAGTCGGTCCCAACATGATGGCCATCATCAACAACAAAAGTTTGAGGTTGGTCAGATTTATTTTGACCAAAAATACAGTAAAAACAGTAATATTGTGAAAATAACTGAATTTTCAGCATCATTACTCCAGTCTTTAGTGTCACATGATCCTTCAGAAATCCTTTGAATATGCTTATCTGATGCTCAAGAAACATTTCATATTATTATCAATTTGTAAAACAGTTGTGCTGCTTAATATTTTTGCGGGACATTGTGATCCATTTTTTCAGTATTATTTGATGAATAGGAAGTTCAAAATAACAGCATTTATTTGAAATATTAATCTTTTGTAAGATTATAATATAAATAAATGTTGTCTTCTCTCTGGTGGAGAATGTGAATAATGGTACCTAACTAATCATCAAACAACCGATAAGACAATTAGTGTGATTTAGTGTTTTTTTTCTAGTTTTAAAAAATGAATGAATGAAATAAAATGATACATCACAATTTTTAGCAGAAGTGCTTCAGTGTTGAATCTGCTCTGAGAAATGGTCTATTCTGTTGGCCATCAAATTGATTAGTGTGATTTTTTTGTTTTTTTGTTGATTGTTTTATGTTTTTAGTGGCTGTGCTGTAATTAGCTTGCAGTTATTTAGAATCTTTTTTTTTTTTTTTAGGGCTGGGGAGTACATTGAGTTTGTACAATATATCAATATATTTTTTTATAAACAATGTAGGAAGAGGCACTACCTTTTATATTGATGGACAGTAGTTGAGCGCATCTGAAAAATAGTGAAGGACACAGAGTGAGCTGCTGCGTGCAAAGTGTATAATCCCATTTTGTCCTAAAAATGAGATATGCTTTATATTAAGGATTCAAAATAACTACAGATAAAGCCTATATAGTAAAATAGATATAGTAAACCTGCATAGTTTAAATCTGCTTGCCTTGTCAGATGCTCTTACAGATAGCCTACATGTGCAGACAGATACTTGCGCTGTTTAATGTGTTTGAGATGTGGTGTTTGCCTCAGTGTTATCTTACGTTTTACAGGTATATTCTCCATCTGTAAATGTTAGCAAATCTTGCTGTCAGGAGTGGAGCCTTATGCAAGCGAGTCTATGCTAAACTTCACAGACTTCAGTGAACGAGCATCGCCGTCAAACAAATGGAGCGCAATAGAATAGGAGCACTAAAATATAGCTACATTTTGTAAAATATTTATTGTTGTACGTTAAATGTGCCATATTTAGAATTTTAAACCTACAAGTAAGTGTGTTTTTATGATAGCAGTAACTATAAAGCGATTATTGTAATGGGTTAATCAAATGTAGGCTGAAATAATTACTAAGCTCAGATGAGTGAATGTGGGTTTCTCTTGCCAATTAACATTTAGCCTGTACTTTTGTTTTGATTTATTAGTGAATTTAACTTTTGTTAAACTTCTGTTTTTGGATTGTAATGTTGTTACAATGTTAGAATGTTCAGAATGTTAGAATGCACATAATATATGGCACAGCCTACATGGTCACTGTATTTGTTTTCATAGCCTTCAATATGAACATTGTTGCACAACATTGGGCAAGATGTGAAATCATTTTTTGTAAATAAATAAATACAGATTTATTTATCCAAATAGAAAGTAGAAAATAACTATTTTTTGGCCATATCGGCCAGACCTACAATGTATAATACTTTTTTAAAATTTTTGTTTATATATTTAATATTTTGAGAAATATTATTCAATGTAGTGTTTTCTTCAAACAATAGAAGTCACCAAAACGGAAATGCGTCAAAGTACAGTGAATTGTCCCTGCACAAATAAATCAATAATTTGATCCAGGTGAACCCAAATCATATTATGCAAGTCTTCCTGAAGACTGATTAGTCGACTGGTTGATTTTGAAATCATTAGTATCAAGCTCCTGGACATTCCCTTTGATTTGAAGCAATGGAAATGCCCATTTTTACGAAGTATTCTCTGTAATTCCTCTCTGATGCCACGGATCTGTGTGATGAATTGTAGGCAGCGCGAGATGTGTGGAAGTGTTACTGAGGAGGGTAGTGAATTGGACAGGGAGGGCAGAGGGAGGGGACGTGTACGTTAGCCTGTGTACAAGCGTATGTTGTTGTACAGAGAGAGAGAGAGAGAAGAGAATTGGAGAGAGTTGATAGACGCTACTCGCTCTAGGTGCTCTGCGTTACTTGGGTATCAATAGCAGAGCGCCGGTGAACGGCTCTCGTCGTCTTTCTTTCTCTCAGGGGGCCGCGGAGAGGATCGAAAGACATGCTTTGATATTCCACTCTCATACCCGAGTTCCCGTCACATGCCTGGAGTCGGACTCTCTCAGTGTAACATGGGCTTTTTCCCCCCGTCTCACTGCAGTGTGTGTTTTTCCGTGCGGGCTGTTTTCGCTGCTGCTCCTGGTGCGCTGGTGCGCGATGTGTGTTTATGTCTGCACCATGCCGAGGCAAGCGCTCCCAGTCAGCGGTGCGAGCGGTCCCAGCAGCAGCCTCTGTCTGCCTGAGTTACGATACTGCTTGTGTTTCCCCTGCACAGTTCTGCTCCAGCACGGCGCCGATCCCAACATCCGCAACACCGACGGCAAGTCTGCCCTGGACCTGGCTGACCCGTCCGCTAAAGCTGTTCTCACCGGTGAGTGCAGCAACCTCATGTTCTCCATTCCCAGTCTTTCTGTCTCTCTTTTTCTTTCTTTTATCAGTGTTTTCATCTTGGAATGTCTGCAGTTTGTTCCTGTCTGATACTCTGATACTATGTCTACACAGCTTTGAAATGGAGCAGCATTGTTATGCATCTGTATCTTCACGTACTAAACGTGAAGATACAGATGTTTGTGTAAAGTGGGACTGTTGTTGTCCTTGAGCGCTTCTCTGCCTGCGTCCTCTCTGTAGGGATGGGTGACTATTGAACATTATGGATATGTTTGTAATGATTTTCAAGTTAAGCTACATCGTGAGGATTTTAATGTGCTGTGCTTGGCCATTAAAGTGTAACTTCGCTGATTTTGAACCTGCTTTGTATTGTTACAATGTTGGTAGTGTATGTAATTGAACAATGTTTACTCATTCTCCTTGATACATTTATGTCACCAAATCACTTCATCTGGCGGACTTTTGACAACTTCAGGGCTTTTATAGCTGCATTTCCATTACCTTTTAAATTGCACAAATTGAAAATTTGAAAATACACCCGATGGAAACTTTATCAATTTAGCAAACAATTTAGCAAAAACTCGCATGTGGTGATTTTCCAGGCAATTCGAAAAAGGAATAGGCTATATCGCTAAACTGCAATGGAACGTTTTTTTGCATTTACATCTTTAAAGAATGATCGACTTTTACGAATGCCAGTTGACCTACTGGCATTCGTAAAAGTCGGTCATTCTTTAAAGATGTAAATGCAAAAAAACGTTACTCTGATACAGTGACGTCTCCTTCGACTCTCAGTGACGTCTCCTTCGATTAAAAATAATAGCTGGTGGCTGCGATACACATAAACCTACCAACATCAGTTGCCATGATTTTTGGAATGATTTATCACGAGAGGATAAAATTACGTTTTAGACGCATAACATCGGTTAATGGAAATGCTGTCATTTCGCAATAATGTGTTATTGACATTTAGTAAATATCACAACAGTTTTGGGCAAATCTGTAATGGAAACCAGGCTCAATATTAGGGTTGCACAATTAATCGAAATGAAACCACACGCGATTTGGCAAAGGCTGCGATTATTTTATGTCAGTGCAGCGCAGCTGATCGGTAGTAAATGCTGCTTCATCTGAAAGCCAGAGGGCGCTCTCACGCCGACACGCCAAATTCGCCCCGCCACAGAAGTAGACAGCCACAGAAGTAGACAACAACACTCGTCATTCCAGGAAATCCCTATGGGCATCATACTATCCTAGCTGAATAAACAGAAGATTGAAATGCTTTGATTGATTTATTAAATGTTGTCTTTTGTTTGACAAGAGGTTCATAAATGCTTCTCATGTTTGGAAAGATGTTTGACAGGTGTTGCTTTTTCAAATGCAGTGCTTTCAGTTGGAGCAGCATTTACTACGGATCACAGAGCCGTACGTCACTGACAAGCTGCGCATAAAAAATCGGTTAATACTCCAAATCGTTTAAGCGCGATTTCCATGTTAATTGTGATTAATCATGCAGCCCTACTTAATATGAAATCTAAAGATTATGCCTCCACATTTTTTTCCCTTGTCCACAGACCATTGGATCGACAGAGTTATTGACAAGTAACAACAGTTATTGTAAGAGTAGGTTTATTCTCTGAAAATTGTATCATACTATGTCTACACTTTAAACAGCATAATGGTAAAAATATTGAAATGGCTTTCAGTTTCTTTTAGTGTTCCCCTCCTTTTGGCCTAAATCACTGTGTTCGTTGCCATCCAGTTTGAAGTGTTAATTACAAACACAGAGGTTTTTCAGATTGTCTGTCGCAGTGTTCTCTCCAATATCAGGGGTTTAAATTAGAATTAAATTAAATTAGAATGAAGAAGTGTCTGTGACCCATCAAAAATGTTTTTTCCCCCAGGGGTTTAGATTTAATTGCGCAAATAGCAGCATAAACAACATGAACATGGATTCACACATCGTCACATCACACACCTGCAGCGCTTCTGTGAACGGAATAAAAGGAATAAAATAATAATATATAAAAGGAAAAAATAGATCTATTTGCAAAATATATTTCCATTTATTAAATGATTAAATAAATCTTTGGGAAGACAAAGATTCATTATGACAGCGGCCAAAATATTTTCAATGCAGGAAAAAAACCTGCATGTTTATGCTTCTTTGTATCCTTTAGCCATTGCCTACACCGTGCTGTATTCTTCACTGGAAACTAAAAGTAACTCACTCCCACCAAATTTTTGCTCTTTGAATCCTTGCGCCTGGGAAAAATACAAGTCTACACCAGTATGACTAAAAGTTTGCCAAGAAGTATTTCCTACTAAAGGAAGGCAGTGTTTGACTCTGGTAAGTGTATCCATAGCAGACTGGTGGGAGTGGCCTTGGACCACAACATGCTTAGTGCATTATGAGTTGTCCAACCTTTTTGACAAAAGCCTTTTTTCTTTGTTTTTGTTTTTTCTAGTCAGGTAGCACCAATTTCAATTTGTTTTCGATTTTCTACTGGACAGGCAGCCAAGTTTTATTGAAAGCCTATTTTGCCAGCTTTGCCAAAGTAATTCACCACTTTTAAGTTGTAACTCTGTTTAGTAATAGTTTGCACCGTTCTAGTGTCACGACTTTCGAGCTTCAGGGCATGAATATGGACATGTCATTTGTTGATCATTTCTGTGTCATGAATTGATTCAAAACTCTGATTCAACGATTTGTTCATCCATCTATATTAGTTTATATAAATTTGATTGTTTATTAGTGACAGGCAGATGGTCGGATGGGTAGGTGTTAGTGGCCGGTGGTCTGGAGCCTTAAGTCTGCTTGACTGGAGTTGTAGCTGGAGTCAAGCTGGAAGTTTGACCGGGTGTATCTCGGGAGCCAAGCCAAGTTGGGGCTCCATACCCTGGGCTTAGGGGGGCCTCCTAGTCGGCCCCCCACGCCGGGAGTATGCAGCCTTAAGTCGGCTTAGCTCCCGAGTTATGCCTGGTCAAAGGTGGAAGTTTGACAGGAGCGCGTAGCAGGAGCAGAGGCAGCAGTGCCGCGATCGTTTCGGCGCAGAGTCTATTTTTGCTGCGCCGCTTACGCTGAATTAAAGTGATATGCATTGATCATGGCCAAAATACACCGCAGTTTTATCCAAAAAGTGCATTGATGATATCTATTGTGTTTTAAACAGTCGATCAAATGACCAACATCAATTTAAAAAGAAAACAAATGTCCAAAAACAAACTTGTTGCCAGAACAATAAAAACAAAGATGAACCAAAAGTTATATTTATGAAATTATTAATAAAATAAGCTTCTTGACAAGTATTTTCTTTTAAATGTATTTGAAAACGAAATAAAGCAATGCCAACTTATCCATTATAGAGTACTCTGTCTGTACACAACCCGCGGTTCAGCCGTCCGTGACAAACGCTGCCAGTGTGAAAGCAAAACGCGGGTGTCCTGCTTCTGCTCACCATACGCACTGCTCCTGCGCTGCTTACGCTCTAACGTGTGCAGTGTGAAACCGGCGTAACTCTGTGCCACCGCATAACTATAGATGTGTTAAATAATAATGAGAATATATATACATATATATCCGAGTCCTGATCGGGAGGTAACGTCCGATTCCGATTGAGTCTGAAACCACGTGATCGGGCCCGATTTCCGATCACGTGACTGGTGGAAACCTTGTGAAAACCTTGGCTTTGGATTATCACAGTCTTGAATTTGTCAATGATTAGCAGCAACATTATATTTGGTGCATTTTTATTTTTTGTGCCATGTCAGATTTAAAAAAAAAATCACACATAGCGTGTTAAGGACAAATTTGATCCTATTTAAACCCATTAAAATATCCATTTTTGAACCCATTGTCATAATATCATAAAATCATAATTTCTATTCAAATACCCTGTCATTACCAAGCCTTGGGGTAAAATATTTACTTTTTACTGTTTTCCACCAGTTGGTACCATTTTTCATATAATTGACATACTGCAAACATCTGCAGTATTGCAAACATTTTCCTGATTTCTACTAGGTGACTATAACCTGTGCCTGTCTCCCTATACATCAAAATTTGCTCTAGAAACAAAGCAAAACTACAAGATCACCATGAACATGAATTTTTATTTTTCTAAATTCTATAAACATATCAAACATATCAAAAACTTCAAAACAAACAATACGAAATTGGCTCGTATGCGAGTGCCTGGTGGTCGGGCCTCCCCCCATGGGGTCCGGCCGGCTCAGCCCGAAGGAGCGACTCGGGGCCACCCTCCCGTGGACCCACCACCTGCAGGAGAGACCGTAAGGGGCTGGTGCTTTTCTGGAAACACACTCCTTGAGAGAGGATGGACTCTTCACCACTCTGGAGTTGCCCATGGTGAGAGGCGGCGGGCTGGTGTGGGTTTGCTTATAGCCCCCCAGCTCAGCCGCCATGTGTTGGAGTTCACCCCGGTGAACGAGAGGGTCGCTTCCCTCTCGTTCATCTTCTCATTTTTGATCATGTTCAAGCATAAGGGTGTCCATCAGTGCACGTGGCACCAGGACACCCTAGGCCGGAGGTCGATGATCGACTTTGTGGTTGTTTCATCTAACCTCCGGCCGTATGTCTTGGACAGTCGGGTGAAGAGAGGGGCGGAGCAGTCAACTGATCACCACCTGGTCGTGAGTTGGATCCGATGGCGGGGGAGGAAGCTGGACAGACTCGGCAGACCTAAACGTACTGTGAGGGTCTGTTGGGAATGTTTGGCCGAATCCCCTGTCAGAGAGATCTTCAACTTCCACCTCCGGCAGAGCTTTGACCGGATCCCTGGAGATATTGAGTCCGAGTGGACCATGTTCTCCACCTTCATTGTCAACGCGGCCACTCAGAGCTGTGGCCGTAAGGTCTCCGGTGCCTGTCGAGGCGGCAATCCCCAAACCCGGTGGTGGACACTGGAAGTAAGGGATGCCGTAAAGCTGAAGGAGGAGTCCTTTCGGGCCTGGCTGGCTTGTGGGACTCCTGAGGCAGCTGACGGATACTGACAGGCCAAGCGGACTGCAGCCCGGGTGGTTGTGGAGGCAAAAAATCGGGCTTGGGAGGAGTTCAGTGAGGCCATGGAGAAGGACTACCGGTCGGCCTTGAAGAGATTCTGGCAAACCGTCCGGCGCGAGAGGGAGGAGACCCCGGGGAAGACCTAGGACACGCTGGAGGGACTATGTCTCCCGGCTGGCCTGGGAACGCCTCGGTGTCCCCCCGGAAGAGCTGGAGGAAGTGTCGAGGGTAGTTATCAGTCAAATTAATTTTTACTTTGTTTATATAGTTTTTCTTTTTTACCCAACAAACATAAGGATACTGATAAACACAAGGCACATGCATTTTTACTTCTTGCGTACACAATCTATGGCAAATTTTTGTGAAGGAAGACAAGCATGTGAAGTTTATCTGGTTTTAAAATGAAGCCAAACACTGTCTGAAGGTTTCCTGAAGAACTGAAAAGCTCTTAAACCTATTGCCAATAAAGTCATGCAGATAGCAGATTTGAACAAAAAAATCAAGTGCAAATACAAATACAAAAATAAGATGAGTAAAGAAAACAGGGTTCTTAATTTTAATAATCACCCTTTATTAAATATATGAACACAGAAACCCCCTGTTAACAGTTAATGTCACGTTTCCCATTCCATGACTAGTAAAATAATTTACGTGTCGCGTCTATGACAACTCGAGGTACCGCACACCGGACGCGCACTTTCTCAGTTTATGGCCAGCAATATCATTATGTTTAAGGACATTATGGAATTGAGATAATGTCTGTACTATGTTATGATTATACTGTACAATTAAATACAATAGTTGCTGAGTCTGTCATCTGAACACTTTACCTCAGAGCGTCCGTTAACTGAATGCATTGAGAATATCACCTGAAAATCCGATAACATCAGCAATTTTCATTCAAGCAGGTGATTTCTGTAAATAAATGTAAAATTAAATGTATATTGCAGCACAGGGTGAAATCATTTAGGATGATTTGAGACAAATATAATGTAAATTTAATATAAAACGATGTAAGTGGCGCTCTGTGTCGCGGCAGGATTTTGAACAAGGTCCTGAGCCGTTGCTGGGTGCCGCCGGTGTGTGTACACCATAGACTGTAAAAGGTGTACATTCATACAGAATGTGTTCTAATTTTAAATACGTGGCGCTGCGCTTCTCGTCCGGTGTGCGACCATCTTTAATGTGCTGTTTTCTTTGATGAAGTCGAAGAACTCTTTTCTTATTACTGGCGAGCTTACTTTTTTCGGTTGTGGACAGAGTGTTTCACTCTAGCTACACGAGCGCGGACGAGCACTCTAAATTAACACGATGTCGATATTTCATGCTTTGAATATCACGATTATCGTCAACACCGGTATATTGCGACACCCCTAAATGCAAATATAATGCTTTTGCTTCAAAATGAAAGGTTGTTTCAACATAAGTCATGATTCATGTATTAATGACGGCCCCGGCTTTAAACAACGTTTTAATGGGTTTCAATGGGCCATTTTTGGTCATTATGGTGCTAGATGTTGCTATTTGATCTACACAGTGTGTGTTATACATATTATGCAACATGGGATCCAAATTTTAAAATTTATCCAAAAAGTCACAATTTTGCCAAATTACATACCATTTGCATTTAAACAGACAAAATGGTCAAAGAAATTAAACTGAAAATGACCAAAAATGTCCCTAATGCAGCACAAGGGTTAAAAATGTAAGATATGTTTACAAATATATGCATGGAGCTTAAATATACTGTGGACTAAGTATCATAGCAATTTTCATTATGCCTACATTGAGAAATGTTAAGTTTTTTTCATTCAAGGTTAGCTTGTGTTGGCTATATTTTGCATGCATTTTGTGGCACTGTACCATTTAAGCCCATCTTTAAAAAAAGTTAATTTATGAAAATAATCTTCTCTACAAAACAATTTATGATGTATTTATTTGTAAATTAATGTAAACATTTATTGTTTGCCTTTCTGTAAGGCTAATGGTTTGACCTAGAGATTAGCTTTGAACGCAAGCTAATAAAACTCATATTTCCATTTAAAGGGAAATTATATAAAATGATAAAGTACTATTTATTCATACACAAAAAAGTAATACATTTATCTCTTATTTGACATAATATCAATGTAGTTACCAAAGAAATGGCTGGAAATTGCAGAAATATGTTGATTTCTGAGGGGTGACTTTGTGTGAGGTCCACATGAGTGAGGCTAACTCAACTTTTCCAAATGTGATTGGTATGCAATAAAAAATGCCAGGGAAGTAACAAATCACTGGATTGGTTAAAATAATGAGCAGCATAAAATATAATTTTCTCTTTTTTTTTATTTGACTCCAGGCTTAATGGGTACACTTACCCTAAATATTGTGTAAAACTCAACATCAGTCATTGAAAAAGCCATATTGGATTGTTCAGGGATCAGGGATTGTTATATTAGTGCATATAAAATGAAAATGATTTGTCCTTGTGTTTCAGTAAAAAACAGTTTGAAAAACTTTTATTTTATTTCTTGATTTAAACATTACATTTAATTTGCTGCTATTGCTGTTCGGTTGAAATTATTGTTCACCCTAATTTCAGTCAAAGAAATAATATATAATTTTGTGAAATATTTTCTGTATTTTAAAGTGGTATATTATTGCATTACACCATGTTTTTTTCATGTAAATATCGAAGTAGTCTTGTCCGCTGATAGGCATGTGAAAATATATGCACCATGACTTGGTAAAATCTAAATTACATTTTATAACACATCGCTTGGCCCTGATCTTTGTATTGTTTGGAGGCAGAGATTTGTGTATTATCAGGCTGTACAGATTTTTTTTACATGGTCCTCTTAGACACATTTCAATTGTGTTTACACTTAATTGCATCATTTCCTGTTTGGTAAATACATCAGTTGCACAAGAGATGTAGAAAGCCTTTCGTCAGCGGGGTAATTCTCCGAACTGACAATACATTTTGCTGCCAAGAAATATCGTAGTAAAATTTCACTCTTCATCTCTCACAGAAAAACAGCAACTGTGATGCGTTATAAAACAATTCTCATTCTGAACTCAATATAAGCTTTATTAAAAGACATTAGACTTCATTGATACAACAGCTGGCAGCATTAAAATATTGATAATTTCTCACATGATGTAAACTGAAATGTATTCTGTAATGAAATGTACATCAGATGCAAAATCATATGAATCAGAAGGTCATTTCTCAGGTCTCAAAAACGATTAAGCACATTTAATCAAGTGGAGAGATGCATATGATCTTATAGAACTACTCGATATGCAGAGCAACTGCAGCAGCCATTAGAAATTATATGTAAATGAAGCATCTGTTTTTCCATCCACTTCTAGCAAATCAGAAATAAGGTATAAATGGCAGCTCCTGGTGTGAGTGACAGAGTTGATGTGTTTGGTTTTGTGAGTATAAATAGAGCAGGAGGCAGAGCATCAGTCTCTAGATTATCACAGATAATTGTTATAGATCCACTTTTCCTGCCTAGCTGCCTGACCCTGCCTGTCGAGCCTCCCATCATCTGTCTAGAAATATTGAAGAACAGCATTCATTTTATTGGTAATCAGGGTTGGCTAGCTATATCGTACCAGACTACACACAACATACAGCTTTTTCATTTATCTGCAACCTAACCCCTAATTACTAACTGAAGTATTCACATATAAGCTGAGCAATGTGAACTGAGTTATTCATGTTGTTGTTTATTTGCCCGAGGTGAGTTTATCTCCTCTCACTTTTGATAATTTGAATGTTGCTTGCACCAATTACATTGAGAATTAGCCGTTTCGCATCACAGTTGCCAGAAGGCTTTACTTTAGAGGTCTAATGCCATCCAACCATCTGTAAGCATAGCTGCATTTTCTTCAAACAGCTTCAGAATAAACCTCCGGGTCATCAAGTCTGTTTTTGTTGTTACAGCTTAATGATTGCGCATATTAACATGTCTAGGTCAGTTCAGCTGTACGAATGGCTATTTATTGCACTTTTTGAAAGAGTTTGGTGCCTTGAAGCTGTGTATCAGCTGCTTAAATTGATCGAGCATCCTGTTTGTTTGTTTTTTTGGATGGAAGCTTTCCAGTAAACAGTCTGTTGAGTGTAATTTGAAAATGGAGTCTGCCAGATTAAGCCAAGTGTTTTTGTTGTTTATTGCAAGGAATTTTGAAAAACAGCACAAACCGTGGCTAGTAAACCAGTTTTTGGAGTTGCTTGTATTGTGGCAAAAGTTATTGCACAGTTGCCAAACATGATAGTTACGATTTATTTTTTTCAATTATTGATGAGGAAAGGAATCATTTGATGTAAACATTTCTCGGCTTTGAGTTTGTGTTGTGGGTCTGGGTAATGATGAGGCAGGCATGACACAGACTTTCAAGCAATTGATAAAAGTGCAATTGATAAAATATATATATTTTTTAATTAATTGAAAAGAGAATGCTTGGTCGTTACTTGCTGTGGTGTTCAACAAAAGTTTGGAGTCAGTGAAATTTTTATTAAATAAAAATGATATACTTTTAAGGATGCTTTAAATTGACCAAAAGTGATAGTAAATTTTAGATTTCTGTTTACATTTTTTTTTTTATTACAGTTTCTACAAAAATATTAAGCAGTACAACTGTTTTCAACATTGATGATAATAATAAGAAATGTTTCCAGCACCAAATCAGCATATTAGATTGATTTCTGAAGGATCATGTGACACTGAAGACTGGAGTAATGATGCTGGAAATTCACAAATATATTACATTTTAAATCTATTAAAACAGAAAACTTTATATATTACTTTTAACTTTTTTCATTGCATATATCCTGTATATATATTGTAATATAATGTCTTAAGACTTTTTTTTATTTTTATCCTTTATAAACCAAAAATCTAGATTTTCCTGGCAACACCTAATGACTTTTATTAGGGCCATTGCAATGATTGTGTTATGTAATGGTTAACATTATTAGTTATTATTCATTCAGATAGTTAGAAATGCCATTAGTATTCATTGCTTCGTATGTCTTCTTCACAGATCCCTGGTTGAAAATGCTGGCTTTCAGCGAACACCAGAGTAGACAGTTTGATTCATGCCTATATTTGACACATAAATAACACCCATGTGGAGCCATTGCCTCTATGGAATGGCAGATTTTGAAGGACCTTGAGCTTGACTTTGATCATGTGGTAATGCCTCTGCCATCATATGATGTCCTTACAAAGACAAAATGTTCCTTTAAGTTGCATTACACACACTTGCACTATAGCTTTTTGTGAAATGATCAATTACTGCTGAATGCTGCGTTCCACACTGATTCATTTTGTGTTTTTGCAATTATCTTTTTTTATTTATTTAAAGGCTAATAGTTTTATATGAGTAATGAGGCATTTAATTCTTGCTAGACCACTGATGGTTCAGATAGGGAAGTTATTAGCTTAATTTTGTATGTGGATGTCTAATTTTATAATGTATTTGCCACACAGTTTGGCTGAGGATTTTAAGAAAAGTCTGTGGTTTCTGGTGGCTAGTGTAAAACAAAGTGCAATAATTGGACAAAAAGTGCCAGTGCAGAACTGAACATATTCCTGGCAGAACACTACTGTTGTAAGTGGTATTAAATATATGTAATGTTTAGGAAAATTGCCCGTGTTCTGCACCATTTTCATTTGAGCGACTTCCAGATAGTGATTAGAAGGGAGTTTAGATGTGAGCTTTATGATTAATATGACTCTACCTCTAATATGAGACACAGAAAAGGCAAATGTGAGACTTGATTGAAAAATTGTAGACATTGTTAAGGCTTGTTTTGTAAAGTATACATTTAGGTTTGATCTAAAAAGATGATGCATGAGATTGCAGTTGTTTGTTAACTAAATAAGTTTTGTTTGGCCATTCTCAAATGTCAGAGTTCACCTCGCCCCTGGTGCTGTATTGTAATCAGATGTGAGTAAATTTCTCTATTGTTACAGGCTTGATAAATCCAATTTGTTCGGCTTGTTTGTTTTGCAGAGATTAGTTCATAACACTTCAGAATGGAACAATCAAATAGCCGCTGGCATATCATCCTCTTGCCACGCTGTTCATTTAGTTTTGCTTGATAGACTTTCAAGAAGTACTATTCATTAGGGCCCACTTCCCATGATAAAACAAAGATATTTTGAGTCAATACAAGTTCAATTTCACAGACAAACAAAAAACCTTGTCCTTTAAAAGAGCGAATCCCAGGGTGAGGCGTCTGAATGATGACTCTGACATTTATGTGTGTTATGGAAAGATGTTTGAAGTCCGGATACCCTCCAGCACAAAAACAGTGCAAGAAAGCAGAGTACATGTTCTTATGAGATATAGACCTGAATTAGTAAGGTAGTGGACTGCTGCATGGCTTCAAAAAGAGCCCTTTTAACCATTATTTCTTGCATGCTTGCAGAACGTTTTTCTCAAGGGCTAGAACCTCTGAGCTTTTGTATTGCCCACTTTTTTGGGTTCTTTTTTCTGTGTCTGTTCCTTACCATCTATAAATGGATTTATGTTGGTCATATTACTCTGAGAACTATAGAGTCTAAACTGGAAAATGTCAAGGGGAATACAAAGTCACTGATGGTCTTGGATGATGTTTTCTCTGGAACTGCGGGGTGGGGGGGTAGAAGTATGGAAAGAAACAAAGTTTGTTGATGCAAACTTCAACTTTCACTTTGTAATGTCATTGAATCATATAACAGTAAGAGAGAATAATAGAGCAGAACTTTTAATTTAAATAAACAAAAACATTTAAATAGTTAAGTGATGCTTTGGATGAACACTATATAAAGCACCTTACAGCTTTTGACAGTGCCTCACGAGCTCAGCTTCTTGTTGGTCTTCTTACCGGAACGCGCACAGCAGCGGAGTGAGGCGTTCACAATAGCAGCTTGTGATTCGCCCATTGCACATAGAAAAGCTATTCTATGGCGAGCAACTTCTATGTTGGGCTTGTTCCAACGGTCTGAAGAAGAACGATTCAGTGTAATTGCCGTTCGTTGCCGCTTTATAAAGGCAGAGCTCTAACCGCTATTCACGCACTTGAATGCCGTAGTAACGCAACAGCTGTTTTTTTTCCTTTCGTTTTTTTCTGCTCATCTCCTGCGCCCCCCTTGCAGTAACCTTGGTGCCCCACACTTTGAGAACCACTGCCCTAGACAATCTCTTAAAACCCAGAGTCAACAATAGCGGAAAACACAGACCTACTCCCTTGTGTGTCATTTTTTAGTATTTTTGGACTAAGGAAGGAGTAGGATATTTGCTAGCTGAACAAAGTATGTTTTACTTGTTTACTTTCTTAATCCAATAGAAAAATAATTAATTTGATATTCTTGCCAAATTCTTTCCCAGATGAGTTTAAACCAACCAATAGTGCATATCTTTCAGTCTAATTTGAATGACCGCAGAGATTTTGTTCACGTGTTTTACGCTAGGTGAATATGTGGGTGTGCATACATTTAAATAAATCAGCATGCTTAAGCTATGACAGATCCAACTGTTTGTCTCTTTTTATTGTTTCATAATGCCCCACCTGTTTTTAGAGATATTTTTTAAAAAAATCACTAGTTTTCCATCTGTCATAGTCTATAGGATTACACAGAATCAGTTGTGCAAATGTAGTCTGCTTAAATCCTCAAGGGATCATGAAACTAATGCATCTGACCTTCAACACCAAGAAAGTGAGGTTAAATCGCATTATAGGAAGTTTAATGAAGTGCCGATAGTCTCAGATCAGTTGGGCTATTGATGCATCCAGGCCCAGAGTGGCCATCAGGAGAATCGGGAGAATTCCCGGTGGGCTGCTCATAATTTGGGCTGGTAGTACCACTTCGACACGAAGGCGGTTTTCACATGGGATCCGTGCACAAGTCTCTAGTTCATTTTCAATGAGAGACACACTGAAAGCAGCAAATCATTGGCTCTAGTGGCAAAGACAGTGTGCAAGCGGTGCTCATACACCCGAAATCCTGTCACTTGCATGTGCACAGCTCTTCGTAGAGGTTATAGATATTATTATATGCCATATGTAAATATTACACACTGTAAGGCGAGCCTCATAACTTCCCCTCCCCCACTTTCTCTCTATACTTTACACACATGCGGAAGATGCATGTGGATTACATTTGTGTGACTGATAATTGAAGTAACGCGCACGCACGCACGCACGCACGCACGCACGCACGCTCATATCCAGGGAGAAAGACCTACAAACCTATCTACCATATACAGAACAGATAATAGTTGTAAAATAAAAGTTTAGGTGCTAGGTTTATATATGTCCTTTTTTGTTTGTTGTTTTTTCAGTCAAAATAATGGTACATATTTTGAACTATCCATCTGTGTTTTTAAGAACTCAGTAAATGTGAACATTTTTGTAAGGCAATTCATCCTAATAATAAATAAATTAATAATAAAAAAATCTGTTAAACTAAAGTTGTGGCTATCTCATAACCCCTCACACAAGCACTTGTCAATGCCGGCGTGTAACTGTGTGTTCGTCTCCGCCGGCGAGAGCATCGAAATTCGCTCTGGCTGCCCGGCCAACAACACTGTAGAAAGATTCGTGGACGCTCTGACGTAGATCAGATGCTTGGTCTTTTTTTAAAACTTTTACATTTATTTAAAGGGGCCGCAAAGCAAACAAGCATGTTGATCGGTATTTGTGCAGACTGATCACAAGTAGGGTATAAGTTAACCTCATGAAATCTTTTAAATGTGAAATTAATAAATTGATTGATGGAAAGAACTTAACAATTATAGTTATATGTTTGCTAACGAAATATACCAATTAAAAGCCATTTGTGTGGTGTGGCTTATGTGTTCATGGTTAAGTGCTAGTCTAATTTCAACACGCAGCTTATAGGAGACATTTGCTAGCCTTGGTCTTTAATTAACATTAACATTCATTTGTGTGTAGCCTACATCACAATAACTGCTGCTTGAAGCGTAGCCTTAATGCAATTGGTCAAATCGGTGTTGTTTTGTGCAAATGAATTGCATTCCCGCTGAAAAACAAGCATTCTAGAGCGAAAGTGTTGAACAGTAGTGTAGATATGGGTAAAAAAAAGTAATATACACTAGATAAAGGAAAATGATTGGACCTTGAATTCTGAGGCTTGTCTTTAATTTTCTTTTCTTCCTTCCCCTTTACCTGTTAATTTAAATGGTACTGTACTGTGAAAATAATTTTGTAAAAAAATATGTAATGTAAGCTTTCAAATAATAGTAGGTCATAAAGTCTGCATGATTTAATTACAAAATGCTGTTGTATATCATGTCACACTGCAGTGTTTGTCAGCTTCCCAGAAGTATTTCATGTCAGTTCCCCTCCCTGTACAACAGAGGGATAGATGCTCTGTCACATAATTATCCGTCCACCTATCTCACAGCAGACAGCTTGACTGCTCATTACTCAGAATCCGGAGTAAGAATACAGAACACAATAAACCACTGCTTTTTGTCTTTGAGAACCTTCTGGTTCTTTGCATGATGTCTTGACGTCCAGCCTGGTCTCCACTCGGAGAGGACAGATGGCTAGACCTGAACTGCTGCTTGACATCAGGTAAACAGCCTCAGCCATTTTTACAGCTTGTCAGGACATCATCTTTGGTCCACTGCTCTCAGGTGAGGTTCACCAGGTAGGGCTGAGTGGTATGACGATGGAGCATTGCAATCGCGGATTTTTTTTTAAACGTTTTTTTTATGACAGGTCATTCAAACATTTTTCAAATGTATTTGTCTTCTGTTTTTAACTTGTGTTATATAATATGAAGCTGTTATGTACTGATGCCAGACTTATTATTCTTTTTTTTTTTTATAAATAATCGTACCTTTTGGTATGCAATATGCATCCAAGTTCCAAAATAATACAGCTGCAGAAATAGGAATTACCACTTGATTATGTAATATATAATACAATTCCTACAAAATAGCTATATTGTGATTCATATATGCTGTTTTGGTCATATCACCCAACTTTACTTTTTTCCCCGTTGAAAATACGAACATGAAGTGTGTGAGAACATCAGTTATTTCTTTGCTTTTCAAGAGAGAACAGAACAAATCCCCATGTTTATTTTCTCACCAATGTTCTTTGAACTCCATCCAGCTCTCTTCAATTCCATTTTTAAAATCCAAGGTAAATCCTGTTTGATTGTTTTTCTTTTATATATTGCCACCCTTTTTTCTAGACTTTAAGTTTTGGGGCTGCTCTTTTGCCTTTGCTAGCATGTTATTATGAACATATTTTCCCAATTTGAATCGAAAATGCCTCAAGCTGTTTTAAGAGCCCTGTGATGCATTGCAACACAAAAATCTGTAATGCAAACATCTTCAAGTGCTCTTAGCACCAACATAAAGAGGGGTTGTTTGTTTAATCTATTCAGCATAATATCTTGCCTCTCCCCGCCAGGATTTAAGCAGGAAAATAAAACTGGCTACAGTTTTATTTATAAGATTTACCTTTTGGTTGCAGGCAGGCAGTCTCTTCCCAGTCAATTAGATCTAGCAATTGATCCATAGCCTGTGCCCTGCTGGGTGGGTCAGATAATCCTTTTTATCCCCCATGAACGTCTGACGCAAAGACCTTTCAGGTTGTGTTTTTTGTTACAGCATATTAAAAACTGTAAATCGTGACCAAACTCGGTCCTGCAGAGTTTAGCTCCAGCTTGCCTCAACACACCTGCCTGGACGTTTCCAGTATGCCTAGTAAGACCTTGATTTGGCCCTCAAGGAGCAGGATTGGACACCCCTGCTCTAGCCTACTTCTAAACTGTAATCTGTCTATCCATCTTTCTTTCTTTCTTATAATTTGTAAAATGTTTATATTATAAATTTGAAATGTATTTGTTCCTTGCTTCCTTCTGTAGCTTGTTACCGATGAGTATTTTAGTATGTTTGTCTATATTGGCAGAAGAATTCCCCTTCATTTATTTTCGTTAGCGGACATGAACCGTTCTGAATGGTTTGAAATGGTTCTGGAACCCTAGGCTCTGGTGACTAGACCCATAAACTGAGAAAGTTCCTTCATCTGAAATGTTTGTAACTTGGGAATTTGGTGTGTGTCTCAGACTGAGACATATTTCATTGATCTGAGGCCATTTTTACCCATGAGCTCAAGGACCAGCGTGAGATCTTTTTTCAGCCCACCTGTGGAGCTTCAGATCAAGGGAGTCTCTGTTTATCTCTGAATAATTAATGCTCTCCTGAAATTATCCGCTCCTGTCTGCAGTGTACAGAGCACCCAGAAGCCCAGCCACTAAGCTCCTCACATGGACTGAAATCCAAATGTAATTTATTATTTTTCTTGTGTACCTTTTTTCCCTTCAGTGCTCTTAATGCAATGCAAAGACCTTGTTTTGTATGCAGCTTACAGCCACCTCGCTTTCATTATGCTTTGATGCTTTGTGCAAAGACCTGAACATTTCATTGATCTGAATTTTATTCAACCTCTAGTGATGATCTTAGCTAAAAGCAGAATTGTATAGCTTTGTGTTTTCCAGCTCAACAGGTAGAGCAAGGTGCTGGCAACACTCAGGTTTGATTAAGGTTAAGGATTGACTCCCAGGAACCGCATCTACTAATAAAACGTATACTTTGAATGCACTTTAAGACGCTTTGGATAAAAGCTGGATGTAACGAGAGAATGCATGTCAGTAGTGTTTAGCATGATGTTCTCGCTGCTCAATCCCTGCTGTCTCAGTTCTCTTCTACTCTGATCATGTCTAAATATACTATCCCAGCTCCATTTATACAATTTGTTTTTTTTTCCTCTAGTGTTTTACAGCTATTAGATTTTCTTTGATAAAAAACACATTTCCTGTGGCTCTCTTTGGGGGAAAAAAAGAGGAGAACTCATTAATTTTTGCTGATAAAGCACCCAGACGAGCTTCGATAATGGGAGTTCACAGAGCCATTTTACAAAGAGGAATATCTGAGGCAACATTAACTTCAATTAATTACTTAGCTTAATGGTCAGAGCTTGCTTGTGGGTGTGTAAAGCTGATCAATCCTCTTCACTGGACACTGGGCTGTTAAATCAGTGTAATCAGCCCCTCTGTCTGTCTTACTGGGCCAGACTGGTGTGTAATGAGTCTCTGAGTTGCAATTTTCCTATTCCTATTAAGATTTTATCATCAAGCAGGCAAAGATTTGTTCATTGTCTATCTTTATATTTCTAGCTGAAGTCTAAAACAGCACAATGACATCTTTTCTGCATTTGGAGAAAAGGTAATACACTGAGCTAATCCAAATATGTAAAATAATAAATAAAAAATCGGATTATTTACATAGCCATGTCTAATGCTTGGTTATTATTAGGGATGCACTGAAATTTCGGCCCCTCAGTGTTCAGCGCTCAGGTTTCAGTCTCGCTCTAACAGTTATCACTGTGCAGTTTGACGCTCCTCTCAATATTCTGCTCTATGCACGTGCAGCGATCAGCGGTTCACGGCCCATGCCAACGCTCCACTCATGTACCGCTCATGCTAGCAAAGCAAAGTCCACTCAAAAAAACGTGCCAATAGGAGATGTAGTAGTATTGTTGCTGTGTGTATAGCCATGCTGGGCAACACTGGTTAAATGACGCTACCCTCTCGTTCACTGATCCGCTCCAATATGCTCTGCAATAGCTTTGTAGGACTATACTTTATTTGGATAATTGGTCAAAAATAAATCTGTTAAATCTGATTCTGTTGCATAGAATTGATTAAAGAATAATATATTAATTTTAATATTAATACATTTTCTGTCCAATTTTAGTATTACTTTCAAAAAAGTGTTTATTATATTTGCTCCATTATAATGATTGAATTTCATTAAAATACTAATACAATTATACAAAAAAAAAGCCCATTTTTGTTTTTTGGAAGTGCATTCAAAATTTTCGGTTTTGGCCTAGAATTGTATTTCGGTGCATCCCTAGTTATTATAATGGTTAATTTTGTTTGTGGGTGTTTCTTTAACTTTAAACACTTTTGGACCTGTAAACTTTTTAGACTCCTAATTCTTTTTAAACATAATTAAACTTTTCTCACTGAATAGTTTGATTAATTTGTCTACTAACATGCCCAACGGTCAATAAGAATAAAAAAGAAAATGAATACTTTTTTATACAGATCAGATGCATTAAAATATTACATTCATAACCATTTTCATCATTGATAACAATAACAAATGTTTTGTATTATTCATCAAATCACTTCTGAAGGATCATATGACACTTCAGCTTTGTCATCACATAAGTAAATTACATTTTAAAATATATTAAAATAGAAGACGGTATAGACTATTCGTATATATGATCTAATGATCATTGCCATCACATAAAATGTATAAATATTCATTGTATTTCATATTTATTAGTATTCTGTATTCTATGATGGAAATTACGTTGTTTAAAAAAATTGCTGACTTATCTTTTATGTATCCTAAATATAGACAAAATATCTTTGCACATTAAGCATCGCTTTAGAAAATTGCTTGATTATGCATGAAAAACATTGATCACATTTACTCTTTTTTTTCCACTATTTTTGTTGCATTAATTTTTTTGGTAATTCATATTTTTTGTGATTTACTTTTTTTTATAGTTGAAAATGGAAATTCTTAGTCTGGGACACTGCACAATAATCAATCTTAACATACATACAAATATTGAGTAAAAAAGAACAATGAAGGTATATTAAAATGTTTCCAAGACCTTTATATAACAAATGCTTGAAATTTGGTAAGTCAGTGCCGACATAGTATTTCAGTACAGATTTTATGCAGAACCACCTCTGTGCTGTTGCTGGAAAAATTCACATGTCTTGAGGTGCTTAATGTTTTCCACATATCCTATTTGGTTCTATACCTGGATTTTTTGTACTGCAGTCTTTTATCTTCCTCTTCTTGTAGATTCCTGCTAGATTAGCCCACTTCAGGCTTATATACGTGCAAAGTCTTATTGATCCTGACAGTACATGCTTGTGTTGCGCAGATCTCATTTGACGTCCAGATTAGCCAAGGTCAGATATAGATCCACGAGGATATCATTAACGTAAAGAGCCCAGGCTGACAGTTCACATTACCTCAACCAACCAATATACTGCAGTGTTTCTTAGCTTGCAAAAGGAAAGCAAAGTTTAATGTCTGACTGTGATGTTACATAGACTTTGATTTTTTTTATTTGAAAGTCTTTCCAAGTTCTAGCAGCAGCAGCTAATTACCCAGTGATCTGAAATCAGGTTCTTGTGGTGTTTACAGAAGGAACCAGTGGGAATGCTGTGTGTTTGTATGTTTTTGCCCGCTTGTGTCTAAGTAAAATGAGAGATTCAAAGAGCATTAGTGTGGCAGAGACGTGTGTCATGGGACTCACACTGCCCCCCTGTGGGTGAGTCTCAGCGTGAGCTTTTGGACAAATATCAGGCTGACAAAACAAAAAGCTTAGACATCATGCTCACAAATTGTATCCTACTGGTTCCTATCAGTTTGCTTTCATTAGTCCTTTTTTCAGTAGCCTAAGTTCTATTAGGAAGGTGTCAGAATAGAGGCTACAGATATAATGACGACGCTCAGATGTTTAGACCGTAATTCGCCACCTTGCTTGTGTGTAATTCAATGATTTAGTCCTTGAATGCAAAGCCTTAAATGAGATGTCTGTAGTCCTGCATACAAATGGCATCTCTTAAGGAAGTCATAGACCAGTAAGTGTTCACATTGTTATTATGATTAGCTCCCAGAGGGAGGTGCTGGTTCAGTCTCTTCAGCCTATGCTTGCCTCAGACACTCACATAACAGAGTCTGCGGCAGGAGCCACAGCGTATTTAAGGGTGCCGGACACGTTTTGGTTTTTCTGGGAAAGCTGCCTGTTTCCGGGCAGGTGCTGTTGGCTTCCCTGACAGTTCTTAGGAGCAACGAACAGATTAGCAAGCAGCGTAGCGCGTATAGTTGAGCTAGGGTTATGCAGTGAGGCTCCTTAAAGCCAGAAATGTTAAATAGGCCCTCTGTGCCCACAGCTCAGGATGCCTGCGGTGTCAGGGCCAGATCACCTTCGTATACCGGCACACAAAGCAGTCAGCAGTAAACAAGCTAAAACGCGCCAGAAGAAGCGGGGGCCGCACAAACGAAGAGAAAGTCTGAGAGAGTCGGATCTGAATGGAATTGGCAGCAAAGGGGTTTAAGCTGAAAAGGTCATAGCTCACTTTTCCTTTCAGAACGTCTCCGAAAAATTATCTTTGAAGTCGTTTGCGCATTTGTTCATGGAAATCAATTGAAATGCAATGACAACGTCAAAGTGTTGGTGTGATGGGTTTTTTTTTATGACCCATTTTATTAAGAAAGATTTTCTGCACCTTCCTTCCGCCCTCCCCTATTGCTTTATTCCTCATTTGGTGGGTTTTTCACTAAGTCCTTTCTTATACCGAGTATGAGGAGGATAAACCTCTTATTGCGGCAGGAACATAATCCCTTTTGCATGCCCACAGCGAAAGTATATTACACACCAGAAGTGGAGCAGATACATCTGTGACTGTGTATGGCACCAGGAACCTCCCACATCCCATGATCATAGTAAAAAAAGAAGAAGCCTGAAACACTTTATTTGATATTCAACCCACTATCATGAGGTTTAACAGGGTTTCAGAACCAGAAATGCATAAAATCCAATATTGCAGATAATTCAGGGTTTTATTCAGGGTCTTGGATGCTCAATCACAAAACTATTTGTTTGTCTATTTCGTAAAATAAAAGAAAAGGGAAAAAAAGGTTCTGACCTGTTGTGCACTGCAGTGGTTATTGTTTAGCCTTGCTGCTCAAGTTGAAGAGGCAGGTTCAAGTCCGGCATGCGTTGTGTCTGATTCAATGTCTCCTCTTTCTGTTTGACAGTTTTTTATAAATTTGAAATTTTACTGTCTAATAAGAGGCTTAATAATATAGTTCACTCAAAATGAAACATCTGTCATTTACTCACCCAAACCCAAGTCTCTCGTTCATCTTCGGAGCACATATGAACCATCCAACCAATGAAAGTCCATATTTGTAAAGACATTTGTAAAAGTACTACATATGAATTAAGCGTTTTAATCCAAGTGTTTTGAAGAGTGTTTTTTATTTGGTGAACTATCCCTTTAAAGCCCTTCCACCATAAGAAAAGAGTAGCATTCCCAGTAAGTGTAATGTTTTGGCCATAGTTCGATTAGTTTTAACTTGTGTGAAAGTGTCATTTGAAAGAGCCTGAAAATAAACTGGCTAATGGACTTTCCAATTGGATATATTTTAAGGGCCACCCATTTTCACTGTTAGATGCTCATGGCCCGTCACTTTGTTCTCCACTCTGTGACAAGCCTGCCCTCCATCCCTGACAGCTCATTGATTACCGTGGTGTGCTGCCTTTCGATCGGCTCCCTGATGAATTCTCTCAACCCTGAGATCCTCCCTCCCAAGTTTTCATTTGTCTTTATCTATCAGAGCATTTCTCAGGAGGGTTACCATGAGAACATGCAAATTCCGTTCTACTCCGTTGGCTGTCACCTTTCCCTTTCTTTTGTGGCATAAACACTCAGTGATGGGTGCAACTATTTTGCAGCGTCTTTCCTGAAATGACAAATCAGAAAGCCTGACAATGGAAATCATTGGGAGATCAGACACCTTGCCAATTGGCCTAGCTGATGTTTTCCTCTTCCATGACGGAGAAGAAAGCGATTCATCTTCCCAGGCTATCTGTTGCCCTTGGTTGCTATTATCACTGAGCTGTAATTGCCTGGTTTTACACATGGCTGAGTGGCTTCCCGGCCTGCCTGTAATAAAACTGTAGGCAGGAATACAGAAGACATGGGGAGAAGAGAAACCGAAATAATGAGCTTAGTTATCCAACTCTCCAGATGCAGGATAAAACAACTGGAGAAGAGTGGGGGTCGCAGCACGTCCTGATTTACTCTGTTGTTTGATGATCTCTGGAGAGGTTTAAATTCTTATGATTGGCCGGGTTGAGTCTTTGGCAGTGATGCAATGGCAAAACCATAGAGAATTTTTTGTTTTTTTTTGTTTTGCCAGGGTAGACAGCTATCTCTAATTGTTGTCTTGCTGTGAAATGGCAGTTCTTGCTGTGGGTGACCAGCAGTGATAGAGCAATATTGTCTAATTAACAGGCGTGTTAGCTCTCCCTTGTGCCCGTTCCAAAATCTGCCAACAGCCTTGTCGATGTATCCTGCACAATGCACATATTCTAGTGTTGAACATTTGTAGTGTATTTAGAGTAAATACTTTAAATACTGTTGTGTTAAAATCATATAATTTTAGGTAAGATTTTTTTTAATGTTTTTGAAAATAAGTCTACAATTTCTCACCTAGTCTGCATTTATTTGATCAAAAATACTGCAATTTAAAATAACTGCTTTCTATTTTAATATATTTTAATTTTTAATGTAATTTATTCCTGTGACGGCGGAGCTGAATTTTCAGCAGTCGTTACTCCAGTCATCTGAGTCACATCTGAAATCATTCTTATTATAATCAATGTTGAAAACAGTTGTGGTGCTTAATCATTTTGTGGAAACTGTGAAACTTTTAATCAAAAGAACAGCATTTATTTGACATAGATAAGGGTGTTTCCAAGGTGGCCGCCAAGTAAACTGACTTGCCCTAATTGGACTTCAGGACACCTCAGTTGTTATGCATTGAACAACATCAACATAATTGCTTGGGAATCCACACAGGTAACAATTGATATCCCAATATGGGGAAAAACTATTTAAGATTCTATCCAAGCTGTGCATGTCCCAGTAAAATCCTTTAGGGCTCTTGATGTCTGAGAAACACACTTTCTGTGGTTAGCTTATTAGCTTATGTGCTGCTTATTTACTTAATAAAGCCATAGGCTACCATAGAAGCAATATTTGGAATTATGGTTTTATTTATTTTCTGGTATTGAGGACGTGAAATTGATGTCCTGACTGAATGGGAGTGATACCTTATGGCTCAAACCCTAAAACATTTTTCTCTTTAATGGCTCATTCAGGGTATGCCAAGGTTTTGATTGACAGCTAAATTCTCTGGTGTAGCCAGAGGAGAGAGGCAAGGGCTCAGCTGGATTGTTTTCCGTGGCTTAGGTTCCAATTCCCAGCTCTCCGTTTGGCAGAAGGGATCCACTTTGCCGTCAGTAAACTGTGACCGTGTCTCAGGGCTCTGATCTTTTAATACCTAGTCCCAAGAACTTTCCATTTGGAGTCACTGATCCAAAACCAAAAGGGGGTTTTCACCGTGTTTATATAAATTGCAGCCAACAAAGCAATAATTTGAGTTGCAGGTCTTGTCAGAGGCATCATCAGTCTTTTGCTTTCAGCTGTGTGGTAGTGCACTTGGGTCTCTCTTGCCTAGAGTTGTGAGTCATGAGTTATATTAACAGAAGGTGAATATTGTTGTTCTTCTCAATATGGTTTATTTCCTCAATAAGCATTGGGACTGAGCTGCACATATGCCAGATAATTGGAAGAATGAAGGAGTTTGCTGGTTAGTGCAAAGCTGTGGCTGCTTATCACGCCATATAGTGTAGATATATACTCATGGAAAGGAATAAAGGATAATATTATTGCTATATATTTAGATTGTTTGTTATAAATGAGATTTATTTAGTTAATTGTGCTTTGTAAGATATCTTTTTCCAGTCTCTCTCTCTTTCCCTTCAGCTGAAATGAAGCATGAAGCCCTTTAATGGGTTGCAGAGTGCCACAAACTTTACCCATAAGGCTCTTCCTGCTGAATATCAGCTACTTTGTAAAAATACAGCTCAAAAGCTTGTTAGAATGAGATGAATGGAGAAAAAAATCCATGCAATGCAAATTTTGAGCAGGGAGAAGAAAAAAAAAACATTGAAGGGAAATTTTTATATCACAGCCGCATCTTTGTCTGACAATATGTTTATACAAATGTGTTAGATAGTTCAGTGTTGCTTTTGAATAATTAAGTGGGCGGAATTCATTTCATGGATTAATGCAGCAGAAATGGATATAGCTTAGCCTATATTTATGGTTGCAAATTTGTTAGAAATGTGGTTGCTTTTTAGATAACTGAATATGGCATGTCTAGACTGAATCTCGTTGCAAAGTTTCATGCGGACGCTAAACATGTCTTAAAGACTCCATGAAGAGGGGTGTATTTTTTGAATACTATAACAGCTAAAAATATGACAGAAGCATTCAGAAAATCATTTAAGATTGAAATGAGGTTTTAAGACTCCTCAGTGTTATGAAACACGTGTGCTGCTGACAAACACGGTGTAGGAAGCGGAAATTAAGCTAATCTCCCAATGTTTATTTTGGCTCCAGAAAGGAAATTGTGTGGTGCAGCAAACAGGATTTGCCCTCCGTTTCCCATCATATCTCAGCAGGAGTGTGTCTGTTAAGCAGCCCTAGAATTACGTGGAGAACACCTTTACGATGCAACACCACCTACCCGTCCTGTTCAACCCTTCTTTCTCTGAGCCGGCTGGACAGGGGTCCAGTCGCCCTGACCACACGTGCCGGTTCCCTCTAACCTTTCCTCACTCACAGTTGTGCGCCACACAAACAACTCTCTTCACAGCAAGAGACTGAAGTGCACTCTATCAGTTTGCCAAGTGCACTTTATCAGTGTGTCGGCCCGAAAATCAAAGGCAGGTCATTTTTCCTCAGGCTGCGCATGTTTACTTTGAGTTGTTGCTCTCACACCCACCCACACAAAATATATACTGAAATTCAAGCAACCGATGTACTCACGGTTCAGTCGGAGAGGCGATTAGGCCTTGCTTCAGTGGTGGTGTTTGAAGAGGGAGGAAATAATCATTTGTGCACGTCCTGAAGGGATAGACTGGCAGAGATTAAAAAAACAACAACAACAGATATATCCTTCAATGAATTTGACCATTTTGTGTTTGTCGTTGCAATACTTTAGGCTTTTTAAATATATATATATATTTTTTTTATATATATATATATATATATATATATATATAAAAAAGCTTGTTAGAATGAGATGAATGGATAAAAAAAATCAATGCAATGCAAATTTTGAGCAGGGGAATTTTTTTATTTATATATATGTTTTTATTATATATATATATATATATATATATATATATATATATATATATATATAATTTTTTTATTTATTTAATCAATTAACAGTTTGTTGTTAAACTATACATTAATGTCAAGTATTAGGTTGATTGGGGTCAGCGAGAACATTTTTGAAAAAATAAGTATCTTGCTCACCGATGCTGAATTTATTTAATCAAAAATACATTAAAACCAGTAATATTATGAAATATTATGACTATTTAAAATAGCTGTTTTCTATTTTAATACATTTAAAATGTAATTTAGTCCTGTGGTGGCAAAGCTTAATTTTTAGTAGCCATTACTCCAGTCCTAAGTGTCTCATGGTCCTGCAGAAATCATTCCAAAATGCTGATTTGGTGCTCAAGAAACATTTATTATTATAATCAATGTTGAAAGCAGTCCTGCTATTGAATATTTTTGTGGAAACTGTGATCAGGATTCTTTGATCAATAGAAAAGTCAAAAGAACAGAATTTATTTTAAATAGAATGTTTTTAACAATGTAAACTGACAATTAATTTAACGGATTCCTGCTGAATAAAAGTATTAATTTCTTTCTTTCAATAATAATAAAAAAAAATCTTGCTGCCCCTAAACTTTTGTATGTTTTGAGCTCTCACATTTCTGAGTGGTAAAGCGGAGGCATAGCATTTTTAATAATGTTTGCCTACTGGGATTTGATTAGATCAGAGGAACATCACAGAAATTACTCCTATTATTATTTACTTGTATATCAGTGGGCATCATACTCGCATGTACTTTAGAATAATGTATAAATCAATCTAGATATTTTTTTCCTTTTAGCTTTTGGGTAAATATGCATCCTTTTCATGCAGAGAGAGCATCTGACTGCAACAGTTCGACTAGACTAATAGTGCCTCTGATGCTGTTATGAAAGATTGCTAAACTTGGCAGGCAGCTCGTTAATAGTCTCTGAAGTCGTGATATTTTTTGCCTTACCATCTGTGGTCTTTTCTTTTCTTTTCTTTTCTTTTCCCTCTCTTTTTCTTAAAGCTCTCCTTCCTGTCAATAATGTCGTTTAGCGCTCTGAAAGTGATTTGTCCAGGGGACATTCAGTGGTTTAATACTGACTAAGCAAGAAAAACTCAGTACCAGACCAGGACGTGACAAGATTTCACTCCCGGATCATTTTGCCATCGTCAAGCATTGTTGTCTCCATCTCTCATGCCATGCTTTAGATTGTAACAAAGTGAAATTTATGATATCCATTAAACGCGCTCTATAACTCGGGTCATTTAGTCTTTCTCCGGGGTTGGGATTGATTTGCGCCAGTCAACAGTCAGACACCAAAAGGGCATTTAGAAGTGTTTTTCTGGGGTGACTAGCCACCTTCTCCTCTACGCAGGGTCCAGAATTAACACTTGCCAAACACTAAATACAAATTCCTAAATAAAAGATGCACTTTAGTGATAGATAATTTTAATAGGAAATGGAATATTACAAGGTTTAAGTCGGCCTATTAAAATGATAATTACTCCTTGCTGGTTTAAAATGTTCTTTTTGTTGTGGTATTGTGAACTAGCAATTAACCCATTAATTACCCATTAATATAAATGTATACAACTTGAAATGTATAATTGTGGAAAGAACATTTAACATATTAATATTTTAAAAGTGTTGTTTATAAGTTGATGTATTTAAGTATCATGAATTAACAAAGTAATCAAATTTAACCTTACAGTTTAATGTTGACTGTGGTTCAAATAAAAGGCTTAGAGTCTACTAAAGAAAACATTTGACATGGCTTGTTTGTACCATATTTTTCCCCAATTGTTTTTACTTTACTATTTTTTCTCCAAATTTTCTTTGTGACACCAGTGTGGAATATTCCTCATTTAACCACAAAAACAAATGTATGAGGAACAAAATCCTAATCTATCATTGTGTTTTCATCACAGTTTTACAGAGTGACAGTATATAATCTATAAATTGAAAAACATTTTTTTAGTTTAGAGGTTATGTGTGAGCAGGATCCATGATCAAAATGCTAACACATCCGTTTGTCATTAATATACAAGGGAAACTCTTTAATAGTTCCACTGTTGTGGATAGAAATATATATTGTTTATAAAAACTATGCAAAATACAGTTTCATGCACAGTAAGAATATTTATGGCCTACCATTGGCAAAATCATAATTGTCGACTCTATGAGTGTTTGTTTTTGTGTTTTGTGCGCTGCGCGCCATTAGGATCTCTCTGTAGGGGGGACGTCAGGCTTGGAGGTTGGCCGCCCTCTCGGTGAGAATGCAACTGATGGCCTGCCGAGCACATGAAGCTTCCAGGCATGCCTTTTTCGGTTTTATTACCATCCTTCCCTTTTGTATGCGACTGCCACAAAACGCCAAACAAGCCCTACTCAAAGCATTTTGTTTTAGTCATTTTGTTGTTCAGCCCATATGTCATGATATCCATCTCTCCACAACATTTTCACATGCCTTTCTGCTGCTTTTTCTGCTCCCTCCCTCTTTCGCCCTGTCTTTTTGCATCCTCCCCCCCTTATTCCTCTCTTCTCTTGTCTCCACAAGCCTCGGTGTAGAGAGCTAGAGAGCAAGAGCAAGCACATGTGGGGGTGGGGAGGAATCACAGCTGAATTAGTTGGTTCTCTCCGATTGGTTGAGAGGCTGGGTATTGTGGGTAGGGGGGAGAGAGCGGGGCGGGCGACATTTGTTTATTACATATTTCCCCCCTTCTCTTATCTTGTGTTATCACGGCAACAGCTCCTCCTATACAAACATAAAATTGACAGTGGAGGGGAAGTATCGGGCTCACTGTATACAAGGGGAGGGGTGTGTGTGTGTTTGTATATATGCGTGCGTGTGTGTGTGCTGTCTGTCTGCCTGAGAAAGAGAGCCATTTAATTTGTGGAGTGAGCAGGGATATGCGTCAGTTCGTCCACCGTATCCTAGACACTGCCGATGCCGTGTCCACCAACTGCTCAACGTCACGGTTTCATCAGGCAAGAGGGGTTGGCGCTCGGCAACGCCACCACCAGAAGAGAGAGACAGGCAGAGAACGAGAGAAAAGCAAGGCAGCATTGGTGCACTGATGCCTGTGCGCGTGTGTGTTTGAGTTGTCTGTGTGGGGCTGCCGGCGGTCCGCTGCTCCTTAGTTACTCTGGCTTCTTGCTGCTGCTGTACGTCCTTCATTCTGTTTGCCTCTGACACCATGATTTTTTGTAATCACTTAGGTGAATACAAGAAGGACGAACTCTTGGAAGCTGCGAGGTGAGTACATGCCTTCTCAACCTTTCCTCATGTCATTTCCCACTCTCTCATGATTCCGTTCTCTTCCTCCCTCCCTTGCTTTTTCCATAGACGCTATTTTTCTTTTGTCTGTGCACATGGATATGAATTAAGGCATGTGTCGGAGAAGGTGCCGTCAGGACCAGGAATGTCTCACTCAATGGATGCATTTAATACGTACATGTGATGGCCTGGAGGAGCCCACTTCCTACACAGAGGACAGCCTGAGAGTTTCCATTTAGCTGCATGCCATGGGCAGAATGCTTTATTCCATGTGGTGAATTCTGTTTTAATTGGTTTCCGAGTGCTGCAGGTGAAACCAGAGGAGAAGGATGCGAAAGAGACAACTTCACATCCTACCTGTTGTCTGGGGAAACTCCATTTCACCAAACACCTGATTGTCACCATAGGACACCTAGCCATGGAAAAACAAGACTGCCTTTTGAAACACGTGACACGTAGGCAATCCCAGCAGTCACCACCTTTTCGTTACAGAGAAAAGATGTTCCTTTTCATACTCTGGTCTACATCTCCATTGGCCTTACCCCCCTTTTTATACCCCTGCCTTCAGGCACAGCCCAGAGCATGGATACGAATCAGGACTCTTGTTTTTTTAATGATCAAGAGAGAAAGGAACTACAAAGACCTTGTAATTCTCTCCAACATTAGGAAGAAAGATTGATAGGAACACGTGATCACAGGGGGCTTCATTGTTGTGGAATTAGGCTGATCTCTGCCCCACCCCTTTAAGGATGGCACGAGTAACGCTATAAATTGAGAATCATTTTTAGAGACTTGCAGAATGGAAGGTGGGCGATGCAGATAGACAACTATTTGCAAGAAAGTCGGGTTTGACTTATGGCCTGTGCTCTTCTTAGTAGTAATCTCCCGAAGACCAGGATGCATCTGCAAACGCATCAAGAAGATTGATGACACCCTCCCATTCCTCAGCCTCTCTTCCCAATTGTAATCTCACAGCCAGCCCTTTTTTGCCATGTTGGTGGTGGGGTGTGCATTTAAATGAAGGAACTTATGTTGTTGTTCATTTAAGCCAGTTATCTGCAGTTATTGGCAGGAGTATCCCAGAGTAACTGGGGAGAAACAAACTCTTATTATGCAAGGTTCTGGCAAGGCTTGTCCTGTAGTAAAGTCTCGGACTCAAGTCTGCTATTGTCATAGAGTAGTTTTTGCATGCCTGCAAGACCCTGACAGTTTCCAAAGATGGAACACTCGACGTCGACATGTTCCAGCACAGGAGCACGACCACATTGTTTGGCAGCTAATATATCTCCTTGCCATTGTTCATCTTTTGATTAGAGTGGGATCAGGCCCATCTCTAGCCACAGATGGCATGAGGTTTTGGTCATAGCCGTGGCAGGCCTATCAAATTCAGCACTGTGTTGTAGCTCGTGGTGCTGGCGAAACATAAATGTCGTTGGCAGGTGCTGATGATTCAAACATCTCCAGGCCACGGCTCACTCCAGTTACAGCAGGAACTTTATAGGATATCCGCAAGTGCCACTCCTATGCATATGATACATTTAAATTGAAGGTACCCTGTCGGTCTCTTCTTTATGTTCCATAAAGTAAATTACCAATAGTAATAGTAATGTTTGTCTTACATCCTCCTTTCTTGACTTTTATTCCCCCATCTCTCCTTTTATCCTTTACTCCTTCACTCCTTATCTTCTCTTTGAAATTCACTGTTAGCTTATTCTTTTATACTGTTCCCCAATGTTCTTTAAAAACTGCTGCTTTGCTTCAGGAGCGGAAATGAAGAGAAGCTCATGGCCCTGCTTACGCCGTTAAACGTCAACTGCCACGCCAGCGATGGTCGTAAGGTAAGAACATTCACTGCATCATTAACGTTTGACCACTGTTTGTGAATACTCCATAGAACTGTTAATATTCTCCTTCCAACAAACTTCCAAAACTGAGCCAAGGTCGATGCCATATTTTATTTTACATGAATGAAAACAAGCTGATTTTTTTAAGCTGATTTCATTCATAAGCATCAGGAAAGTCGGTTCACACACAATGTCTCTCAGCAGAGTTAACTAGTCTCAGTCAACTTCTGTCCATGGTTATTATAGTTTTCAAATCTTAATTTAGTTTTGTTATTTTGTTCAGCATTCACTCATTGTTAGATTTTTTCCCCCTAGTTTCACTATTTTAGGTTTAGTTTATATAGTCTAAAAAGAACACCTAAGAATACTTTCTGTAAGTAGTCATTTTGCAGTCATGAAAATTTATTTTAGTTAAGATGGAGTTTTTCGAGTTATATTAGTTTATATATTTTATTTCTGTTAACAAAATCGTTTTTAGATTTTGTTGTATTTTCACTAGTGACACTAACACTGCTTCCATCCTATTGGAAATAATAGTTCCAACCAAAATACAATTGTTTCAAGTCGACTGGTTAGACATTGCCTTCATATGAATATTTAATTACATATGGTGTCTTCCATGACTAAGCTTCATTGTGAAAATGCAGCATATTTCACACTTTACCTTGCATTCATTGGGTTAATTTTGCAGTTGAAAATAAGTTTTATCATCAAATTAAAAGTAAAAGTGAATGCTGAGGGTTGGGTTTAAAGCTGAAGCCAAGAAGCATCACTCTTATTTAATTGGTTCATATATAATCAAGTAGATAACTCAAGTAATTTATGTGGAACTGCCATTTAATTAGACTAGTTTTTGCTGCTGTTGTTGTGCATGAGTGTTGCATTGGTTTCAAGATTAAAGCAAACCCTCAGGTTTTTACGAAGATGTACTGCAGTTTACTTTCAAGAGTACTAGCCTGCAGTTCACTCTTTGTGTGTAACATGAGCTTTAAATTGAGTTTTTGGGAACACTTTATTTTACAGTGTCCTTGTTTCCATAGTAATAACTATAAATTATGCATAATTACAAGCAATTAAACCTAAACCAAACCCTCATCCTAACCCTTACCCTTTAGTAAATACATGTAGTTAATTATTTTTACTCAGTGCTTAAATGTATTACACTGTATAGCACGGATGCCTTAAAATGGATATCTATTTTTTAGATAGTCTTATATATCTATTTAAACAATACTTGACTGTGTACAACGACTTCTCCATCAATATTTGTCACTAAGGACATGATCGGAGCAGTGAAATGGTTGTAGAAGTGTCCTAATCTCTCAGTGAGATCAAGGGCTTGATTTAGAGGAATTACTCTCAGCCGCTTCTGCATGTAGTCCTCATGCGTATTTATTGAATATTGACTGATTTCCCAAGCGTGCTACCCAAAATGTTTTTTTCCCTGCTTTGGTAAACATTTTAAGAAGAGTCTGGCTGCAGACATGAACTCTCAGCTCATTTCCACTGTCTGTGACATCATTTCTGAAAACTGTTTTACAAAGATTTATGATTTATCACATAATGAGTCTTCTAATTCAACTCTTTGCTGTCTATTTTGAATGTGACAATAATAATTTTAGATTGCTGATGCAGCTTATAAATGCATTCTGAAGGATGCTGTGATGATTTTCCAGTTTTTTTTTTGTTTTTTTTCTCGGGGCTGGTCAGGATTAACCAATCATAGTTACTTGTGATTACAGGCTAAGACATTTTATTAAATCATTTTAAAGAAATTGCTTCATTAATTTCCTTTTGTATGTCAGGTACTAATCCTTTAAAGCATCAACATGTGATTTTAATGAAAAATTGTATGTATTTATTTATTTTACGTCTGTAATGCTTAAAAATAATACAATATAGTCTCAAGCATAATTCTAAATAGACCAACTACGGTTACATACATGATTATATATGACAGTATATGTTGTGTTTACTGACACGTATATATTGCGTTTCATCATGAACATCTCATTTGAGATATTACTTTTTCCCAGTTCCACTGTAAAGAATGCAATTGATGTCCAGACATTTCCCGACTCGTGAACATTTTAATGCAGTGCAAAATGGATATCCCAGTGCGGCTTACTGCCGTTTATTTTGCAAAATTTATGGCACAACATACATTTTCTCCTTTTGATCAGAACGTCGGCCATTTCACACTGGACTAAACATCCTTCGGTTTTTTAAACTCCTTAGATTGAAATTCATCCCTGAGCTTGTTTAACAAGGTTTCTATTCATCTTAAAACAGGTGAGTGGAGTAAAGGCTCACTGAGCATGTGCCTGAGATTGGCTTTTATCGACCCAAGGACCCATATCTTGCGCCTCTGTGTTAGCAGACCTCTAACAAAGTCTGATGCTCGATACACTATTTGAGAGAGTGTTTCTATGCGAGATGCCGTCATTAGTAAAGGGATTATAGTATTTAGATGCATCTTGAATGAATCTCAGATGATTCAACCCACAATAGATTGGCATTGCATTTCATGTTTAACTGATTTTGGTTCATGATTTGGAAGAATTTTACAATCACCATGATAATGCTTATTCAAGCACAAAGAGCTGGCGTTTGCATTATGCCGGGATAATCTTTAGCTCTTTTGGTCTTAATGAAAAAATGCACTTTCTGGGTCCATCTGCTTTAGTTGGCTGTTTTGCTCTCCCATGCAGCTTTATGGGTGTATGAAGATTAGTCTAAGGTAATGTTTATAGCAGCTTCTGCCTGAATCGCGAAGATGCCACTCTCCTGCCTTTTGTTGCTTTCTTTGCCAACCCTCTGGTGCACTTGCTACTTTATTAGAAATAGAAAGACACCACAGGAAGAATAGAGCATAGCAGGTTGTCAAAGCCTAAATACTTTGTTTGATTTAATCAGAGGATACCTTCTTATGTAGATCCTACTCTGTAGACAGAGTTTTCCCTATTGTCTGGTTACCTCGTTTTATTCTTTATCTTCTCTGCTGTACAGTGAAGAGAGTCCTTGAGAGATTCTCGGAAGTGAGCTCTGTCCCTTTAATTTCATAGCCAATTTCTTCCACCTGATACTCCAGTCTCAACCATGAAAAGTTATTTGACTTACAGTGACTGCCAGCACTGTTTAGAGACACAGCCTTCCTCCACAAAACTCATTCCATCCTGTAACTCTGAGCATATTTTGGCTGGACCTCCGCCAAACCCCCATATGGTTGAATTATGTATTCTGTGTTCAGACAGAAAAGCACTTCCTTGGTCTTCTGTCCACACGTCTCTGCGCCAAACAGTGTTTTGTGGTTATACTCCATATTCTGTAATAACTGTGGGTGTATCGATTTAGATTTGCACGGTTTGGTTTGTATCACTGTTTCGATCGATAAATACTTCATATGTTTCAGCTAAGGGTGTAGCGGTTCAGGTCAATTTAAAGCTGTTCACTTTATAAACTTGATATTTTATCACACCCAATACTGCCATGATTGTCCACATTGTAAATAACAGTAAATAACAGTCAAATTATTACATCTCAATATTGAAAGTGAAGGCTTTTTTCAGCAAATTAATTTTTTGTCATATTTATGCACGAAATTAACAACATTAAACTGCAGTAATTCCCTACATAGTTTTTTTCATATATGTGGCTTGTGTCATCAACAAAATAATTCTGAATATTTCAGTTACTTTTATTATTTTCTCTCTATAGGCTTATATACAAAAAGTGATTCAGCAATCCAGAGAATTATGGTAAATGCTTTTAAGAATGGACACCTCGCAATTCATATACATTTAGTATTTGTATTTTCAGAGGTGGTGTCAGACATGAGAGGAACTCTTGTTCTAATATAATATTAGGCAGCCTTTACTGCTATTTATTGCCTTTTCTCTTCCTACTACCCAACGCATAAATGTTTACAGCGAACACAAGATTTAGTAAATGCTTTGTCCACCTCTCGTTTCCAAAAGTGTGGGATGTTTGTGTTGATAACGCCGTCCTCAGCACTACATTTTCGTTTTATAGAGCTTTTGTCACAGTTCCTTTAAGCTGCCCAACCAACCGAGCAGGTTTGATTCGTTTTTTTTCTTTGACTGAGGATAGAATCATGGCCCTTGTGTTGTCTGTAAGCGAAAACGCCATATGCTGGTGGGTAAGGTCCACCAGGTCCGCTGCAGCATATTGTCCGTTCTTACACTACATGGTGCTTCACCACGGTTGTCTTTGTCATGCATAATGCTTTGATATTCTGACTGGAGCATGAGAATACAGTAGACATCCTTCCCACTGAGCTTTAATTAGCCAATATATCTCCATTCAACATTAAATCTTCCGCTCTACTCTGTTGCCAAATATGAGCAACTTTGTATTGATGACAATGGTGTGATTCACTTTCACCCGCTCTCCCTTACAAGTGAACCACTTTTCATTTGGTAATTATATATTTGCCTCAGTGGCCATCACGCTCTCAGCCCTGGATCATGTAACAGATGGCCTTGGGTCCTCAATTTATTGCTTGCTGTTTTCCACACACTTCACCTCTCTTGGGATTTTTGGTTATACAGGACATATCATTCATAAAATAATATTGAATTTGTTGTTGTGTTTTTCCCTTCCCATGTTCCCAAGTAGAAAGCACACACATCTTGTATTGTATGGAATAAGATTGCCACGACAGCAACATTTCATTAGTCGATACAAATACATCTGATTTTCTCGAAATGCCAATTTCGAGACGACACAGCAATGTTCAATAGTGACTATTATAAAAATATGCACTGCTTTATTAAGTTATTACAGTTAAATATAGGGATGTCCCGATACCACTTTTTGCCGAACGAGTCCGATACCGATACTTTCATTTTTGGTACTCGCCGATACCGATACCGTAACCGATACCTGAATTTTCACTGCATTTGTAATTTTTAAATGTATTAGTAGATAAACCAAAATAATATAAATCATATTAGTTGGCTTAATTTGTTCATCAAATATATATTTCTTTCAGTTATTTTCATGTTTAATTAAGCCTGCTAAAATGCATCGTATGAGCTTCTGTTACTGTCATTGTTCATTCTATTGCTCTATCATATTGTATCTTTCATTTAATAGCACAGCACATATTTAGAGCAGCTCCAGCAGGGCTCAGTGCTGAGGATTGGGTCAGTGGTTCAGATGTTTGTCAAAACCAGTGAAATATCAATTATTTAATCCAATTTTGATACTACAACAAAAACTACCTGCCTAATTAATGTGAATTTAAAAGAAGTAAGCAGTCAGTAACAAAATAAGAACAAACAATCGAATTACAAATAGGACAAATAAATACAATAGAACAAAGAAAGACTACAAATTAAATAAACAGTGTTTTTAGAGTTTTTCAGGTAGATCTAACAGGTACAGAAATTTGAATAAAGTAATCAAATGTGAAAAAAGCATATTCATTACTGTATAAATTATATATAGATGGATATTTTTGTAAAGTTGAAAAGGGTAGCCTATTTAGTCAAGAGCAGTGAGTATTTCTTTGTCCTTTGTTTGATTAACATTAAAACACAGAAGCAGGATTATTAAACTGCTGCCCCTTTAAGACCGAACGCACGGACCGCATTTAAACATGCTACGTTCATTTGAGATATAACCGACTTTGTTTAGGCTACTATAGGATACTCGCCAAGACGGGCGTTTTTACATAATTTTGTGTGAATTCGTCCGTACAAGCGCAAGACGTGAAAGACAATAATTCAGTAGCCTATTCGCGCGCTGAGACGCTGGTTTGCGGGGCGCGCGCTTTGGATGTTTGCGTTCATGGAACTTCTTGACCTGCACACGTCCTGTAATAATGTAGGGAACCACTCGTTATACTTAAATCAGGTAACAGTTCATGTTTTACTTTACTTACATATACGATTTAGTTTTCAACCAAATAACATGTGCTGAGTGAACGATCAGCAATCAAGAGCATTCAACTCGCGCTTTCTCTCTCTCTCTCTCTCTCACTCTCTCTCTCTCTCTCTCACTCACTCTCGTCAGTTAACGTTAATAATAAGCTACATGCCTCGTTTTATTTTCTTTGCCATTGACATCCGACTGAACAAACTTTCCACTGTTGTCTGTTTAAAGGGATGTGCTCGACCAGCTCGCGCGTCTATGCCTCAGTTCACTTCGACAAAGCACTCGCGGCGGCCAGTTTCGTTTCGCAAAATGTACGTGGTATCGGCGAATTTTTATGAGTACGAGTACGAGTAGGCTATATGAGGACAGTATCGGCCCGATGCCAGTATCGGTATCGGGCCATCCCTAGTTAAATATGTAAACTTGCTTCATGTAATTATTCAAGTAAATATACAGCTCTCGTGTTTTTTTTTTGCATTTCTTTTTTTTGCATTTCACTAAATTCAAATCATATTTTTAGCAATTAACTTTAGCAATTCATATCAGAATCTTTATATATATATATATATATATATATATATATATATATATACATATACATATACATATCTCTTAATTTAAATCTGCCAAGCATTTGACCATTCACTTGTTTTAAAATTCATATTAATACCAAACTTTTGACATCCCTAAGGCCGTGTGTCCACCAAAGTGTTTTTAGCCAGCTGAAAAAGCAAGGTGCTCTGCTGAAAGCGCCTTGCTGTGGGCGCTTGAGAGGGCTTTGGCATCAAAGCATTTTCTATTTTTATTTTTTTCAGTTGAGATGCTTTGCTTGCTATGATACAAAATATCCGCGTATATGTTACTAGTATCTCATTTCACAGATAGTTTGTTTCTGTATAGTTTCTATACAAAAATGTCGATACAATGTCAAGTATTTGCTCTGGCTTTTGTTTTACATTTTTTTGTTCCGTTAGTTAACGTTTGTTGTTGGTGGTTGGTTGGTGTGGTAGGCTATTTCTCCCGCCCCTCCTCCACTGTGATTGGAACGCTGGGTCAAAAGTGACAGTGATGAGAGCTACATTTTACCCAAAGTTGAACATTCTTCAACTCTCGGGACCGGTAAAAATGCTGAGCGTTCAGTGTGAAATAGACACGAAGCGCCTCATCATGCTGCTGCCGTTTTAAACGCGGCGCTCCCATTGAAAACAATTGGAAAAATACGCTAGCCTGGGGAAAAAACGCTTTGGTTGGCCTAATTATAAAGTAAAACTTAACAGGCAAATCTGAAACCTAATTGTAATGGGCTCTGCTTGGTTATTCTACCACATCTATTAAGTATAACAACATTAACCTAGAGGCTTCTACCATTTCCAACATCTATTCTAATGAGAGGTGCTAGCCTCTCCACTGGTTCAATCTCATTTCAGCCTTAAAAGACTGACATCTCTCTCAGCATCCTGCAAATTACCTCACATTCATCTTTCTCATGTATTGTTAGTTTTTTGATGTTGACCAATTTTAGAAGCTACAAAGTTGTACCAACAGTGATATATTGAAAGCTCGTTTCTGGTCCCATGCTGTGAAAATTAGGGCTTCCTGTTTTTTTATTTGAAGGGCTGTCTCATGTGCTGTGATTTCTTTTGCACTGCTAAATATATGCAGTACTGTGTGTTTGTTGTGCTTCACTGAATCAAGATCACTGCAAAATCAATGATTTTGGCAAATGTGAAAGCCAGCCTCATATCAGTGAGATTTAGTTGCAATCTGACTGGTCTGTCCAGAGGGGATGTCAGTACATACACTGAAAAAAAAAAAAAAATAGCCCTTGTAATTTATGAGAAATTTACAGTAACATTCAAATAACAGCACGAACCTAGAGGCTTCTTCTGCTGTTTATTCAATTCAAATAAAAGAAACACTGAAATTGTATTTTCTTGTAAAACGTATTCCCATAAACTTTTTTTTACAGTGAAGTAATTTTATTTAAAACCATTAATAAGAACTCATCCTCATAGGTTTAATTTTGTATTGTCTCTCTTCTGTATTTTTTGTTTAATCTTTGTTGGTTTGAGTGTAATACAAACCATATAGAATAAGGCTTATTTTTAAAGCTGTACTCTTTATTTCTCTGGATTTTTTTACCACTCGTCTCTGCTTACTATGTGCAGATTTCTTCAGAGTGTTCTATTTTCAGTTTTTCCACAATGTCTTGTTGCGTAGGAGGTTAAGGTCTTGACAGTTCTGTTCTTCAATTTATTGCAGATTAAATAGGTCTCTCAAAATGGCAATTATCTAGTGTGTAGTAAGATTTGCTGCCTCAATCCACTGTCTCTTGCTCATGTGTTGTTTATTGTTTATTTAAATTAGAGCTTAAAACAGATTAAAATAATTAATTTTAATTAAAGTCTTATCTTTAAATCTTATTAATGTAATTTATTTAATATTTTTGGTGTTATTAGTTACATTAATCCACAGCAATGCATCAGTGGCTTGCTTGCTTGCTTGTGATAGACATATTTTATTAATCTCTGTGTGTAATATTATATATTGGTAATATATTTAAAGGCAAAAATTAAAATTGTCATCATCTACAAACCTTAATGTGATGCAAAACCCATATTATTTCTTTTATATCATCACTGTCGGGTGGAAACCTCATATCTCCAAAAAACATTACTTTTCAAAAAAAAAAATTTTTTTTTATATAAATAAACAGAGTGTTGTTAAAGTTGATACTTTGGTTTTATATATGGTCAGATACCAGCATGTGTAATTATTTTATTGGAGTTTAAAGGTTTTTGACATGAGAATTTCTGAGATTTTCCAACATACATGTTTTGTCCATTGTTAGAATGGCTGCATCTGAAGCAGTAAGTGCATTGCATTTTGTTTTCTTCAACTTACAAGTTACAAAGTTTATTGTAGCTCAGTTTTTTCTTTAATTTGGCAATAATATCATGTTATTAAGACAAAGTGCCATGCAAAGGCAATTTAAGACAGTACTGGCTAGAACTTGACAACAAATGCACTCTTCTCAGCTCCGCAAATACTTAAATGATTAGCCTTTATGTATATAGTGTAGTGTTTCTTGAACCAATTCTGCGTTTACCCTTGGATTGCAAACAAGCAGATACAGTCAAAACTGGATGCAGCACTTCATTCACGATAGAGGTGGGGTGGAGTTATGAAGTTTTACTGACAGTTTGAAGGGTCCAATGGAGATAAGAGGTTCTGTCACAAGCTCTTTAGTATATTTCATTGGTTAAATATTAGCAAAACATTTATGGAAAAATATAAAAATGACAGAGATACGAGGTTTCCGCCTGACAGCGACGAAATGGAAGTATTTTGCAGAATGTCCAAGCTGCTTTTTTTTTTTTTTTTTTTAATGGAAGGTAATTAAAAAAAAATTAGGCACCATAAATGTACTATAATAATCCATTTAGTACTTAGTGCACTATATTTTATGTCTTCCTTCATGTTCCTTTTCTGTACAGTGAGAGAAAATTATGTACTGTAGGTTTAAACGTCAAAGGTGAGTAAATGTTGAGTATATTTAGGTGAAATATACCTTTGTTTTTCTTTGTGGCACTCTGGAGAAGAGAAGTGCACTGCACTACAACAAATACTTGTCCTATATCTCCCTTTTTGAAAAATGTGGATTGATACACATTTTAAAATATATATTTTTTTATGTTGGGATTTTCTTTTGGTATTTGTAAGACTCCCTCAGATATCTACATCTTGTAACACCGCATTTTATTCTCTTCTGTCATATTTTCTGGCTGGCCGTGTTGTCTCAGCATTTCATGGCAGCTGTGACCCTGGAGGAGCTCCTGCTCAGTGAAGCGTTTGCGTGTTAAATGTACCCCCTTGAACTGCTTTGTATTCAGGTTGGGCCTCTGCCTGCCTCTCTCTTGCCTGCATGTGAGAAGCCGGCACGTGGTTGGCACTCTTATATTGCAATTTACCACAACCTGCGAGGATTCAATGCCCTGCAGAGTCATGATGATTTGAGGAAAGAAAACTGGCTGTCCTGTGATTTAAAGACTTGAGAATGGAAATAGTGATTACCAGTTTTACTAGAGACTGTAGTATTTAGTAAAATTGAATTGAAACATTGGTGTCCTAAAGATCCATTGTACTTTAAACCCTGTATGTAGAAGAAAAATGACCTAATAAGACTGCGGACAGCAGGTGCAAGAGTTAGTAGGTGATAGTTAACTAGATGCGTGATTTAAACGCTTGAAGCCTATTGAAACCAGAAGACAGTGTGAGCCCTACTGATTTGTCCATTACACTTTGAGACTCTCATCATTAGTCCTGAACCTCTCAATGCTGCAAGCATCTCTCTCTCACAGCGTGGCAGGGCCCAGAACAGTTCCCTGCTTCCTGTCAAGATCAGTCATCACGCTTTGACCAGGGGCACTGATGAAGAGGTCCGATCCCCATGGAGCAGCTGCTCTCCGCAACCAAAGATGTCATTTGCAACCATTAGAAGTCACACCAGTAACAGGGACAGTGTGGGTCTCCCCCATAGGCGTCTGGTGGTGGGTCAGGCATGGAAGCACATCTCATTCCCCTTCAGGGACACGTATAATCTCCTTATCACTTATCAACCATCCAGGGTGACTTGAGGGTGCAGAGATGGTTGGTGTCTTGTGGCTTCTTTAAAGGGCTCATTTACTGGGCTGTGAAGGGGGTTAAGTCGCTTAAGGCAACAGTGGTTTGGCCCGGGGAGACAGAGAGGGAGTGTCGATGTGTGAAAGGAAGGAGTGCTTCACCGTAGTTGTAGCTGTCTGAACGATGGAAAAAGCAGAGTCATTAGTCTCCTGTCTGGAGAAGAGGTTGTCAGTGAAGACAGAGACACTGCTCATCACGATACGTTTAAGGGCACACTAAAAGCTGAGCTCCATCTTTGCTGAAAAAGCCCTTTTTGCGGTGGCACTTATTCATGACAAGGGCACTGAGTGGACAGGCCTTTCATCAAAATGTGAGAGAACATTCACACATTTAGCAGAATGACTGCTCAAATAAAAATTGAAAAATCAAGACCCCGTGGCACATTTTGAAGTTAATTTTTGATCTAATTTGTTTAAATTAATTAAAGCTAGATTTTAGGAGGTAGCACTTTTGTTGAATTTTCCACATACTACGTTGTCATTTTCACACTTGATACAGTCGATCATAATTTGATTGTCTCTAATTCTCATCTGCTTTCACACTTAGTTGTTGTTCAACAGTATGTTTTTGCTATCATTGTGAGTACCTATGGAAGTGTGAAACGCTGCAAAATACAACAATTATTTGTTCACTTCTCAATTTAGTTCACTTTAGCCTCAAACTGAACTGGTTCACACTGATTTTAGGAAGAGTGAAAGTACTTTTGATATTCTACAAAGTATTTTGTATTTCTTAGAATCCAGCTTTGTAGTTTGAAAAGAAGGTTGTCTGGAATGAAGTGTGAATCACTTCAGTTTCTGGTTAATGTGAACCCAAACAAGAAGTGAATTGCTGACTGTTGTGTACAGCAATATGCAGCTTCTTGGGGTACTCAAATATATAGTATAATACAACATACCGCACAGACCAAGTTTGGGTCATTTTAAAGAGAGAGTTCACCAAAATGAAAATCCTGTCATCAATTGGAACACAAAAGAAGATTTTTTGAAATACTGTTTTTGTCCATACAATCAAAGTCAATGGGGTCATAACCATATTGGACCATCTTGACTTTCATTGTAAGGTCAAAAGACGACTATGAAAAGATTAAAATTTTTGGATAAACTACCCTTTTAGCAAAACTATCAAGTGAGAAAGCTACATAGACTCTGAACAGATAGTAGGTGGTATAGTTAGTAGAGTTTATGTTGTATTTTTTTACACTTGATACATTTAAGCCTACAGTTAGATGTTCTTGTCTCGATTTGCGTTCACTATAACCACAAACCAAAGTGGTTAAAACTTCAGACTCCCTGTCTGAGCTAAATGGTCAGTTGAGTTTGGTTCCACACCAAATCTTCTAGGTGATGTCAGTTGGAAAAATGGTCTTGATTGGCTCCATTACCTGCTTGCGTTCTTTAATTTGCTTGTGTTCTCCTTTGACCTCTGAGAAATCAGTGTGAAATCAAACCAGAGATGAATGACTTGCCCTCACTCTTTTTCTTGAAGTGGAAAAGAATTTATCAGTGCCATGCTAGCTTTAGAGGATGACTCAGAACATGGATTGAAAGCTATGCTTGTGTGTGTGTGTGTTAGGGAATAGAAAGCGTACTCCAGAGTGTGTGATTTGCAACGGTCCAGGTTTGAAAATGATGGAGTTCTCTGAAGTGCAGGACGTTATTAACACAGCACACTGGAGCACATTATCAAGATGCCTTCTACAGGAGCTCAGGGAAAAACAATCACTTACCGCACGCCTACCGCATATCCCATCAATCATGTCACAGTTGTTCCATGGTGAACAATTGACTTTTTCATTTTCTTTCTGCGTTTTACTCTTTCTCGCTGCTGCTTTTTTCTCAGATTAGGTTTGAGCTGGGCTCAGTTTTATGTTAAATATACACTGTAGTCAGTTCCACTTAACCTGTCTGAACCTTTAACCACATTACTAAACTTGAACAGTAAGCTTTTTTCCTTCCTTACTTGTGCTGTTGTTATTTTGCATTTATCTGATCTTCTTTCCCCAAATGACCCATATAATTCCAGAACATTTTCATTTTGTGGAATTGCTAACTGGCATTTAAAGGATAGTTCAAATGAAAATTAAAAACTTTCATGCATTACTCACTCCCATGTCTTTCCAAACCTTACTGATTGAAAAGAAATCTCAAAAAAAAAAAAAATTAAAGGACAATTCCAGTGAAAAATGAACCTAGGGGTATTTAACACATGGTTACCGAGTCGATCGTTCCCTGCGATGCGTTTTCATGAAAATCGAATGTATAGAGTTTTATCTTTAAAAACAGTATAGCTCATAGCAGTAGTATATGGGGCATAGAGTAAGTAAAATTAAATCGCTAGTTAATACCACTAACAAGGCTCAAAATAGCCTCACACTAACACGGTAACATAATGAGGGTAACTAATCGAGCCACGAACGCCGTCGATAGGATAGCTGGTCGATAGGAGTTACGTTTGTGAAATCTAACGTAGCACGGCGTTCGTGGCTCGATTAGTCGAGACTGTTTTCCAAGATGGATCCTGGATGTAAACGCGTAATGTACTGTCTTTATAAAGTATCTTCTTATTAAACTGTCTGTACACTTACAAAGTTCTCAATGCTTCGGTTTGTATGTAAGGACCCTCATTATGCTACCGTGTTAGTGTGAGGCTATTTTGAGCCTTGTTAGTGGTATTAACTAGCGATTTAATTTTACTTACTCTATGCCCCATATACTACTGCTATGAGCTATACTGTTTTTAAAGATAAAACTCTATACATTCGATTTTCATGAAAACGCATCGCAGGGAACGATCGACTCGGTAACCATGTGTTAAATACCCCTAGGTTCATTTTTCACTGGAATTGTCCTTTAAATAAAAGTCAGTGGTGTCCAGTGTGGTTTTCGACCCCATGCATTGTGTGGACCAAAAAATATCTTCATGTTCCACAGAAGAACATCATTCTTAAAGGTTTGGAAAGACATGAGTTAATAGTGACAGAATTTTGTATTCATTAACAAGCCAACCATATTTCATAATCAAGTATCTTTTAGCTTTTGATGTCTTTTAGCTAAACGACACTATAAATGGCTTTAAGAACGTATGATGAAGACATTCTCATCCATATCAGCACATTGGAAGCCATTGTTCCACTGAATGCCTTATCATTACTCTGGAAAGGATTGTGAAACAGAGCTGTTTATATTGTGTGATAACGTTTGCCTTAACATATTGCAGGCTTTAGCTTAAAGATTATGTGTACTGGAGGAGAATGATGTGGTAAAAGGCTTGGGAAGGAATTAGCACAGACAGATTTGCTTTGCACCAAGTCTCAGCGCTCTGGATCCAGCGTTCCTCAAGACAGCTCTCTTGTTGGCTTTGGTTTGCAAAAGCACAGTCTACTTGCAAAATCACAGAGGTAGGAGATTCACAGCACAATGAATAACAAGTGGATATATCAGTGGAACGCTGATAGATATCAAAGACCCAGCTCATCATTGAAACCCTAATATACGTTTGAATTTTTTACACATTTTTTAATGCAATTTTGCAAAAGAATGTGATCTTGTCTATGCCAGTAAAGGTATTTACATGCCAAGTGAAATTGAGGCAAAAAATGGTTTTGGTTTCCCTGAAACAGTTTGACCATTATCCAGTAAAAGAAAACCGTTTACATGACCTTACATGTCATCAGGTTAAGTATAATCAGTGTAAGTACTCTACTGTTGGAAAGTTTGAGGTTAGTATGTTTTTTTGTTTTTGTTTTTGGGGAAACAAATGTCTCTTATGCTCACCAAGGCTGCATTTATTGGATAAAAAAGAAACCTTAACAGTAATATTGTGAAAATTATTACAATTTAAAAACAACTCTTTTCTATTTTAACATATTTTGAATTATAACTCAATTTAAATTCTTGTGATTGCAAAGCTGAAATTTCAGCAGCCATTTCTCCAGTGTTAGGTGATTCTTCAGAAATCATTGTAATATGCCGATTTGGTGCTCAAGACACATTTATCAATGTTTAAGTTTTTTATTTATTTTTTTGGAAACTGTGATGCATTTTTTCAGGATTCTTTGATGAATAGACTCCAAACCTTTGAACAGTAATGTATGCATGACAAAAAAAACAAAAAAACAAAAAATCTAAGCTATTGTATTATAGAGTGTATGCAAAATGCATTCAGAAGATGTCTCAATAGTGTTGTCTTTAGTTTGCACATCAGGTGAAGCTTGCTGTGCTTTGCCGTCTTTGATAAAGTATCAAGTTGAGTCAGCCTCGCTGCACAGGCTGAGATAAAAACAAGCGGCGTGCGATCTGTGCAGTGGTTGCTAGTGAGAATAAATTAATTCAGTTGCAACTTTGTGGTTTCATTTCCATAATTCTGAGGATTAACAAATATTTTGTCTATTCGAGCGTCTGTTCCTGGCCCTCATTACACAGTGATGCACCCCCATAGAAACGTAGGTGGATGGAAGAAACAGAGCAGCTGCATATGTGTAGCACTTGTAGTGTTTCCCCGTCTGCCTTCATCTCTTTACTCTCTCGTTCTCTCTCACACACAGACTTTATTGCAGTTAATTATCACACAGGACTATTTGTCTCTGCTTTCCAGCAATAGACCCCTGGGAAAACTTGAACCCTTGACGGCACATGATTTGAAATAACATCCCATTGGTTGCACTGGTCATTAAAGCCTTCAGTGCTTTAATAGGGAGGGGGGTGCTGGTGTTGTGATTAGGTTGGAGGAACCAGGCGCCGCCCCCCTTTGGGCGCTTAGCTCCTTTATTAAAGAACCTAATATGCAGTAAGAAGCCCCAATAGATTGTATTTTTCCCTTTTTGCAGACCGGGAAGAAGGGGTAATGTCTTATTGATCCTGTCAGCGCGTAGCTGGCATTAGTGTGCTCGGTAGCCCTTTCCTGCTGTTTGCTTCCAGCTAGTAAGACGCCTCTCTCTGGACCTGGTGTTTACTTTAGACTTGCACAGGGACGAAAGAGACCCTTTCCCCTTTTCTCTACACTCTCATAAGTAAATCAGCACTAACGAAGTTGCACTAAAGGGTTACTTAGCCTAGCAACACATTGTTTTCAAAGGCTCCATCCGTGTTGATTTCATGCTAGTTATAGCATGTACCGCAGCCATGGCAACAGCTATGGAGAAGCACTCACCGTTGGCATGGATACAGGTCACTAGTCCTCCATGGCAAGACAAGAGGAAGCCTTGGACAATGGGATATTTCTACTCTGAGGAAAAACAGGGGAGTTGTTGTTTTCTAGGCACTAAAATTAGGTAAAATTAATGCTCCTAATGTTTAAGGGATGTCTGATTTAAGGTAGACTGTGTTTTGCTGCATGTATGACTGATTTACCGGTATATAATTTAAGTATCTTACACATACCAAAGCTGAATTTATTTGATTAAATTCAGTTATAAGAGTTATATTGTGAAATACTATCGCAATTCAAAAAAACATTTTATTTTTTTAATATCTTTTACAATGGTCAATAATTTGTGGAAATCTTTTTTTTCTTTTAGGATTTTTTTATGAAAAGAAAGCATTTATTTGAAATAGAAATATTTTATAACAGTGTAAAAGTTTTTTTTTTGTTTTTTTTTTCCTCACTTTATTTATAAATTTCTCCACATATTACAAAATTCCAACCATTCCAGAACACAGTTATACAATTTAACGTATGTAAAGAAAAGGTGTAAAAAAAAGGGTAATATCAGAAAATAAGCAGGGGTCCAGGACAAACCTAATATAAAGGGAACAATTATTAACCCCAAATAAGAATGTTCAAAGAAACCCAATACATTATCAAATATGCAAAAATTACCCCTCAACCACCCCCACCCAAAAAAACAAACAAAAAAAACAAAAAAAACAACAACAGTGTAAAAGTTTTAATGCATCATTGTCAAATAAAAGTATTAGTTTCTTTTAAATGTTAATTTTATTTCAATAATTTCTCTCAACCTCTGTTGTCTCAATTCTTTGAAATACAGTTTATTTATATAAGTGGAGTTGTATTTTCGGTGCCTGCTTTGGTCATTGTTTAGATTTGTGCTCAGACTTTCTAATGTTGATTAAGACAGGACCAGCAGCACAGATTTCTTCTGTGAGGAGCATAGAAACATTTCACAATCTCTTTAATCCTTTCCAGAGATTTTTTTTAATTTTGTTTGCTTGCATTTTCTCACAAGTTCACACTGTTTCTCTCTTTTTCACAAATGCCCTCCCACCTTAAATTGAAGTGTGAATTTGTGTAAAGTATATTACTAATAATTCATGAAATACTTGCAGCTCCATGTTTTTGCAGCAGAGGCCAGCTTCAGTGTGCAGTGCTTTGTCTTATTGGCAGCATGTGTTTGAATGAGCAGAATAACTCAAACACTCTCATTTGAATGACCTGCACTGTCATGCTTCAGGGTCTGCTGGCAAAAGGTCAACCCTGCCACATAGCTTTACTGTCGCTTTCTGTTTGAAGCCATCTGAATGGACACAGATCTCCGCTCTAGTTCACCTGTCTGATCTTTCTGCTAGTACCAGAAAGCTGTTTTGTGACAGAGCCAAATGCAATAAGGATTAGCGGTGGGAGTCTTCTGGTACCTCACGATTCGATTCAAATATATTCTTTAGGTCACGATTTGATTAAAAATCTCGATTCTCGATTTTGAATCCAATTTCGATTTGATATCACAGATTTGATTCTAGTTTACTGTTTTGTGTTACTTTTCCTATTTGACTGTGGTAGACAGTTTAATAGGTCTTGAAGAAAAAAATCCTACTGAATTAAATGTGAACCTTCCCATTTTAGTCAACCCAATTTTATAATAAATGCAATTAAGCTGACTGTAATTATGACTACCAGTCTTCTGTAATAAAGCAAGGCAGGTAATATTATTTTATTTTTTATATTAAAAATAGGAACAAAGAAGCAAATTACAAACAATAGGACTAATAAAAATAAAAATATATACAAATTAAATAAACTAAGTTTTCGTCTTCACTGTATGAATTAAATATAAATTGATACATATTAAAGTGATTCAGTCAAAGGCAGAACGCGAGAAGTGCATTCATAACACTAACGTTTCGACTAATCGACTAAAATCGTTTTTTGAAATTTGTGATTCGATGCGAATCGGTTGAAGATAGATTCACAATTAAAGGAGCCGTATGTAAGATTGTGGCCAAAACTGGTACTGCAATCACTTTCAAATTACTGTAGAGCGGTGTATCCCCTCCCCCTCCCCCTGACTCGAGGTTGCCAGATAGGCTGCAGGATCCAGCAGGAACGTTTGTAGCTGCAGCTGTGGTAACTAGAGCTGAGCTGGCAACCCGGATGCCGAAACACTACTGATTTCGTGATTGGTAGATAGGTGGAGGGTGGCGCTTCAGGCCAAAACACAAGATGACAACATCAACATCAGTTGAGGGCTGCAACTTCACTTTTTAAATGACAATATCCTGGCCGTACTACTGTTGTCAGTGATATAAGTATTTGAAATGAACATGATTTCTTAATGTCTATAGTGACATATCAGGGCCATTTTATGATTAATTGAAATACATTTCTTACATACAGCTCCTTTAATATGTGAATCGATCCCCCCACCCCTACCGAGGATGCTCAAAAGTTTCATTATTTGCCAATTCTGTATCCCTAAAGCAAAGCAAGAGCGCATTTTAGCATTCTGCTCATTTTAAACAGTGTCAGGATGTTGCGATTTGGAGTGTGTGGGAGTAGAATATTTCCAGCTGTACATCTTTAGGCAATACATTCATCTTAAGTGATTCAATAGGAACAGCTCTCGAGTGAGACGGCAATTCTGCTGGTGTGTCGGGCTCTTAAAGAAATTGATGGAGGATCTGTGCAAGAAGCAGATATAATAGCCTATGGTTAAGCTGCCATTACATTTAGTCTTTTACTTTATGTTTTGCAGAGAGCACAAGAGAGCGTGTGTGTTTTCTGCAGGATGTCTCTTTCCTGTTAGCCCTGTTTGCTTTCTGGACAGATTGGCAGGAGGGGCCAAAGTGATTGAGGGTAGCCATGGCTACTGTATGAGTGTGTCGCCATGGTGATCCAGCCTCTTGAATGCAAGATTCAGGTTGCTCAGAATATCCTCAAATGAATATTTCCCACCTGGTAAAATAACAAGGTGTTCCCCAAGGGTCAGTCTTTTTATTTACGGTTACTGTTAAAAATAATAAATTGTAAAATGACAACAAAAATGGATGCACGTTTACATTTATCAATATTTAAAATGGGTCAAATGTGCATTTTAGGCATTAGGCAAATACTCTTCATTCTAATTTAATTTAATTTATTTAATTCTATTCATTACGACTTAAAGTGTTTTTGTTTACAGAAGTGTTGCTGTAGTTAACGTGGCAATAATACAATTCTTAATGGTTATCTGCTAGGAATAGAAGCACGAATAATACTTCTATTTGATACTAATAAAGTTGAAGATAAAACAGTTTTACTATTAATAAAATAATGGAATTTTTTTCTTCTGTTTTGTTCCAGTGAACAAGCCTTTTTTTTTTTTTTTTGGACCAATAATACAAATTCAGTGAAAGATCTAAACACGTCAGCAGACCAGTGTTCAGCAATAGGACGAATCATATAAACTAGCAGCACAAGTGCGTTCTCGCGGTCACAGCCGCCTGGAATGATTTTTGGTTGAGTGCTATTAAATCAGTAACAGCTCTTCTGTCAAGTCAGCCCAAATTCCCTCGAAAAGTAAAAAGAAGGATGGACTCCTTGCTCTGTTCGCATATCCTCTTTGTGTTGAAATCATGTCCAGTGTTAGGCATGTTACTTAAAAAAAGTAATTGGTTATAGTTACTAGTTACTTCTCACAAATAGTAACTGAGTTACATCATTATAAATGTAACTAATTATCAGGGAAAGTAACTATTGCGTTACTAAATATGTCTAATAACTAAATGCCCCCAATATTAAATATGTTAAATGAATGAAATGGGCACTAAATAGAATAAATTATTATTATAAAACATTGTACACTAATCTACATTATTTTAATGTTGCTGTGGGACAATGTGAGAGACACCTATTTAATTCAGTATATTATTTTAAATATTATCATTACTGTAGTAGAACAATAAAACACAATATATGGTTTAGAACCATAATATTTAATAATGCACAGTAGGGGTGTCCATGGTTAACCGATTAACCGATTAACCGTTAAAAATTGCGTAACCGAGTGAAACATTTTGCTCGGTTAAGTGGCGTCAATGGCGTGCACTGAATTTAGTTGTAATACATTTTTGCACCACCAGAGACCGCTAGACCAGTTTTCTAATATGAAGCGGGCAAAGAAAGCGCGCGTCCGAGAGTGAAGGCTGTGCGAGAGTGAAGGCTGTGCGCGAGCGTGCGCGAGCCAGAAACAAACATATCAGTATCCGCGCCACTGATGGCAGCACAATAATATCTGTCTGCAGAGCCGCAGAGCCACAGCTTTACCCCAGCAGTTTTACCTCGAGCATGCGCAATTTCATCACAACAGTTTTACCCGCAGAGTCCGTTTACCGTTACATTAACCCATACAATTTGTATTATGCATTTCCTAAACATGTACTTGCTAATCAAACACTTTATCTGAACAAACTACTAATCTATAAAACACAATCGGTCTTCCGACCTTTTACTATTGTGTTGATATGCGCGAGGGAGAGAGAGCAATACAGCGCTCGTGTTGTTTGAAGGCGGTGAGAGTGCGCGCGCGCGGCCGGGGCTCTCTCACTGTTTGTTCTTATGTTCCCTGTCCACTGATCTAAATAATTAGTTGTTACGACGACTTATTTGTTCCCTCGTTTTAATAAATCGTGGACACGTTGAACAAATTCCCTCCCTCATTTTGATTTAACGAATTACAACGTGGCCAAAAACAGTTTGATACTATTAATTAGTGAATGCTAAAGACCTATTTTTTTGTGAATTGGTGAATATTCAGGTGAATTATTTCGTGGCCACGAATTAATAATAATTATTAAACTGTTTTTCTTACCTGTGAAGATAGCTCTTCAGTGAAGGCCGACTATTCTCG